>NC_139345.1:54833734-54988734 GCF_055883805.1 Amblyomma maculatum | reverse complement strand
GGCGCCTTTGTTCTTGCCGCCGCTGCCTCCGTGGATACGAGATAGCCGCCCACCACCGAGGGAAAGGGAAGGGTCCATGCATGCCAGACGCTGCTACGGCGGTTGGAGCATATGCTACGTGGTACATACACCCTTCCGCGTGTAGTACAATCCCGCGCTACAGATGCCGCCCCCTTGAAGGCATCGACGGTTGTTGTGCTGTCCAGCCGTACCGTGGCGCGCGAGCCCTTTATTGTTGTTCGATAGGTGCCCGGAGCTCTCGCCTGTGATGATCCGAAAGGTGGGATCGCCATTGGTCGTCAGCAGGACGCACTGCAATGAGAACGACGCGCATACGTATTACGGGGATGTATACGTGTATGTCATGCGTCGTGACGTCTGCGGCGATTTATCCGCCTCCTATTGCATGTGCATTCGTTCTTTTTTGTCTTCTGTGTTTCCACTTGGCGTCGACGATGCAGCCTCGATAGACAAGAAGAGGGAGAATCTAGAGCGTTCAGGAAATTTGCAAGTCGGTAATGTTCATTGTAGAGGCAACGTGCGCCACATTGCAAGGTTCGGTTGTTTCAGATTCACAGGTATACATACAGGCTTTAAAGCCACGTCCCGTCCCGCCAAGCAACCAAGGGACGCATGGTGTACCACCGGAGTTCGGTGGTGTATACACCGGCTTGGATTGAGCACTTGCATTAACTGACGCATTGAAAGCTACTTCTGAAGCGAATTTTGTCAAATGAAAACGTATTTTTTCTGGGCATGTTTTTGGTCAAAATTCTCTAGAAAATGTTTTAATTACTTGTGCACAGTTCATTTTGTGGCGTGAAAGGAGGGCTGAAATCTTCACGCGTCGTTCAGCTGGGCTGCTTTCACAAAGACCGCGCCATATGGAATCTGCACGGAAGAAACAAAAGCTGCTTAAAAAATACAGACTTACTCTAAAGTTGTGGTAGCATGGTTCAAGGTAAGACGGCTTTCAGCGCCCCGATTTATAATTTATTGAGCCTTAATTAACTTTATATTCTTTCAATCGACCGCATCTTCCTTTAGTCATGCAGAAATATGCATCAAAAGGTCTTTTTACTTGCAAATGTGCAAACAGGCGACTCGCCTATATACATTATAAACGTGATTTGTATGTAGGCTATATATAGTCAAGCTTACAAGTATGTTCTCCGTCTGATCCTTTAGAGAGAAAGTTATCGTAATGTACCAAAAGGTGCGACCGTCGCCCCTAAAAAGCATCGGATCTCTGCCTCATACCCTCACGAGTGCCTGCAGAATCAGAAAAGAGGGTGTCACTCTTAGGTCAGGATTGCATTTAACGTCTACATTCTCTGTCGTTACTGGGTTTCCCTTTAGCTTAGTTACTAGTGTTTGCGTCTCGCATTTGCTGCATATAGAACCTCTCCCATAAACAGTCTCTACGTTGAAACAAATGAACCCTCTCCCGAATAAAGAAGAACCATGCTTATTTTTTCATATCTCCTCAAAATACGCTCATTACCAAAACATATATGCTATCCTCTTGTTACAAAGTGCAGCTCCAGAATGTTGTTCAACAATAGACCCCAGTTAATCAGACCCTTGCTACTCCGGTTCGAGGATAAATGCCAAGAGCTGGGAATACTAAATTCCCTCCCTGATATTGAGTCAAAGCACGATCCACTACCGCCATGGTAGATGGTACAGCCCCCTCATTGTTTGTGATTTCACATTTAGTCAGTTTTGTAAACAGAAATACCATGAACATATTTTGCGAGAATTCTTAGCTCTTAAAGAAAGGTACTCAAACTGCACACAGTTTTATGCAGATGGCTCCAAGACAATCAAGCATGTTGAAAGTGCAGTTGTGCAAGGAAAATGGGAAAAAAATAGTAAGACTACCTCAGTGTACAAGTATTTTTACCGCTGAGTGTTATGCACTTGCTATGGCAGTAAGAAAAATAGCCAATGGGAACATCACAAATAGCATTATTTACACAGACTCTCTAAGTGTCTTGACAGCCCTTCATCAGAAAAACACAGTTGCTCCACTGCTTAGAAACATCATAATATATCAGCAACCTCTGCTCAAGGACATAACATTTTGTTGGGTCCCGAGTCATGCCTCCATTAGAAGCAATGAGAGAGCAGGCGTTTGCGCTGCTCAAGCCTATATGAAAAACGAATCAAGAACATAAATATTCCATACAGAGACGGCATGGCGCTAGTGCGCTGTAAACTAAAGGAGAAATGGCAGTCGTCGAGGTGTAGCGAGGTAAATAACAAACTGCTGTTGATGAAGCCGATTTTGGAAGAATGGAAATCATGTCACCATCAAGAACGTTTCATAGAAGTGATTTTGTACCGACTCCGCATTGACCATACGCACTTGACGCATAATTTTTGTTGAGAAAAGAAAACAAACCATTGTGTGAAGAATGCGGAAAGGAACTCACCATAAATCATGTTTTATTTTCATGCACAGGACTTGAAACACAAAGGAAAAAGTATTTTACTAGATTTTACAATGAGCACATTCCGTTCTATCCAGCATTGATTTTAGGTGAAAATGGTCTTGTTGATTTGTAATGTGTTTTCAGTTTTCTAAAGGAAGCAAATATTTTAAAGAAACTGTAGAATGAATACATATACTCCACTTAAATCAAGATACAGCCTTGTGCCTGGCGCCTGAGCCGCTTATGCGCCATTAAACCCAATACAATGCAATACAATACAATACAATACAGTACAATACAATACAATACAATGCAATACAATACAATACAATACAATACAATACAATACAATACAATACAATACAATACAATACAATACAATACAATACTTTTAGCAAATTAAACAGACTATGCGTTGCGTTCCGAGAACTCTTTACCGAGCTTACGGGCCCGCGGTGTGGACTTACATGCAGCTGGCTTAGAGCACTTAGTACTATATCTACAGAAGAAATAAAATAACAAAACAAAAAGGCCAGAGCGTATGGCGAAGCCGGCAAAGAATCACTAGCAAAGAGAAGAAAACTTGGGTAAACCTTTGACGAGTGAACTCCATACGTAACGAAGAGATCGAGGCTATGTTTCATTCCCACGGGAGACGTAAATCATCGCCGCGGGGAGGAGCGCATCGTTAAATATGAATCAGCGACCACGGGCCGCGGTCTCTTCTCGTCTTGCAAAGCGCAGCTGCTTTGCAGGGAGAACTGCCACATGTGCGCTGTCTTCCAAATCCAAGGTAATTTGAGGGTCGGTGCCAAATATCTCGAATGGAAGAGTTGGGCCCCCTTCTTTTTCATCCTCCTTGTCTATATATACGCATATCCCCTTTTATCGAAACCATATTCTTTATTTCTACTTCACTTACGTAACCGCCTTATACTGCAGCACAAGGCTGACATATACGCGAGTCGACACGTGTAGATGTGTGTGAATGTGCGTGCGGGGGGCACTGACGAGGATCTTGTATAAAGCTCTAGGCCTGCCTGCCCCCTTGCCGGATGAGTGGCGCGGGCAGGCTCAAATTGCGAGGCCTGCAAGCAAATTGCACATAATGCCGGGTCGCCGGACTGGTTTGTCGAGCGAGTTTCATCTCGAATGGCAGTATTTGGAGACGGCAGCGCTGAATAAAACAGGCTTCGTCCACTCCCCAACTGCTCAGCTCGGAACTCGAATTGGCTCCCGGCTTTCGCAGGTGCAAAGTGATCGCGATCAAGGAAATCAAGCTGACGGTATGCCGATTCACCTGGGAGTGCATATATATATACGTATACTTGCCGTTTCTTTTTTTTTCTTTTTCTTTTTTTTTTTTTTTACTTTTGCAAGCTTTTATATACGTCTCGCTGGTTATCCTGTCAGCTCAGACTTTGCAAGCGAGTTCTTTGGGACATCGCAGGGACAATGCGCTATGTATGAATCAGCAGACCCGACGTAGAATTCACCAAAAAAAAAAAAAAAAAAAAAAGAAACTTTCTTTTTTGTTACTGCGTACACCAACATCGTCATTCTCTTCGAGTGCCTGGTAACTTTAAGTAATTTGAAACTAGCTGGTGCTCCCTCGAGCATCTTCCCTTAATGTCCACGTGTATGTATGTATACACTGGCCGCCTGATTACAGCCCATAAATGCAAATTCGTTTTCTTTTTCTATTTCCTTTCTTGCTCGTGGCGGACAATTAGCATAGGCGGGAAACCCCAGTGCACAAAGTGTCACGCGAACGAGATAATGGGGCTTAGCGCGGCAATCGAGGAAGATTTACGGCGAATGGAAAACCAGACGCTATATATATGAACTCCTTCGTTCGCTCTAATATTTAGTTAGCGCGCCGTCGGTGCATTTAATTTGTCCTCGTGATACATGTTATGTGTATACGTCCATATTTGCCGGCAGCAGTTCCTGGTGACGTTCTTATTTCTGTTTTGCTTCCTCTTACCGACTTCGCGCGAAAAAAGCGATAAACGATCGCGATACCTGGAATAACGGATATGTACGAATCTAACGCCATCTCACAAGGCTGGCGTAGAAACAAGCAAGCAAGTTTAACTGAAACATAAAGTGCGCACTTAACGCTCCCGCTCGATTGCAATGCCATTAGATGGAGATTGGTGTCGTGTATGTAAAACCAAGGACACGCAGGTGTGAGCGTCCACTGTATAACACCGATGCCTATCGCTTCGCGCGTAATCTATTAGCATGTCCGATCGCTGTCGCGCAATCGAACGCAGACATCTTTTCTGCACGTGTTGGTGTATACTACTCGTTCGCAGCTTGCAGGCCGCCCGAGGTGTCTCCGTATTTGATTACACGCTGCCGCGCTAACAACCTCGTTATTGCACCTGCAGAGTCGTTGAAGCACGCAGCTAAGCGCCGCTTGGCTGATACAGGCGTATACGGTGGGGCTTACAGCGACTCGAAAAGCTTTTTTTGTTGTTGTTGTTGTTGTTGTTGCAGTCTGTAAACTGAAGCCATCCCTCTGCTCCGATGTATACTCATATAGCGGGCTCTAAGGGGAAAAGTTGAACTAGCGTAATGTGTGCCATGCTCACAACCATACACGGCTATATTATATTATATATATATATATATATATACAGGGTATAGGAAAAAACAGGGGTCCTTAAGTGTGTCTGTTTGTTTTCATCTTCAATTATGCCACGTTACATTCGCACGTATACAGCAGGAGGCATGAAGAATATTTGCACGACTGAAAAAATTGCGAGACTGGACAAATTTATGTTGATATCGCTACACGGGAGGCACTAACTTTCTGAGTAGGTCGTGTATAGACAGTTTGAAAACTGCGCGGAAAACGCTTTTGAGGGTCACCCACCGCTTTGGCTCTGTGGTTAATACAATGTACAGCTCTAGCCTTGTGGTGCAGTGGTTACAGCGCTCGACTACTGTGTGGAGGGATGCGGGATCGAATTCGGCCGCGGCGGCCGCTTTTTGATGGACGCGAAACAGAGAGCCGTCTGTGCACGCTGTGCGGCCCTGTCAGTGCACGTTAAAGAACCCCAGGTGGTCGAAATTTCTGGACCCCTTCACTACGGCGTCTCTCATAGCCTGAGTAGCTTTGGAACGTTAAGCCCCATCCAAACCAAACAATGCACTCCTGTTGCGGGCCCGGCTACCTTAATTCCGGCCGTATTGAGGGAACATTTTGTTTGGCAGAGGTGGAATATTACATGCACGCTTGTGTGTGTCGCAATACCGGTGCCCTTCGAGTAATATAGAAATAAGTCACTCTATTATGTATCATGCATAAGGTTTAACTTTGCAGTCAGCGTACAACTTGGAAGATTAAGTCACTCGCGCACCGCATTTGCTAGCTATAAGTTCGGAAATCAGGTGTCATAGGCTATAGACACGAACGAAATATTTGACCATGCGGTGCATGATAAGGGCTTAAACGATCGCCAAGACGGCCTCTTTCAGAATGTGATCGACACAAACATAAAATGATGCTGCAGAATTGTCACATGATGCATCTATCAAAGCGTAGAGCCTTGATTCGGATTTACAGTAAGGGCGCCTCCGGGTCGATAGTTTTAACCACCAGCTGACAAGCTTATTCGATTCAGCCGAGCCGACACTTCAGTTTCTTAGCGCAGGAATAGACAAAAAAAAAAAAAAAAACATTCCCCCAACACGGGTATCGAACCGGAGGCTTGAGAGTGAGAAATGACCGGTAGGCTGCTGCTACCTACGTAACGTGTGTACATATATATACATATACTTCACGTCGCGTACCAAGCGCACACACAGACAAATCCCGAGCCCGCGCACTCGCGTATTCCGAGAGGCATGCAGCGCGGACACCGCGCCCCCTAGCCTATTACGCGCCTCTTAATTGCCTTGTCAATAGTGTGTGCTTTCGACTTGGGGTCCCCGCACTGTGCCCGAAGCTTAATTAAAGTTTGCGCCGCTCGTCTTTGATCTGTGCCGCCCGACTGGCGGTGGGCGTGGCCAACAACCCGTGCGTCACCCCCCTGGGGGGCGTGGCGCTTTGATTGACGCGCAACCATGCGTCGGCATAAGGCCCCATGCTCGCAGTATATACACAGGTGTCGCTCCGACCGAATAAACAATGCTCGGTACGAGACTCAGAAGGCATGCCTCTCCCTTTCCAGCGGCCACTACTCCTCCTGCTCTTCCCCCATAGCGTGCGAGCGGATGATAAATTGCTCGCCGATGCAGCCTTGGGTTTCGGGCGTCTGGGCGAGCGGCTGTGTAGATTTGCCGAAGCCGGGCCTATCTCACTCAGTGTGCGTGCGTGTGTGTATGCACGAAGCATGGCTGCACGCTGCATACGTGTGTCAGACCAGGGAGCCTGGGCGCAACCCAATCGTAGGAATCAAAAAACGCTTTCTTTCTATAAGGATCACACTGCTCCTGAGGTCACGCCGTATTGCCCGCAGATAGCCATCACGGTTCTCTGTGTTTCTTATCTCTATTTGCCAGCCGCACGGCAGCCTCTCTATTTGTACGCCGCGAAGAATTCGGGCGTACATGTGCCTTGTACACCGCCGCTATACCGCATTTGCAGCGGCGTAAGAGTATATTGTGGGCTCACTTGCACAACGCCGCGTTGGAGCGATGTCGTATTAATCTTCGGCGCATATATTGAATGTCATGGCACTGCTCGATAACTCAGGGTTTTCTGTACCCTCAGAGAGAAGTGCAATTTTACTGCTGCGCACACAAATGTCGAAACCGGCGGTAAATATGAACGTATACATATTTATGCGTAGTTCTAGAATCGGCCCCATGCATATGAAGTGCTATTGTTTCCTTACTAAGAGCGGCCAGAACGGCCACCGACAATTGATGGTGCGTCAGATCATAATATAAGTGGGAGTCTGTCGCGGTGTTCTCTTATGACTGAAGCTACCGATTGGTTTACACAGCCGACTCGAGCTCAGTGTAAATGGGGCTGCATCTGGAAGCACGACGCGACAAATCGCAATGCTGTGTAAGAAACTTCTGCATACGTCGAAATGCATAGCTGACTGACAGATATATAGTCACATATCCCCTCAGCCTTTCCTCCAGTTCTGGATCCGCATAATTGTGTCACGCTAAATACGGAGCTGTATCTGTTGCAGTATCTTCCATGCCCCTTCACAGCATCCTCGTGCTGCTCCGGTGCGTGCAACGTCACTTATACGTGACCCATATATATATATATATATATATATATATATATATATATATATATATATATATATATATATATATATATATTTATATATATTAACCCATGGCTTCATTTCACCTCACGTCAAGAAATCACTGAATGCGTAATAATCTTGATATGCTCGTCGAGGAGTGATGCGTTGCTAGAAAAGTTTAGATCCCTGGAAGACTTCACACACCTCGAGTTTCAGTGACAGTCGATTTCCTCATTCGCCCTCATATATCTGGTGATACTCCGTAGTAGTAGTAGTTTCGCTATTTCGCTCAGTTTGCATGGGGCAGGGGAGCGCGCATGCGCCGAAAATTATAGTACTTGCAAATGATCGCAGTATCCGCCGGTTTAGCATCGTAGGCCGTTAGTGGCATCGGCTGGTTTCTTCCTGCAGGAAAGAGAGCGAGAGCGTTCCCATACTGGTTTAAAGCACCCGCAAGTTGCTTGTAAAACTCCGTGCACTTGGTGTAACTTTTTTCTTGTGCTGAATAAACCAAATCTGCATGCTGATACTGGTGCTTTTTTCCCAAAGAAAGGGAGTGTCTCTTGTATATCACCTAACTTTCCAATGTAAAATTTACTCTGCCATGCCCTTGAGAAGACAAAATGTTCCAGAGATATAGGGAACGGAGCTTCTTCGGAAGTCGTTACACTGTTCCGCTGAACCAAACACGAACCGGGGCAAGACGAGAAAGTAATCACTTCGACGACTAGACTTAGTTATTTAACCATTACTCCCACACACCTTCCTCGTCACAGCACGGCGGTCGCTGGAGACCGGCTGAGATGGCCGAGCGGGGTACGGGCCAAGCTCAAGCCGGGCTCAGAGACAGGCATGTGCGTGCCGCAAGGTCGGCATCTGCATCGACGACGGCTGTTGCTTGGAGCGGGCGGGAAGCCGAAGTCCCTTTCTTGGCGCGGAATTGCGTTCTCCGGGAGGGGGGACACCTTCGCGCCGAATTTAATGGGCATCTGGGCGACCTGCGGTGGTCTCCTAAGTATGCGGGTAATGGGCCGACGCGCATCCAGCTCCGGGCCTTCATTAGCTCGCGTGGATGCTCCCTTCTTCAGCAAGGCGGCGGCGGCGCTGAGACAAAGGCGGCAGCGGCACGCTGACCAATGGTCCAGGCGAGGAGGTGGCGGCCGCACCAGCATCCGTGCGAAGAGGGGGCAGCAAGGGCGTGTTCGACGGAGGTGTCAGCTGTCGCGATGCCTCTGCGCAGATAAGCGGCTGGCACAAAGGAACTGCCGACTGTGAAGATGAGAGATGGGGCGCGCTTCCCACAGCGAGAGGGGGGGACCCCCGGAGATTCTATCGCACCTCCTCGCTCCTCTAGGTACCACAGCGCGCGCGCGCCCGATCGCGCGCGCGCGATGCCTCCTCCGCTTCTTTATAATAACGTTTTATCCTAGGCCGCAGGCTGGGGCGAAAGCCCCTTGCAGCTTTAGAGGAGGTAGCTGCCCAAAGAGAAGAGAGAGTGAGAAGCCTATTGCTCTGCGATGCCTTTTTTTTTTTTTTTTCTTCGCCTTCATCGTCGTCGTCGGCGGTGTTGTTGAGCCTGCACTGGTCGCGCCTCTCCTCGCCTTCGGGAGCGGAGCGTGGGCACGCGGCATGCTCTGTTTGCCTATGCCGCCGACGTTCCTTGTTTTCTTTTTATTTTTTGTACACCTTGCTCCGAGTGCCGTCTTGTCCAGGCAACGCAGCATGCTCAATGCGCAGGAGGATGTGTCATCCGTCGTGAGCGTTTGGTGCCCCCATATGCCGCAGCGCATAGCGAGTGCACTTTTCTTGTTTCAGAACTGGTTTGTTTCTTCGAGGTTTTGTTGCCGGGACGGCAACCCACAAGCAGCAGCAACAGAGGCAGCAGTCAGAACCGGGATACCCCTTGGCGATGCCTTTACGGGCCGCCGTGTGTTATGCGTTACGGAGCAGTCGGCCAGCCAGCCAACCGATCGCGAAGGTTCGTCCTCATCCTGGCTGCTCCATTCCCCGCTTCTCTCTCCTTTTCTCTGTCACTTCACCAAGAGAGAGCGATAGAGAGAGAAAGAGAGAAAGTCGGAGCGCCAGCGCCGTTCGTTCCGAAAGAGAGGAGATTCTACAAGCGTGTCCATCTTGCCATCGAGGTGTCGAACCTGCGATTGCGTCGGGTGCGTTCAAAAGCGTGCATGCGATATTCCGCTCTGGCTGCGGCTCCTCGCGAGTACTGCCGCCCGGTATATCTTTTTTAGATTTCTTCTTTCTTTTTTTTTTCTCCCAGCCTCACCCATCCCGTCTCTCTCTCTCTCTCTCTCTCTCCGCCTTCTTTTATTCAGCACGGAATGAGGAGATCGCCGCCACTCTTGAGAGAGCGAGCCATCGCTAGCTTCCTCCTGCAGAATGCATGCTTTGAGATCTTGTTGGACCTGTCGTGCGTCCCTGACGAGGCAAGCCTTCCTTTTGAATGAAGGACGAGTCGAACGAATCTGTCTTAACGATTTGTCTGACGGGCCGCGGATTGCTCGCGGCGTCCACCCGCGTGTCTTGTCTCCGGGAGCAAGGTTTTCGGGGGTGTTGGCTGTCTCGCGCGCAGCGCAGTCGGCCCCCTTTGTTCCTCGTCGTCGCGTGCGCCGAGCTGCGGGGCAGAGCAGCCCCCGGTCGCACTTCACCCACATGATTGGCAAAGCAATGCTGGCACACATCTCGACCGACAGCCGCCGCTGCCGGGCATGCCTGCGTTTAAAGCTGCGACCCCCGCATTGATAAGTGCCCCCTCTAACTGTCAACGCGTGCCGGCTTCACTTTTGCGTCGACGTAGCACCACGTCGCTCTGTCACAGCACATCGGGCCGAGGCGGGTGAGATCGGAATGTTCGGATGCGAGTCTCGCGAATGCCCCGAAGGGTTTCTTCTTTCGCTCCCGACAGGAAGTTTTCGGAGCGTTTGCATTTAATTGGCTCTCTAAGCATGTTGCCATTATATTTATTCGTGTTCCAGTTCAACTGGACTCTATATGACGCTTGGTTCCTTAGGACGATCTTATTTGCTATCGAGAAAGGGGCAGTTCGTCCGTAAAGATCAACTGAAACGACATTTTGGAACAGTTGGGTGCGGAATATCTCGAAAGCATTTTTAAAGATGTCCGAGGGACTGTGTTAAACTCGTGTGTTGCACTTAAGGTAATTACTCACGGTAAATATTTGCTCATAATCAGCTAACCCGTTTACCGTACTGTTCTATTATATGACCTAGGTTTTTTCCTCTTTTATTTTTACAATCTGTTCCCAGGTGGATGGCGCGATTCGATTAATGCGGCAAATATTGATCAGGTTGCAAACAAGGTTGAAATAAATCTTGCATATATTCTCGCGCATTAAAAGAAAAACTATGCAAAGTGGCCACACCCAGCAGTTCTTCAATTTTCCTGCTGAACCATTGCAGCATATATTGTGTAGGACCCAGCTGCGGCCTCTCAGTGTTTCTTCGCGTTTATTGCGGACACTGGGCGATGCATACTTCTCGCATTCGCTTACTCTGGTACATATACGCAGTGGTCCGCGGTTTCTTCCGGCGTATGCATCATTCTAGGTTAAAATCGCATAAATTATTCTTCGTTGCATTCGAGACAATTAAGAAGAGCAAGACATGGAGAGGCAATATGTTTTCTCTATTCCTCCACGCTGTTGGAACCCACGGCGCTGCGGGAGGCCGCATTTCAACGCACCAAAAACGCCGCTCTCAGCGCGCGCATGCTTTGTTGCCACACCTCGAAACAATTGTTTTTTCATGCAAATGGCATTACGGGGGTGCACTATGAGTAGAATCTAAAACGGCCTGTACACGAGAAGTATAACAAACTAAATTGCGCGTAGACGAATAGGAAAATAGAAAAGCATATGTTTAAGAAGCAAAAAGCGACGCGTATATAGGGAGCTTCTTTATAAGCAGTCGCTTTTCAAAGAAGTTTGTTATACCCGGCTGCAGGAGTTGTCTGTGTATGATTCGTGTTTGAGTTTAAGTGGCGCCTAACACCGCACCTGTTATTTGGTGTCGTTAACGCACATTACTATGCATCCGACGAGCTCGCGTTGCTTTCGAAGGCTAATACTGAGGTCCATATTTCTCATGCACGGTTTGGCGAGTTTTTCAGCGCGCGCACACAAATGGAATAGATGTCATGAATCGTATACTTGCATAATTATACGAGGACCTGCGGCTGCGGAGTGATGACAGGTAGAGGAAAATAAATGCTTCAAAACGAATGGAAGCTTCTTCTGGAGCGGGGTATACTATATTGTAATTTTACATATCAAGGCATGCATGGTCCGCAATATAATAATAATAATAATAATAATAATAATAATAATAATAATAATAATAATAATAATAATAATAATAATAATAATAATAATAATAATAATAATAATAATAATAATAATAATAATAATAATAATAATAATATTAGCTAATGTATGTCTTCTTTCTCCGTACTTGTCTTGGTGCGCTACATTTTGCTCCCTTCAATTATGTACCAGCAAGCCCAAGCATCTATAACCTTCTGAATTTAAAGTCCATTTATTCAAAGGGAGTACTTACCGATTTCCGGAAAGCTTTCGACCCTATAAGTCACGAAATTTTGTTCAGAAAGATGACTAAATTGCTGAGGCATAAGAAGTGTATAGTATATCATTAAATAATTAAGCTAGACCTTCGCTAAAGAAAAGGGGTCATGTTTTAGAAGAGTACAGTTCTCAGCTTATCTATAGGCAGTTTGTCACAGGCAGGTAAGCGCGTGGAGACAGTTGGTAACCTACACATGCCCGCGCCCGGTTATGGCGAGTCACATGTTCCCCGAGACCAGGGATGATAAGTGCATGCAGACACTGTGATGAGAGAAGGACCCTCGATCACATGATTTGGGAATGTTCGCACTCACCCGGTGAAGCGCACAAAATAGATCGTAGAGAAACCTGAGAGACCTTGCTGCGCAGCTCCTCCGAGTTCCAGCTCCTAACCATCCGACTGGCGGAAGAGGCCGTCGGGACGCAAGACCTCCCGGCCAGCATCTTAAGGCACCCCCCCCCCCCCCCCTCCCCGCCTGCGAGCCACGAGGGGCCGGGGGGGACCAGCCATTTTCTGTCGGAAATAAATGTTTTTCAATTCTGTTCCAATTTCTTGTATATAAGCCGTGCGCGTCTGGTATACACACTATAGTGAACAAAAGTTATATTTCAGCGCTTGTGTTTGCGTTCTTCTCGTCTCTTTCGTATTACTACTGCTCTGCAATCTCCAGTATGTAAAACCAAACTAGCCAGTCACTATGTTTTAAGCATGCACTTCAGTATTCGCACTTTCATTTCTTAACACGCCAAAACTTGAGTATGAGCTCGATGGGAAGACTATGCAGCACATTTGTTATGAAAAAATGAAGAAATTCGTCACCACATTGAACCAGAGTTTATTGCCGCAGAAAATTTCTTCAACAACATCTGTTAGCGCTGTGTGGTGGTAGTGATAATACGTGTTTTTATTACAAAATGCGGTTGTAATGTTAGAAATAACTTTTCACAATAACGTAACTCCGCCAATACTTCACACGGAAGTATTTGTTTCCTTTTTGTAAATCCCTCTTTCACAAAGCCGAGGCAGCAAGCCTCCAACGAAGGTCTTGTCTGTTCCCCCCTTCTTACAGCAGTTGGTCAAACTTCCCGTCGGCGCCACCAGCTTTTTTTCCCCCTCGGACATCGTGCGAAGCACAAGCACGGATTAACGTCAGCAGATCGGCTCGGTCAGTCCATTAGATCTATCAATTTGTCACGAGTGTAGAAGTGTGTTTTAGGTCATCGTTATCGTTAAATTCAAAACCAAGATCAGAAGCTTGCACGCCTATGTAAAAGATAAGCTTTCCACCAATTATGTGGCCAGACTCTTTGTTAATTGTACCTTGAATTTGGCGAAGGAGACACAACTCCACGAAAAGAGAATCAGGGGCGTGGCCTAACATTCCAGACTCTATAGTTTAAGATGGAAAGTTGATAGCGAGGGGGTACCATAAACTGCATTTGTAACAGAGCAAAGTATACAACAAGCCTATCATATTCACATGACAAGAACTTCGATTCGCTTAACAAAATCAATAAATTTTCTATTGGCACGCAATTCAATGCAGGCGAGGTGTTCGTTTGTCCATATATGATACTACAGAAGCCAAATTCTTTTCAAGAGTACGCAGGTTTCGAGCTGTGCTTCATTCGTTTAGCTCAGAACGTGGCTCATGTTGTTTCAGAGTACACAGGTCCACGGAAAAACTTTATAAATATCGATAACGGACAGTCCGGGCTCAAGAGGTTCGTCGGCCCGCGCGAACCATTGTTCGCCCTTCGATAAGCTTGTAGATCTGGTCTGCGCCGGTGAAGATAAAAAATGTCAAACCTCCTCTGAATCTATGCATGACTTCATACCTTACTGTGTTACGCTTAAAGTGAGTGAAAACGGATGTGGTGTTATCCTACAGAGTTTTGTTGTGGCCGTACAGATAAAAACAATTTCAGCAGTCGTGGCGCTTTTACATCGTGCCCGTAAAAATGTGTAGTTATTACATGTACCCGCCGAATGGCTGATTCGGAAACGAGAGGAAGTTTATAATAATTTAGAGCAATGTGATAGTCAGTATAATGGGAACGGCCGCAAAAGGACAAAAATGAAAAATGCAACTTAAACGAGACAGTTATGCCCAGAACAACTCCAGGGCGAACAAAAATGTCATTATTGCAACGAAATATATTCAGAGACGGTAATTTCGCAGTTTGTTTCCAGAGTGATTCGAAAAAAAAAATCTTTAAATGTGTCTTTTTGTTCGCTATAGTGTACGCCCCCCGACACAGGTATTTTCTTCTCTCGTATAATGTGAGTACATATTGAATGCTGACTATAGGGAGGTGGAACTCTTCAACTGTTGGCTATAAAATGAAACTGCCGAAATTAAACTGCGTCAAAAAAAAAAAAAAAAAGAAATCATATGATATTTCGACCTAAAGAAAGCACCTAATGTTGATTAGGAGCGAAGTTTCTGGAGCCGCATTTTTGCTTTCGCAAATTTTTATTTATTGTGCTAGCAATAAAAATAGCCGTACAGCCGTGAAAAGCAGTTTCTTGTCAGCTGAAAGTATAAACTGAAGTGGCTTCCGGATAGCCTAAAGCTGCTGGGTGACCTGCAGCTTAAAATGTAAAGAAATACTATACTTCAGTTTTGCCCATCGCTCAATCTGTGTTTTTACAGACACCAGTTTAACTTCTACACTAGAATATCAGTAACGCCTGCTCAAACAAACGTCGACCATCCGCCATAGAGTACTCAGTTCAGAAATCAATTCTGGGTAAGGATCAAAAATGCAAAAACTTTTGCCAGCAATCTAACCAACCCGCTGATGTCTGAGCTGCAGCGCTATATTTGTTACTACAGCCGCTATCAAACGTCACAGTCGAATGGGGTTTCAGTCCCGTCTCATTCACGAAAGCCGCGAAATATTGCGTCTAACGAGGCATCAAACGAGGTTCTATCTGGACATGAACGGAGGCTTCCGCAAGGTCCTTAGCCAATAATTTCATGCCTTTTCAGCTTCAACATGCAGTACTGACCAAGCACTTCCCCTTTCCACTCAGTCATGATGTTTATGTCTTTCTGCGGGCTTTCATCTACCTATTCTACTCGATCTTACGGTTACCTTTGTCCGTTATACCAGATTTCTTCATGATATTTGTTGTAGCATATCTTTTATTGGGACTATGGTGTGTTCCGAAATTTTGCCAAGAATGTGTATACAGTTGCCCAGCGAGTTTATCGCGCAGTGCTTTCTGGGTTTTTTAATACAAAAAAAAAATATATTATATCCCATTAGCAGAAAAGCGGGCAGGTTTGTTGTTTAGCGTTCATGGCCCGAAATTCGGATGACGTACGCCGGCGTCCAATGTCCAAGGCTATGTACGGTAATGAAAGAGGAAACTTAACTTCCTATATATGACCTGACAACACATGACTATTAGTTATGTCATGACTAATTAGTTAAGGAGTCGTCGCATTGCAATGCAGTATGACGCAGACCTTACAAGGCAGCGTATAATGTGGAGTGCGTACAAACGTTACGTGCAGTCATGACTCGTAGTTAGATGACTTATATGACTCGCAGTATTCTTATTCAGGCCTTTACAAAGTAACGCACTGTATTGTGTGGAGTCTATAAAAACATGAATATTTGATACTCACAGTCACAGTAATTATTCATTACTAATTCATTATGCAACGTAGCATAACTCAGCCGTTTACAAAGTAACCTATTTAGAGTAACGTAACGCTTTCGCATTCTCGGTCCTCGGTGTCCGCGTGCCCCCTTAGCGCCGGAGCAATTGGTTTGGGATAGTGTTTTCTGCTTTGAGAAAAATAGAACTTTATATACGATGAAGGCCGAATTTTGCCTTAAAATGAATTTTATTACATGTATTCAAACTCCGCCGCGGTGGTGCAGTGGTTAATATGCCCGACTACTGTGCCCGAGCACGCGGATTTGATGCAACCCGCCGGCGGCTGCATGCGTTTCGATGCAGGCGAAATGAAGTTGCGTCCGTGTGCTGTGCGATGCCAGTGCACATTAATAAACCTTAGATGGTCGAAATTTCCGGAGTCCTCCACTGCAGCGTACGTCTCTCATAGCCTGAGTCGCTTTGAAATGTTAAACGCTACAAACCAAACCAAATCAACGCTGTAAACTTTGAACTGCATGGCACAGCACCTGCTTTCGTGTTCACGTCCTCCATGATGGTGCGTGCGTTGCTGAAATATATTACACCGTATGCACAATGTGAGGAAAAACTTCGGGAAACTGAATTTATTATACCTAAAGAATGACTCTGCAAAAAAGTAGTTTGGCTATTTTTGAACTATTTGAAATTTTCGCATTTGGCTACCTTTACGAATGTCAATTTGAATTCTTGTGGTTGTAGCGATCTGTCAACCTTAGGTATTATTTTTAGGTTATGGTTGAACGAGAGTCTGTATTGGTTGGTTCCCGTTGGGTCCTTCCGAACTGAAAGAATGCTAATATGGTGAAGGGAAATATTAAAATGTTAAAACGATGTATTCCCATCAATCTAAAAACAAATATCCTATTTTGATTTGGACGATCACCAACAAACTAACCTGATCCAAATTTTCAGACTGCACAGAAAGGGGCATTAAGGTCAGTTAGTAATCCTGGACTATTTGCAACACACTAAAAACTGTTTTTAGCGGACTTGGCATTTTCCCATACACCACCAATGCATGCAGAAATTATCTCACTCTCACACAGACTGATCAGCTTAACCAGACATTTAACACAAAATGTACTCGGGATAACTTCGGACAAGAAGCAATTTTCATACCACAGATTCTCACGAACTGCGCCTAACAGGTCCCCTCTAAATAAAATATTGACTTTGCTAATCAATTGCCTGTGGAACCCAAGAAAAATAAGGCGACTCTAAAACGCCGCCATAGGGGCATGATGCCATATTGGTAGAAAGAAAGAAAGAAAGAAAGAAAGAAAGAAAGAAAGAAAGAAAGAAAGAAAGAAAGAAAGAAAGAAAGAAAGAAAGAAAGAAAGAAAGAAAGAAAGAAAGAAAGAAAGAAAGAAAGAAAGAAAGAAAGAAAGAAAGAAAGAAAGAAAGAAAGAAAGAAAGAAAGAAAGAAACAAACAAACGTGTAGGAAGGCTGTGGAGGACTTACAAAGGCGCCAGTATACACAATCAACGCTCCACAAACACACGTATATACGTTGCAAGGCGCCAGCATCCCGAGTACATACATATATATATATATATATATATATATATATATATATATATATATATATATATATATATATATATATATATATATATATATACCCGCTTGCTCTGGAGCCATCCAAGCTCATAAGACGCGACTTCCGAGCCCAGGAAAGCATCGTCGCATGCATGCAAGGGAAAATTAGCGGCCGTTCAGAGGTGTTACGAGTGTGTGCCCTCGAGGCGTGCAATTATATGCCGGGTGGCTAAAGTGCTCATGAGATGAGCAGGTTTGCAGCGGGACGCCCGGCATTACACATCCAAATTCGTAGTACCATTGCGTCCTCTGCTGTGACGCGCCTCCGAAACAATGCGCCATGTGCCGGCACGCGGAGGGAACGAGCAAATGACGTCTCTGAAATTGAGACGGCTTTAGAGCCAGCCCTTCCGCGAGCGTACGCGTTGTTATGTGTACACTCCCCGGCGTTGCCATCATCAGTGTCGCTGACCGCGGGGCTGATTGTAATGACGTTGTCCTGTCGGCGGCCCGACTCGTCCAGGACTGCGCCAAGGCCGAGGACAAGCGTTCTTTTGTGTACTCGAGAATCCTCCACTATAACGGCGGCTGTTTGAGGGGCGTTTGAGGGGCCCACAGTGCGCGGAAGAGCTGTGTCCTCGAATCGTGTAACCAAACCTGCCACAAAGGTGCGACTGTTGCTTTCTGTGGGAAGAATTCGCAGACTTAGGCATGCCCTTATATGGCTTATTTGCAATGCGTGGTGGAGCAGGTGGTCGAGTGCGTTATATTTGTGTTGCATTATTTTAGCCGTGGGAAAGCGACAGCCAAAATAAATTGGGAAATGAGCTGTCTCGCTACTAGGCGTATTTCTTGCTTTGTTTTAATGAAGCGCTGGTGTACATACGCGTCTTGCACTCGCCAACTATGCCTGTCGCAGGCAAAGAAACCATCGCCAACATAAATCGGCCTCCCGCTGCAAAGCGGCCACCGAGTCACAGCCGTATACTGGCTTCGCGCCCAATAAAAACATTGAGCAGCACTGCAGTGGTATGCAATTGAGCTAGTCACGTAATATACCATATTTTTTTTTTGTATATCGCAGGCTTTCTTTAGAGCTCGAAAAAAAAAATCAATTCACGTGAAGCTTTTCTTATCGCAACTATTGAAATGGGAATTTCTGAAGGTATTTGGGGGTACTTTCTAACTCTGCAAATCCAATTTTTTGTCTAAAGTACATCTTTTAGTAATCTAGGAAACTCACCTTAATTACAAAACAAAAATTGTCTATGGTGCGTAAGACGATAGACAGCCGCATGCAACTGGTCTCCCGCACCACAGTTTCAATTTTTTAGCCCCTGGATCGAGTTATACAGGTGGGACATCAGGTACATAACGTCATGCCCGAAATGGCGTCACCGTCTTATATATAAGCATCGTTGCCTATTGGGCGAGTTGGTTCTACATGGCTTATGGAACCTGCTGCGCGCTCAGCACACGGGGACAAGAAAAGGGACACACAAAGGCGCAACAATCATCAATTTTGTGCCTTTGTGTGTCCCCTTTCTTGTCCCCGTGTGTTGTGTGCGCAACAGGTTCCACAAGTCTTATATACTTACGGCTCTCTAATTAATGGAAACAGTGGTTGTCGGCAGTGACTAAGACATGGGATGAAAATTCAGAAAGACCATTCTATTCATCTTCATTCCTCAGTCGGTGTGATAAAGGAACAATGACAGCTGCGACCGTAATTCCCCTTACTCCTTTCCCGCCGTTAAAAGGATCAGAAAGCTTAATTACCCAGAGCCCTTAATTGGGCAAGCTTTTAGGTCACAGCGTGGTTCGTGATGCTTGGCGTCTGTCTGAATAAATAATCTTATAGTTGCGAGTCAAATAGCGATAGCCTTGTTGGCTTCCTTGTCCTTGTATTTCGCTGTATTTATCCAATATGAACACAGAAGGTGCGCCTTGGACGTATCACTTTACGACTCCGCGCTATTACTTGGGCGCTTTAATTGCGTAAAAACTTCTACCTGCAAGTTTTGCGGTAAACAATTGAACAGACAGAGAAACTGATGGGCGGTGGGTGGTAACAAGTGGGCCATCCTTATGAATAGTTATTAATACACAAAAGATATATGTTCGTAAAACACTCTGATCATGTGTGCCGGCGGCAACAACCAAGGCGGCAAGAGCAGACAATAGCTTAAACGAGTATAATGATACTTTGGCAGACCCCAACTAAATAGGAGCGCATAACATCAGTTGCGAATCACTCACACAAGTTGAAGATGGGTTTGGGGACTTGGCAAATTACTGTAACTTGATTCCTAATACCGGATTAGTTAATGGTCTCGTATTTGTGTGAACAATCAGCTTAGTTTTGAACAAAACGTCTAGAGCAATATTGCCAACGAACAGTTGTTTTCTTCAATCTTGCTACATCCGTAATTGCTCACCCCGCCGGCTTACCGAATATTATATATGAATACGACAGCGTAGCCTAGGCCTCCTCTGCCACTCACGCTCAGCTTTTCTGGAGATTAGAGGCAATTTTCAAACATTTTCGAAAATTCTAAAAATGATGGTGATTATTATGTAGTGGTGACCAGCTCCTTTTTACAGCGGCTGGACATACATGTTGCGTCCGGGTCTGGAGATCACCAATCAGTGCCATCTGTCGGCTGCAAGTGGCCAACGCTGTGTAATTGAAAAGAAATATTTTCGTGTACAATGGGGGCGAAAAACAAAGCGCGGTGACCTGTTACGCGATGATGATGTTGATACTGACAGGTGACAGCCCAGTCTTCCCACAGCTGCATGAAAGGATATACGCATCCTGCACTCGCACCGACATGTTTTGACGGCTTATTAAAAAAAAAAAAAATCAACAGGCTGTACCACACATTCGAAATCCCCGTGGTATTGTCGCATGCATGTGCAGCAGTATGGCTGATATGGTGGTGGCCGCGGTAACTAAAAGCATTTGTCGGCCACGTAGTTCGGGCCTGCGTCCATATGCAGACTGGTCCATCTAGGCAGCTGCAGTTAATCATTCCTTGTGGGCTTGGAAGGAACTCAGCAAGCATCTGAGTGATCGAAAAGCGTCAGATTCTAATAAAATATAAACAGAATCCTATTGGGCTGCATGTGAACAGCCTTCAAGCTAACATCTTAGCTTCCCTCCGGTGGCGTTCTCAGCCGTTCTAAAGGACTAAATATGTCAATTCAGTCCCATCACCCTGGCTTTGGTTTCCTTGCTCCATACAAGCGACTCTTTAGTCGCGAAGCAGTTTTTTGTCGAAAGGTGTGGCCTTAGATGTCGCGGAAAGCCCCTTTTTCCCTCCCGTATAGAGCATAACCATACTCATCAAGGGTTATGGCACTTTCTTGCACGTGGAACCGATCGACAGCTAAGCTAGTCTTTGCCTCACCGTTCATATGAACTGTCGACCTATATGCGCTTTGTAAGCTGCGCTTGCTTTCTGCTGGTGGCGCTCTCTTGAGGTGTATGAACCATACAAACTATATATAGGCAAAAAAGGCAGCGGACATGTACAGAAATATGATGACTCTGGGCAGTCTCTAAAGATCAAATTTGTAGGGCGGCCATACAATGAACTCCAAACTTCAAGCATGCAACCAAGCTGATCGCTATCTCCTACTTCAAAAGAGATAAACGAAACTTGCAAAATCTCCCAGTTACCCGGCTTCGCTAGAGAGCTAGCAGTCATGATACTTGCAGTATATGTACGTGCATTCGTGTGCATGTATGTGCTTTGTGTTTATGGTACTGATATTAAATTGAATTTCGCTTTTTAGGAATGTTTTCAGACAGGCATCCTTGTTTATACTGGCCACTGCCATCGGTCATACTATACTGAACGTACTGGTTTAAGTCTCCTTTTCTCCATGTAATTGCTAGAAGCCTGCCGCTGCGGCCATGCATGAAGCAAACCATGCATTCACTGTGCTTTAACTGTGCGGCATAGAGCGGCAGCTTTTACAGCATCGTAGCAAGCAACAGTACCTTTATAAGACAGTTGTGTTTATGGGAGTCCTGGACAAAACCAGGTTTAACCCACATATTAATCATTCGATAATTGTCATCTATAATCTCGAACCTGCCATGTGGCAGCAACAAAAACTATACATATTTCTCCAGATTCACTGTCAGATGCATTCGAGCAGCTGCTTTTCAGTCCCCATGTACCTATTACAGGAGCGCTGCAGGAAACAATAGTATATACCAAACAGAGGCGGCGGGGCTATAAGCACAAGCCTGAACGCCCGTGCGTGAAATAAGCCTTTTATTCGTTCAGTGCAGCTCCGAGACTCGTTGCATATCTGCATGCAGCTCACGGCTATCCGTGCAGAGGGAGACGCGCAGTTTCTGTGCGCTGTGCGGCAGCAACTCCACGCAACGCACGGGTGTTCTTTGCATGCGTGTTGCTTGAGCGAAGAAAGGCTAGAATAATGTTTACGTTTGCAGCCGTCATTTCCGAGCAGCTCAATCTTGCACCCGTCGTCCTCGCCCGCGCGCCCGAGGCATGCTGCGCGGGCCCAATTCGCGCTGACGCACGACGACCATCTTGCCAGGGACACGAGGTTGCGCGTAGCGGAGGGTCCGCATGAAATTCCGCGGACCCCCTGCTTGCTGGAGAAGGAAGTCGCGAATTAAATGCTCGTCGGTCGCAATTAAATCCCGATCGGTCAACCCCGTGCCGGACGACTCGGGGCTGTTGCTGCCGCTGCTTGCATGCTATGCACACGGCAGTTCCCATTTATTTATTTTTTTCTTCCTTGCTTTTCGCGACGCCAGTTCACGGCGCGGCCAATTGCAGATTGCAATTGTCCTCCCTAAAGGTGTATCATTTCGCCGTCCTCATCACTTGGCATTGCCGTTTGCCGAGTCGTCCCGGCCGAGGGGGGCAAGAATAAAGTCTGGGAAAAACAAAACGCGTATTCACGAGGCCTGCTGTCCGTTTTTCTCTGCTCGTGTACTCAAGGAAGCGTGTTCGTGTGTGTGCTCGCAAGCGTGGATATCACTGCGAAAACGCGTTCCTCATGCTCGAGGCTGATTGTGCGAATGTGAACACGCGTCGGCGCCTGCGTAGTTTATGCATGCAAGCGCCTCTATAGCAGCTGGAAAGGAAATTTGAGTGCTCCGGCTAATTGCGGTGATCAGGCCGAGTGCTCAAAGTTCTTTTATCCTTTTGTTTAATTCCCCTGGCTGCGCAAGTGGGGAATTATGAGCGATGACTAACTTTGCAGTGATGCTTATTCGCGTGGGCAGGCGCGTTGCTCGAGGCAAACAGTGGCCTGAGGCGCGCATATGCGAGCTGGACTGGACACACATTCATGCAGCCTTCGCGGATAGCTTTTGTTTCCAGGAGACGTGCATAAAGGCTGCTCAAACACTTCATCGATTTCTCAGTTGTAACAAGTAATTTTAACGCCATAGGCACCATTTATAACATTAGGCTTTTCATTGCGTAACCCTATATGTATAATTTATTGCGTGCCATGAACTCGGCGTATATCGGATTTTGCCTAGCAAAAAAAAAAAAAAAAAAAAAAAAACCACTCACAAAAACGGCCTATTTTAAATCGAATTTGCAATGGCATACTTATAAGCATGCTTTTAGATCCCATTCTCGATGAAAAGAAATAAATGTCAGTCGGACACCACAACGAATTTATCTGAACCTTCCAAACTTTTCGATCATACTCGTAAAGTGGAAGAACTTCGCCATAAATGTGGCCTCCAACGAGATTCGAGCTAAGTAGCGCCGCAATCCCTTGCGAAAACTCCATATCTGGAAAATCCAGGTTAAGTTACACGTTTGCTGCCTAACTACAGCACTGCGATGGTCTATCGACAAGAGTACCCCCCCCCCCCCCCAAAAAAAAAAAAAGAAAAAAAAAAGAAGAAAGCTTCCGTGAAATTTATGCAAGTATAGGGAACCATGCATGCTTTACCCAAAGGGAGCGCCTAAATCACACACAGAGCGCGACCTGGTTTTAAACTGGACAAGCATCTAATATAGATGGAGCGGACAAATCGTCGAAATGGGGCTGTGCCGTTTGGCGGATTGTAAGCTTTCTCTTCTGCATACATTATGTCAGAAGATTTGGACAACCCTGCAGTGGCCACAGGATTGGAGGAGGTCAGTTTACATTCCCATTCCAAAGAAAGGCAGTGCCAAAGATTGTTCCAACTACCGCACGATCGCGCTTATTTCGCATGCTAGCAAGGTGATGTTGAAAATCCTCCAAGGTAGGCTGCAGCAGTATGTGGATCGGGAGCTTCCGGACGTGCAAGCTGGGTTTTGCAAGGGCAGAGGAACTAGAGACCAAATTGCTAACCTTCGCTGGATCATGGAAAAAGCCAGAGAGTTCCAGAAACCCATCTACTTCTGCTTTATTGATTATGCGAAAGCGTTTGACTGTGTAGATTACAGCAGATTGTGGCAAGCTCTCCAAGAGATGGGAGTTCCAATTCACCTCATCTGTCTCCTCGGGAAAGTGTATGAAGGGCAAGAGGCCACAGTCAGAACTGGGCATGGTCTTACTGATTGGTTTCCGATTGAGAAAGGAGTGAGGCAAGGCTGCATACTGTCGCCCTGCCTATTTAACCTGTATGCAGAGTGCATCATGAGGAAGGCCGGTCTGGACGAGTTTTCAGCTGGAGTGAAGATTGCTGGAAAACGTATTAACAACCTTAGATATGCGGATGATACCACTTTAATGGCAGAAAGTGAAGTGGAACTCAAGAGTCTTCTGATGCGCGTACAAGAAGAGAGTGAGAAGTTTGGGCTTAAACTGAACATTAAAAAGACAAAGATCATGGCGTCTTGCCCTATCAAGTCCTGGAGCATCAATGGACAAGAAGTGGAAGCTGTGACAGATTTTCTGTTCTTGGGCTCCAAGATTACCTCGGAAGGAGACTGCAGCCATACAATTAAGAGACGCCTGCTTCTGGGAAAGAGAGCAATGGTTAGCCTTGACCGCCTAGTAAAGAGCAGAGCCATTAGTCTGCCAACCAAGATCCGTATAACTCGTGCTATGGTATTTCCAGTTGTGATGTATGGATGCGAGAGTTGGACTGTGAAAAAGGCTGACCGCCGAAGAATTGACGCGTTTGAATTGTGGTGCTGGCGAAGACTCTTGAGAGTTCCTTGGACTCCGAAGATCAAATCAGTCGATATTGTCGACCATAAACCCTGACTGCTCATTGGGGGGTCAAATTCTAAAGTTAAACCTCAGCTACGCTGGTCATCTGATGAGAAGAGAGGAGTCGCTGGAGAAAGATTTGATGTTGGGAAAGGTTGAGGGTCGCCGGAGAAGGGGTGGGCAGCGAACGCGATGGTTAGATGGCATCCTCGAGGCACTGCAGATGAAGTTATGTGATGTTAGGAAGATAGTGAGAGAACGGAAAGCGTGGCGTGACATGGTCCATAGGGTCACGAAGAGTCGGACACGACTGAACGACTGAACTGAAGCTTTCTCTTTCGTGCGCAAAGTTTTTATCTCAAATTTATTGTCCTGAAGAACGCTGCTTTCTAAAGAGATTGGCTTAAAACAGCCGCAACTGCTTAGCAATGTGGCTAGGAGACGCGCTGTGGCTGCATTATAGAGTCTCTCTATATATATATTTGACGTCGCTACGCGCAGGTTCGAAAGTGAAACTGTTGTCTGGCTATTTATTATTTGCTTCTTGATATGGGACGCTTCCAAGGTGAGGTGTCTCGGCTCAGCAAATTAAATGTACACTTTCGAATAAATAACCTTTCGCTGGGATAAATCATCTCTACTCAAGGCGAAATATCACACAAAATGTAAACGATATCCCTGCGATGTACACATTAAGACTGGTTTGGTTTGGTTTGTGGGGTTTAACGTCCCAAAGCGACTCAGGCTATGAGAGACGCTGTAGTGGAGGACTCCGGAAATTTCGACCACCTGGGGTTCTTTAACGTGCACTGACATCGCACAGCACACGGGTGCCTTGCTTTTCGCCTCCAGAGAAAAGCGGCCACCGAGGCCGGGATTCGATCCCGCGTCCTTGGGAGCAGTAGTCGAGCGCCGTAGCCACTGCGCCACCCTGACTTTTTTTTTTTTCTTTATTGCATGAATTGGTACAAATACATCAGTAAAAGATCGTGGTTGCCATGCCCCTTGGCTGACAACCGTGTCTAATGGACTTTCATTACCAGAAGTTCGCCCATCAGACTCAAGACCTCCTCCGCAGCGTCTTGCTGCTTCAACATTTCTTTTAGTTTATACACTTGTTCAACAAAATAGTCACATACAGATCGTGCATCGACATCGCAGTGTCTATAAGCCATCCTACTCCTCCAAATACTGTGAAGGCCCAATAGCATGATGAGTTCATACTGAAAATCATCATTAATAGATGTCATGTACCGAATTTTACGTGGCGTCAATGGCAGGTCTTTTTTAAGTGTCCTTTGTAACACATCCCAGTAAAACACCGCATCCCAACAATCCAGGAACACGTGCTCAACTGTTTCAGGTTTGCTACATAGTAGACAGTTTGAGCCCCAAGGTACAAAAAGGCCCTTTTCTTCCATCCATGTTTTGACTGGGAGGGCTCCCGTATGCAATTTAAAAAAGAATGTTTTTATGCCCGGTGCAACAGTCATTTTTAACTCGTTTGAGCGCATCTTTCCCTGGGCCTTCACCACTGCGCCACCCCGGCGATTTATTTCTGCGTACTTGAAGCGATACGCGCAGTTAACGCGAGCGGTACTCATCTACTTCACTTCTGAACAATTATAATGACTCAAATAGCGTTTTATCAGAAATTGTTTTATTGCAGTAGCAATGCTGCGCCAGGTTTCAGCCTGTCGTGTAGTCCCGGGAAGGGCCGCGTTCGACCTTCGCAGCCGAGCCGAATACGACTTTAACCAAGCCGAATGAACGTTCCTGGCAGGCTTATTCTGACATAACCGTCCCATGTGAAACGAGAGACCCAAGTTGGCAGCTTCTGCCTGTCCACATATAAAGCCCCGCTTTAACCAAGCCGTATGAACGTGCCTTAGTTTACAGACCACCGTATGTGTGTTCACAGGGATTAATAAAGGCAAAGAACACTAGTCGCTCATTTGTGTGACATGTTTTTACTCATAGCTAAGCCATGTAAGTATTGCTAACGCAACTCAACCCGTTTTCACCAGAGATAAACCAAAGCCAATTTTTTTCTGCTAGAATTGCACTTTGTGTATAGTATATATATATATATAATGCAATGTTTGTGTGAGTGACGCAATTTGCCAAATCTGTAGACAAACATTAGCGTGCCGCTTTGTTCCGATGCTAGCCGGTTTACTAAGACCGCGCACGACTAGCATTCCATGCAGGTTTAATTGTATTTTGTTTTATCTTTCGTTTATTCTTCCAGATAGCTAGCACTAATATCCGCAGCGAATCATGCATATTAAAGGCTAGTTCTGAAACACATATTGCACGAACGTTTTGAGCGATAAGTAAGCGTGCCACCAAATTCCAATAGCTTTTATTCAAAGCAAAAAACAAGCATATTCTATAGTCGGGGAGTTGCTTTCAAGACGGCTCACTAAAGTTTATAAGAAAAGAGGTAAATAAATAAATAAATAAATAAATAAATAAATAAATAAATAAATAAATAAATAAATAAATAAATAAATAAATAAATAAATAAATAAATAAATAAATAAATAAATAAATAAATAAATAAATAAATAAATAACCGAAATCGTTAAGGGTTGATGTAAGTTGTGATAGCTGCGGGAAGAACTGTCAGCGCATGCCGGTTGCTGCGTTACTTCGCTCGGGTATGCCTCTGACTGCCAGGCCACCAGTGCTATCATTCTTAGGCCATAAAGACTTCAGTGCTCTGGGCTCGCAGGGACTGGGGGCCTGTGTTCTACAAAATACTTCGTATAAATAATGTTTTTTTTTTTCTGCCTCTCTGTACACCAACCCTTCATTCTCCTGTTGCAGGTGACTCTCGACTTGCCTCGATCTCACACGCAAACCCACGAGCCACTCCCATCGGTGCCGGGCTCGAGCTCACGCGCCGGTCAAACGGGCCCTTTGTACCGAGTTTTCACATCAGGTTGCGCAAGCGATAAAAGGGAATAAACAAAAATTTATTACAGCGAACGCGCCACTATTCCAGATACAACACAGAGTTTCGCCTCACTTTGCACTTATAGAGGAAGCCCTCCTAGCAACCCCTCCCGTACCCTCCGTGTTCAGTTCAGTTTAGTCGTTCAGTCGTGTCCGACTCTTCGTGACCCTATGGACCATGTCACGCCATGCTTTCCGGTCTCTCACTATCTCCCTAACATCACATAACTTCATCTGCAGTGCCTCGAGGATGCCATCTAACCAACGCGTTCGCTGCCTACCCCTTCTCCGGCGACCCTCAACCTTTCCCAACATCAAATCTTTCTCCAGCGACTCCTCTCTTCTCATCAGATGACCAAAGTAGCTGAGCTTTAACTTTAAAATTTGACCCTCCAATGAGCAGTCACGGTTTATGGTCGACAATATCGACTGATTTGATCTTCTGGCAGTCCAAGGAACTCTCAAGAGTCTTCGCCAGCACCACAATTCAAAAGCGTCAATTCTTCGGCGGTCAGCCTTTTTCACAGTCCAACTCTCGCATCCATACATCACAACTGGAAATACAATAGCACGAGTTATAAGGATCTTGGTTGGTAGACTAATGTCTCTGCTCTTTACTAGGCGGTCAAGGCTAACCATTGCTCTCTTTCCCAGAAGCAGGCGTCTCCTAATTTCATGGCTGCAGTCTCCTTCCGAGGTAATCTTGGAGCCCAAGAAGAGAAAATCTGTCACAGCTTCCACTTCTTGTCCATTGATGCTCCAGGACTTGATAGGGCAAGACGCCATGATCTTTGTTTTTTTAATGTTCAGTTTAAGCCCAAACTTCTCACTCTCTTCTTGTACCCTCCGTGTACAAAACAGTAAATAAATGTTTTTAAGGCGAAATCTTTTCTAGGCTCATGGAACGAAATCCCGTGCGCGAGAGTTGTGCTCGAAATTTGTGCGCGAGATCTGTGCTCGAGATCTGTCATATTTCGCGAGATTCTACGAGATTAGTTCTTGTCGTCCCTGCCATCTGCAATGCCACGCTTGAACGCGCGCCAGGGAAAGCCACTCCACGTACCATCGTCGTCGTCATCATCATCATCTTTTATTATACGCTTAAAGGTCCCGGATGTCATAACGGGGGGGAGGGGGGGGGGTTACATAAAAATAGCAATTGTTGATGGTCTAAACGGCGACAAAAATTAAAAATGCTCAAATACAAATAATTCAAATGAAGGAGGCGCTGCAACAAAAAGTAAGAGGAAGCAATCGGTTACGATGCCAAATGATATATCAGGCGTTCTTTGAATCTAGTTGGGTCCCGTTCAGTTACAATATGTTCAGGAAGCTGGTTTCATTCTAGAACTGAGGCTGGTAGAAAAGATTGGTTAAAGGCGTTAGTATAATGCATGTAAGCGCAGGAAGTTGAACAGACCAGATGATGTACGCACTGCTGGAACTAGTAGAGAATCACGGAGATGGAGAAAGTTGTAGTACAGTTTATGGAGCAGGCACATGCGATAAATGTTGCGTCTTAGGGCTAGTGGGCTGATGCTCAAGCGAAAGTATGCATACTTTGAAGATGTGAAATGGGCAGCGCGATTCTGAATTGATACAATTTCGTTCATTAAGTACCGTCTTTGCCAAAAGTAACGAGGTTGCATGGTTTGCTCCTCACTGGAATTATAAAGTCAATAAGGACACCCAGTACATCAAGATGTTTTAAGATGTGGGGACAGGGTCTAGCCTTTACTTTGCAGAGATTTATACTGCTTCAGAAGGGGTGTGAATTCTCTAGTAGATGATTTAAGGGCAGACCTTGCAGCCTGCTTACTTTTGGCAAAGACGGTACGTCTGATGAGGGAACTAAATTGCGGATGCGTATTCGAGCTTTGGGCAAACGAAAGTTTCCTACGCGAGTTTGCGAATAGATGGCGGTGATAGCGAAAGTGATCTTCTAATGAAGCCCAGGTTCTCGAAGTGTCAGCAGCTAGTTTTGTGATATGCTCATTTTATGCTAGTTTACTGCTAATTAGGATGCCGAGGTACTTGTAACATTCAAACTGTGATATGATAGTTGCCTTTAGTAAATATGTATAGGACATGTTAGAACGTTTAGGTGAGACCTGCATGAAGATGCGTTTGGTTACGTTCAGTTCCATCATCCAGTCTGAGCACATGCAGGATTCAATTTTACGTAAGTTGTTCTGAAGGGTTGCTTGATCATCTTCAGACGAAATGTGATGGTATAACATGCAGTCGCCGGCGAACAGACGGATGGATGATCCTGTATGCCAGAGGGGAAGTCATTTATAAAGATAAGGGATAGCAGTGGCCCATGCAAGCAAGAATCCTTGCGGCACGTCCGAGATTACTTCGTGAGTGGCGGAATGATACCCTCGGATGGCTGTGTATCGAAAGCAGTTCGTGATAAAAAGTTAATTCAGGATGAAGTCAGTGGATTAATGCAAAGGCGTGAAAATTTAAAAATCAGTCTTTGGTGGGGACGCGATAGAATGCCTTGGAGAAGTCCAGGAATATGACATCGGTTCGGAAAGATGAGTCAAAGTGAAAGGCCACTAGCAAAGAAAAGCCACTAAGCCACGAAGAAAGGCCACTAGAAAAGAAAGAAGGCCACTAGCGAATTCAAAACAGTTGGGTCTCGCATGAAAGACCGGGGCGGGAGCCGTGCTGAATCTTAAAGGAAAATGAGTTATCATCAAGGTGGCTTGCAACTTGGGAGTAACTGATGTACTCCATGATCTTACAGGCTACATGCAAGTTAATGAAATCGGGTGGTAATTAGATGGATCGGAGGGGTTTATTGTTAGGAACACTGGCGATACTCTACTTAGTTTCCAATCATCCGGAATCGAACTGCTAAGTAAGCCTGGTATGATCTGTGAGGTAAGGCTGGAAATAACTCTTGTGGACTTACAAGCACCTTTGCAGGTATATTGTCAGGGCCACAGGGCTACTTGACAGCTGTCGATAAATTTTGCGATTCCTTTAGAAGTGATATGAATAGGAGGCATCAGAACAAAGTTTAACGGAGGTAGGGTGAACGTGTCATCGAGAAGAACGTGCTATAAGCTCGCCACACACTATTCCGTCCAAAGTATACATTTCCAACCAAATCACGCGACGATCGGCAAACAAGCGTCTTGTTAGGCGGCCCGCTTATACCCCAAGCACTTAAAATTCAAATACATTTTAATAAGCATGTGGACTCACTCTAGTGCAAACATTTTGTAACAGTTCACGAGCCAATGAAGCAATTTGTGGTCTCGCTCCCGGCACTCTGCGACAATCTTTTCCTTAGCCTGATTGCCTCGACATCAGCAACCGCAATAGAGGCAGGAACGCTTCCTAGATTGCCAGCTGTCCGTCTGCCAAGGCAATTTCGGTGTCGGCGGAATCATGACCGTGCCAAGCACGTCCGGTCGCTCCTTTTACTTGCATACCTGTTCCGATGCGCCGCCGGCACGATTGCCTGTCGCAGTGGGTGCTTTTTCCGCCAATCGTAGCCGCGGGGCAAGTGACGTAACTGTTGGAGCCTGCATTGAGATAGAGTCTTATAGGGCACTATAAAAACATAGACTGATTCGGAGTTTCTGGTGGCGCGCACATACATTAGCACATAAGATTTTCTTTTCAGTAATCTGGGTATAGCAGGTATTCCAGTCGTTTACCAACTGAGCACTTGCGAGAAATTCCATGCTTTTTTTTTTTTTTTTTGCAGTTACGAGTCCAGCATGGTAAAAGAGCGCACATGGAGCCTGGGACAAATCATGTGCCCATGCACCCCTATATATATACCGTGCCTCAAGGCACGCTGCTTTAACGCGTGAGAACTGTACCTTCATGATGAATTCATGCGCAAACTTGTTGCTAAATGGGCGTGTCGATTAAAAGCAGGTGCGGGAGATGCAGGTATCCCATGTTATTTTATTACACACATATTTAATGGCCCGAGTGCTTCGGCGTTTCTGCACCTATTTTAAGCCCGCTTGATTGCCCCATGCAGTATGCGTACCTCCACTCTGTGCTTTCTATGGAGTAAACTGTAAGCTACTTTGCCCTCGCGCTCCCAATCTGCGCACTATAATGCGCTCTATAGTTAATCATTTACTCTTAGCAACCCTATATACAGCAGCCGGCTGGTCTGGGATGCGCAATGCATGCTCCAAGAGCTTCGTGCTGAATACAAAGAGGAACACCGTCGACTAATGGCCCAAGTCGTCGACATGCTCAGCAATATCTGGAGCCGTTCACTACGGCGCCATCATAGCCTGAGTCGCTTTGGGAAGTTAAACTCTATAAACCAAACCAAACCATTAGCATGCAATCGTAAGGTACTGCATTCCGTGAAAGGCCACTCGACGTACGCATAGATCGCCGCTCATTCCGTAGCCGTATACAAGCATACCCTGCGTGCTTAGCTGGTTTAACGCCCGCCGCTATCAAGCAGGATTGAATCCCTCTCAGGACGTAGATCTTGTCTTTTAAGTAAAATTGTTTATATCATATTAGGTGATTTTCTAGACATGTGGCGACCTTTCATTCGCATTACGATTAAACAGTATTAAACAGTTTCATTCAACACGTGGCGTAATTTTAATATCAGCGTTGTCGGATGTTCCCGCGCGAGTTCATATGGTTGTGACGTCATGATCCTGTAGACCAATCAGTACTTGCATTTCATGGCTAACTGCTAGCTGCGGCGATGGCATAAGCTCTTCTTTGACAAGGGGCACTTAAATACTGGATTCTAAGCTCGACAGGTCTATATATGTCCATTTAACCTGAGTGCAGCTCGGCGGCATAGCAACAATATCTACGAGACGGTTATGTGAATAAGCAAAAGAAGGAACTGCTTAAACCCTCTGGCGTAGCAACCCCCTTCCCGTGAATAGGCAGCAAATAGATGTAAATATACGTGATAAACGCCAGTCCTAATTTTAATCATGAAACGAAACGTTTAGAAAAGAGCCTTTTAAAGCTTTAAGCTTTTTCTTTAGCTTAAACTTATGAACAGTTAGAACAATCTGGTTCGTGTATCTGAACAATCTGAACACAAATTGATTGACTGATTCTTTGATTAAGTGATTACGTTAACCACTGAGACAATCAGTGAACAGGGGGATTGGTCAAATAATGACTAATTATCTAAGCTGTTATGATACTCCTGTAGCCTTAACTGAACAGTAGTAATAGTAATTATACTGGTTACGTACCCCGCACGTACTCCAAACTGTTCCGTACTAAGTACGTAACCAGGCTTTTATTCTCAGCTGGGGAAACTGAGAGTCCAAGGCTTACCAGCTTCCGCTTCTTCCTCTTTCCTTCCACCTCTTTCTCCTCCTCTTCGCTTCCGAACCCTAGCACGTTACAATATGAACTTCTCGCTTGTTTGTAATGCTGTCTTGATTGCTGTTGTTCTCTTTTGTTTTGCTGCGGTATATTTAATTTCCGCTGCTTGAGAAACAATACTAGATGATAAATTCCACTCAAAAGTGAACTAGTAACACAACGCATTTTCCACATCTCTGCGCTGTTTAATACAGAAAACAAACATAACGCCCAGCCGGAACCGAGGTTGCTGCAAACACCTGCATTAATAGCTCAATCGAAACATTTTACGCAGAGAACATACCTTGTGGACTCAAAGAGACCGAGGGGCTCTCACGTCCATCTCTCGAACGACGGCAGATGGCGAGCAAACAGGGCTCGCAAACGGAGTGATGCCGAAAGTCTATACACATCACAAGACTGCAATTTGGCTCCCACAGATGGACCGCCAGGGCATCTGTATCGCGTGCTCAGCCTCAATTTGGCCGAGTTCGGCTGTGAAAAGGACCAAGCAAGGAGCGAATGACTAGAGGAAAGAAATAAAACCGAGTAGCGGCCACTTTCGCACGCCGCAAATAAAGTGCCGGTCGAGAGGGAGAAGGAAACAATATCGACACGAGTCGGTCAACCGCCGCCGCGGTGTCTCAGCCATCGTGTAGGGACCATCAGGGCCTGCCGTCAACGACAGCTTTGCAACGAAGATCTGGCTTCTACTTCATCGCCTTCGCGTGCCTTGTAATTTACGTAAAGCAGAGAAGAGCGAGAACTGAGAGGAGCAGGAATGGAAAAGAAAAACCCAGACGCGACATCGCTTTCGTCCTTGCCGCCAAGTTGTGATCGAGGCGCCAAAAACACAGGGCGGAGGATCGCTGAAGCATGCATATCCTTCAGGAAAGCGGCAAAAGCGAGTACTATATACATACAAATGGGGAATCATTCGCGCACGTTGTTACCTCTACGCTCAGTGCATAGCGTGTCTCTCTGTACCCAGAATTGACGTCTATAATGCATTGAGGGAGGAGAGTTTTCTCATGTTGGCGCTGACCCTTCAACAGAGACTGACGAGCGTTGGCGCTTCGAACGCACTCAGCGTTTCCCCAAAGGTCTTAGGGCTAAGTACATATGTGCATGGCCTGCGCTGCCCTACGAGGCTTTTACCTCTGTTATTCCGAATCCCACTTTTTCGGCTTAGCTCGTCGACTTGCGTGCAAGGCGGAAAGGCGGGGTCAACCGCTGCGGTATACACTTCTCGCCCGTCCGCCCGAGCGAATAAAACGGTCAAAGTGGCAGCCGCAAGCGCTGTACGAGCGAGATTGTCGGCAAGGAAGGCGATCGCGTGTTTGCCGAACATTTCGTAGTACCACGACCTTTATACGGTATACGCATATCGCATATGTGTACTGTTAACGCCCAAAACGCAGTGAACGATACGTGGCTCAGAGTAAAAACAGCACATTGGCAGGCACTCGCAATCCTTCCTGCACATTAAAGGCTTCTAAAGTATTTTTCTTGACTTTCCCGCGGCGTGCAAATGACACGGAAGGAAGCGGTTGTTTCCCAGCCTAAAAAATATTTGAACGACCTGTTGCCAAGAGCGTGTTAACTATGATAAAACCGAACCCTGTAGCAAGAGGTTAGTTAACTATATGGTGATTAGGGATTAAATCAATACGCAAAAGCTATGTAAGGATGTCCGAAACATTCGTGCACTTGAGATAACTAAGAAAATAAAAAAAAATGGAAATATATCTAAAGAGCTGTATATATGCAAAATTTCTCGACGTGTTAAGTCGCCAATGTTATTATCTTAAATGATATATTTATTTTTTCTAACGCTCTGAAATATTGCTTTCCCGAGTCTTGCAATTCACTATTCCTTTTCGCAGTGACCCAATTCATAGCAACATAGAATTTCTTTTCAGACAGTGGCCTTGCAGTCTTGAAATTTCAAAAGGTGAAATTTCTTCAGGTACACAACCGATGACATTAGCAAATGATTTTCATATATGGTCTGCGTTGTATCTATGGGACATGGTGACTACAGAGGATCATATGCTGCATAAGTTCTCAGTCTAATATTTTGAATCCCAAAGTTGGGAGAGTTTCTCATGTAGGATGCTTAAGTCTAAACGTTTTGGAACACTGAAAGTACCCGCAAGCCTCTTGGAACTTCTTTACTGCAGTGTTTTTCTCGCATCACTTTCTCGGCGGCCATCACATTTGCGTCCCCAGTTGATTATCAAGGGATTATCTGTTTTACCCCATTCGTGGTGTTGATTTTAAATCTCTTAAACCGTACAAAAACAATGGTTCTAGATAGAGCTTCATTCCCAAGAGGCTGCCGAAGTTCTGTCAGCCGCCGAGCTAGACTATGGAAATCGTACCACGTATACCTGTTAATTTTTGTTCGTTTCATGAGTTGACTGTCGGGCTCGAACAAGCTCCACGTTTGTTTGTATTTTCAGTCAGCATGTTCTCCTTAAAAAAAAAATAAAAACCCACGAAGCAATTATACATTTAAAACGACTCACAATTCACATACATCGCAATAAAGCTCGTCAAGATAAGGAGCTCATGCAGAAGAATACCCTGGCACAGGATGTATGAGCTCCCATGGAAATGGAGCCAGTGTCCACTGAGCCGACCTGTTGTGGCAAAAAGTACTCCCTGTCGTGACGCTGGGGCTACGTCGACCCGGCCTTCACTTGGTAGCGTGCAGAGACTCGGGGTTGAAGTAGGATTGAATCTTCGAAGTTGGTGAAATATGTACAAGCAGGTTTAATGGCACTTTGAGAAAACTTATTTACAATATTTACACGAAAAAGAAGGGTACATCAGCAAAATGGCAAGCGTTAAGAGTTCATAGCGAGAAGCGACTGGATGAGCCGTTTACCCAGGGCCCAGAGCGACATTTCGTGCTCTGCAGCGTCCTTAAAACCCCCTATGTCCAGCCCCTCTCTGAAGATGCTGACCAACCAAATCCAGGGCACGCCCCTCAGGTATCGGCATCCAATCGAACACATCACTGCACTGATGGTCTGAAGCACTGACTGGTCCGGCATTCATTCGTTGGGCGTGATCCCTTGTTGGCGGGAAAAGCTTGGGAACGGCGAGGAGAGGAGGTACATTTCTATTCTTCAGCAAAGAAACCACAGGCTGGTTCTGTCAAGGGGTTTTACTTCTCAGAAACCCGAGTGCACGTGGCGCCGCATAGGGCTCCCAACATGGTCCCTTTTCGACAATTGCAAATCTTTCCTGCATTCCCGGGAAATCACTTAATGGCCGTATGAGTCATGCTCCTTTCTTGTCCTGCACGTCAGCGGACATGTCACTCTGTCGTCTCCTTTGGATAGGAGGCATTCATCACTGGAGGATAGCACTTCTCGACTGGAAGGGTGAACAAAAGAAAGAAAGCACTTCCTGCTATTTCCCGCAGGGGGACGTTTCTTTGTGTTTTTCCAGACGTTCTCTTGACAGGGTCAATTTGGCATTTGCAGGTTGTCCACAAAGCAAAACAGGCTTACAAAACAGGATTCCTGGAAACAGGCTCACTTAGAGCCATTGGACCATCACCACATATTCACAAAACTTATCCATGCCCACAGGCGAACAATAGAGCGCGCAATTGCGGATGCTTGGTCGTAACAGCCTCCTCCCCCGCCAGAAGAGTCTCGGAGGGCAGCAGTCCCAGCTGCTGCATGAAGAGACGACTTAATGGCCTGCACGTGAACGCTTGAAGCTCGCTGTTGCTTGTCGCGTTGTCTTGATTGTTGTAGGCCAAATTGCTCGAGCTGTCTGAAACTCAACCACATGTCGAAGCAAGCACTCGGCTCCCGTCTGAAGAGACCAGGTCAAAAGAAAACTGCCATTGTTGTTCGAGAAAAGCCCACTCTCAAGACGTTCAGGACCCACGTATGCCTCGAAAACCAAACGTGCTGCTTTACATAGTCACACATATACAAGCGCACGAAAAAAAAAAAAAAAAACCTGATTATCAATTTGGATACATGGTGAGGAACATCTCGGATCGCTTAGAAAGAGCGGCTAAGCGCGTCCGCATTCCCATTTAACTTCCCCTTTTTGTATCTTATTTCAAAATTGTACTGCTGTAAAATCAAGCTCCACCTAAGAAGGCGACTGTTCTTCGATGTCGCAGTTTGCAGCCAAGCCAGGGGACAATGGTCCGTCTCTACGGTGAATTTGGCCCCTCCAAGATAGCACTGCGATTTTTGAATGGCCCATACAATGCAAGCGCACTCTTTCTCTGACGCGCAATAAGCCCTCTCTCTAGAACTCAGTTTTCTGCTCAGGTAGAGCACGGGGTGCTCATTACCGTCGTCATCTCTCTGGCAGAGAACAGCACCTAACCCTCGATCACTGGCATCACACTGGACCGTGAATTCTCGGTCATAGTCTGGAGCTCGCAATACCGGACGGCTAATCAGCACAGCCTTCAGGTTTACGAAGGAGGCTTCCTTTTGTTCGTCCCAGACTACATTTGTCGGTTCTGTCTTGCGGAGAGCGTCGGTCAGAGTGCTAGCCAAAGCTGAATAGTTAGGGATGTAGTGATTGTAGTATCCAGTCAGACCTAGGAATGCTCGAATTTCCGTCTTCGTGCTCGGCCGCGGGTAGTCTGCTACCGCAGAAATCTTAATCTCGCTGGGTTTCCTGAAACCCTGACCTACATTGTGACCCAAGTAGTCCACGGTCGCCCTTGCCAGGCAACATTTCTCGGCCTTTACGGTTAGTCCAGCTTGACGCAAAAGGCTCAGTACAGCTCTTAGATGTACCATATGGTCCGCCCATGAGTCGGAAAAGAACCGCAATGTCATCTAAATAAGGCACCGCGAATGTTTCACACCCATTTAAAACCCTATCCATGAGTCGGGAAAAACAAAATGGAGCATTTTTGAGCCCGAAACTCATCATTGTTGGCTGGTAGCTGCCCGTCGGAGTGACGAAAGCCGCGTATCTGCTGGCGCGTTCAGTGAGCGGTACTTGCCAGTATCCTCGAGTAAGGTCCAGCGTAGTCACATATGCCGCTCTACTGACCTGTTCTACTCTCTCCTCAATATTCGGAATAGGATACACTTGATCCCTGGTGAGAGAATTTAGCTTTCGGTAGTCTACCACAGGCCTAGGGTCTTTACCTGGAGCTTCTACTAAGATCATAGGCGAAGCATAATCGCTTTCCGAGGGTTTTATTACTCCCAATTCCAGCATGCGAGTTACTTCCCTATCCAGAATTTCTCTTTGCCTTGGAGAAAATCGGTAGCACCTTGATCGCACTGGCACGTCTGAAGTCAGCTCAATATCGTGCTCAGTCAAATCAGTTCTGCCTGGCCTGTCCACGAAGCAGGCCTCAATCTCTGTTATTATCTCGCCCAGATCGGACAGCTGGGACTTCTTCAGTTCTCCTCTCTGCTCCGTCTTTTTGAGAAGCTCCTGAGCGTTGCTTCCTTTTCCGCTGAGACAAATCAAGTTGTCCCCCATCTCCTCGGGAAGGTTTAACGTTAGATTTACCACGGCTTCCTTCTGCACATAAGGCTTCATAAGATTGCAATGATAAATGCGCACTGCTTTACGCCTATCGGGGATTTTCACTGCGTAGTTAGTGTCAGAAAGCTCTGCAACGACTTTAGCAGGTCCTTCCCACTGTACTTCGAGCTTATTCTTGGGATCATTGGCTTGCTCTATAGCTAAGTCCTCTCGGGTTCCACTTAAAAGTCTCGTGAGATTACTAGACACTGGCGGCAAGAGGTTACTCTCAAGAACGTCCTCATTCCGCGTCTCATCAAGCTCACTTTCAAGTTGACATATCTGAGATGCCTCGCTCTCAAAGTTTTCTGACCTGCTATCTTCCGCATTTACCACTGTTTTAACTGCAGTTTCCTCCGCTGTGGATTTTTCTGGAATGAGCAGTGTAGCTAGTTCTCGCGCCTTTGAACGTGTTAAGGCTTGCACAACTCTGTCTCCGAAAAGGATGCCCCTCTTTCGCAGCAGCATGTCCGATTTGTTGGAGAACAAATACGGATAGCACTTAGGAAGCTTTCCTGAAACGGCAGCCTCGGTTGTTAATTCGCCGAAAGGGCCCTCGATGACCACGTTCGCGATCGGCAAGCACACACTCTGTTCCTCCACTACCTGGCGGATCCACGCACACTGTCCTGTATAGTCGGAAGGCGACACATACGCCGGATGGACAACATCCATCGTTGCGGCCGAATCGCGCAGTACCTTGCAAGGCTTCCCGTTGACTACTAGGTCATGCAGGTAGGGTTCTAAAAGCTGCATATTTTCATCGCAGTCACTGACATACGAGAAAGCAATCTTTTCTTTCCGGCAGTTGACGGCAATGTGACCCTGCTCATTACACCTAAAGCATGTGAGCGGCTTCCTAGCCTCAAGCTTATTCTTTGTGTTCTGTGCGTTGGTCACTTCCCCACTTTTCTCACTGCCGTCCTTTCTAGGGAATTTGTCTGAAGAAACCTTCATTTCTTCGTTTCCAACTCTAGCAAAGTGCCTTTCCTGACGGTTATTCACACTGAACTTGGGATTGCGGGGCCTATCCACTGCTGGGTTGCTGAATTGTCGGCGCGAAGCATACTCCTCAATAAGTTCGGCAGCTTCAGTTGCCGACTTAATTTCGCCTCGGTCCTGTAACCAATTTCTTTCTTTTTCTGGGAGGCAGTTATAAAACTGCTCCAAAAGAATTCGCTCGACTACAGCGTCCCTATCATTGTAGGAATCAGTGCTCTTTAGCCACTCGCCCAAATTGACTCTTAAATTGTACAGGAATTCAGGGTAACTCTCGTCCCTGGACTTAGTAGCGTTCCGAAAACGTTGTCTGAACGCCTCGGCGCTAAGCCTATACTTTCTCAGAAGGCAAGCTTTGACCTTCTCGTAGTTGTCCGCGTCCTCCTTGCTTAGCCGCGCGACAACCTCCGCTGCCTCGCAGGGCAGAACCGTCAATAATCTCTGAGACCACGTGTCTCGCTGGAAGGACAGTTTTTCGCAGGTTCGCTCAAAGTTAGCCAAATACAGACCGATATCCCCTGATATCACATATGGCTGCATGTACTTTGACATCTTGAAATCTGCCTCCTTGTTGAGACGAGGTACCGCTAGCTGGGGACAATCGCCCGACCTCTTGCTCAACTCTAGTTCTAATTTCCGGAGCTCAATGTCTAGCTTCTTTTCCTCTCTTTCCCTCTCACGTTCGCGCTCCTTTTCCTCTTTTTCCCGCTCTTTCTGCTGTCTGAGCTGCTCCTTTTTTTGACCGATGAGGTTCCATGCTTCACTGAGCTCCTCATCATCGGTTCCCAGATCAGTGATTGCCTTTATAATCAAGGGTTTTCGTGCCAAACCACTTGTATCAATTCCCAATTCCTCACACAACAGCAACAGGTCCGGTTTCTGCAGCTTTTGTAGGTCCATGATCGCTCCGAGTGTCGGCTACTTCCAAAACAACTGTGCAAACTACCAAACCTAAAGGCGTTTCCACACTCTTTTTACCAGTTCTAAAATCTAACCCTGTTCTAGAACCTGGTCCACATCAGAAGAAAAGCCAAGCACTCACCCACACATGCGATCGATGTTCCGAGCTGCTCTCTTGTTGGCCGATTGTTGCGCCTGCTTGTTGCTTGAGATGCCACCTCCGATCACCAGATGTTGTGGCTTGCAGATTCTGATCCACCTCGAATCACCAGATGTTGTAGCTTGTAGATCCAGATCCCATCTCCAGTCATCAGATGTTGTGGCTTGTAGATTCAGATCCCAACGCTGGACACCAGTGTTGGGGCTTGTAGATTCAGATCCCACCGCTGCCACCAGTTGTCGTGACGCTGGGGCTACGTCGACCCGGCCTTCACTTGGTAGCGTGCAGAGACTCGGGGTTGAAGTAGGATTGAATCTTCGAAGTTGGTGAAATATGTACAAGCAGGTTTAATGGCACTTTGAGAAAACTTATTTACAATATTTACACGAAAAAGAAGGGTACATCAGCAAAATGGCAAGCGTTAAGAGTTCATAGCGAGAAGCGACTGGATGAGCCGTTTACCCAGGGCCCAGAGCGACATTTCGTGCTCTGCAGCGTCCTTAAAACCCCCTATGTCCAGCCCCTCTCTGAAGATGCTGACCAACCAAATCCAGGGCACGCCCCTCAGGTATCGGCATCCAATCGAACACATCACTGCACTGATGGTCTGAAGCACTGACTGGTCCGGCATTCATTCGTTGGGCGTGATCCCTTGTTGGCGGGAAAAGCTTGGGAACGGCGAGGAGAGGAGGTACATTTCTATTCTTCAGCAAAGAAACCACAGGCTGGTTCTGTCAAGGGGTTTTACTTCTCAGAAACCCGAGTGCACGTGGCGCCGCATAGGGCTCCCAACATGGTCCCTTTTCGACAATTGCAAATCTTTCCTGCATTCCCGGGAAATCACTTAATGGCCGTATGAGTCATGCTCCTTTCTTGTCCTGCACGTCAGCGGACATGTCACTCTGTCGTCTCCTTTGGATAGGAGGCATTCATCACTGGAGGATAGCACTTCTCGACTGGAAGGGTGAACAAAAGAAAGAAAGCACTTCCTGCTATTTCCCGCAGGGGGACGTTTCTTTGTGTTTTTCCAGACGTTCTCTTGACAGGGTCAATTTGGCATTTGCAGGTTGTCCACAAAGCAAAACAGGCTTACAAAACAGGATTCCTGGAAACAGGCTCACTTAGAGCCATTGGACCATCACCACATATTCACAAAACTTATCCATGCCCACAGGCGAACAATAGAGCGCGCAATTGCGGATGCTTGGTCGTAACATCCCCCTGTCCTTAAGAACTGCAAGGATATTTTGATGCTGAGAGTACATTGCTCCTTCTTCAATACACTTTGTTCATGTTACAAGATGAAAAACGTATAGCATAAAGACAAAATACAGAGCACAGACGAGCGTATGAAATGCTCAAGCCTGGTATTTTATTCTTCTGCATGTATTAGTGTGTGAAAGCACTCTCGCTCCATAGCACAACCTCGTGATTGAGGTGTCTAAGTGTTGCTCTGGCCAGTATATCATCGACACAGTCGCTGGCTAACACTGGTCTCTACATATACTTGAACTCGGCAGAATGCGTCGAAGCAGCTGCGGCATTGCTGATTAAACTGATTACCTCGAATGTGTGCCATAACTAATCAGGTATTTGTTTCTGGCAACTTTATTAGTATTCTGGACGGAAATATCGCAACCAGTGAAAATTTACAACTAATACATTATGCATGTGTTGGCAATGAGATACCATCGGAAGCTGTTGCCGTTACATTGAGTTTCGAATCGATTTTTTCAGTTTCTTTTGCGCACCACTATTCTTCTGTCTGCGTACAATCAGACATCTGTCTGAGTCATCTAGCTGGCGCTAAGATGTTTCCCCGAAGCTGCCGACATAGGTGGCGACAAGGACGCAATTCCCACATATCGAAACATATAGTTGTTTTGTCACTTCCCTTTTGTCACACGCCGTCTCAGCCATTGGGAATTGTCCGCTCAGAAGGGGTCACTGCCCTCCAGCCAGTGGGCGAACCGTTTGACTGGCGGCGTATTTTCCCGATAATGCTTTATATAATAAAAAGACGCAAGTATATTTAAAATGCGCGCATAATATACGTTTATTCTAAGCTGTCTTGTGCCTGCTTTAAGCTGATACTTTCCAAAGTACCTCTGGATTTCCAACTTCTTTTTAGGCATTGCATTTAATTAGCTCCCGTTGTCGGCGATGTCGAGGTGACGTCGAGCCAAAACCGAGTGCCAACATCCGGGCACCTAAGAGGTTTAACGAGACGATTCTTCGCTCCTAAGCACTTGTAAAGTACTGGTATGCATGTGTCCCAGAAAATGTCTATCCGCACCACTGAAAATTGGCCCTATAGGCAACCGAAGTTTGTCCTCGTTCGAATTTGATCAAAATTGGTGTCTAACGTGACACGAGTATGGCCAACTTAGTTGTGATTATGACTTCCAAGTTTACATGATAAATAATTGGTGTCTAACATGATTTCACTCTGGCCTACTCAGTGATACCGTCCACGTTTAGGCGGGCTACCCCCAAAATTTGCCTCAACAGCACCCGAAATTTGATCCACATTGGTGTCCAACCTAATTTGAATCTGATCAACTCAGTGGTGTCTTCCGAATTTAGGTGATCCGTCAATAAAATTTGGCATGCTTAGGCAATCTCCGCGTGTGAGAGCAATGGAATTGAATGAAAGGATTGGTGGAAAGCAAATGCTTTACATATGCGCCATGACAGAAGATTGCGTGCCCCTATACCGACAACTTCATGATTATGCGGCTACTCACGAAGTTGGATTTGCGGGTCCGAAGCAAGCATAGCGGCCTCTCTCTGCTCGCATGTAGAGAGCTGCAGATCTCGCAGAGGGGGATCTCGTGGGCATGCCAACAGCAGCATGGTCTATAGTTGGCCTTCTATTGGCCTAACTTACAATAAAGGGTGTAAAATGTTGGGTATGCATGCGCGTAGTTAATCAGATTTGAAAAGAAAGGAGTCTGTAATGTTGGACAGGTGACCTCCTGTGCCTTTGTGACGTGCTTTGTCCCGGCGGGTACAGGGCATGTGTTTCACAGAAATATGGTATATCTTGATAGGAAACCATACACGGTACCTCACCGATCTCATGAGAGGTTGTCCCACCGCACCCAGCTGACGAGTCCTCAAGTCCCAGTTATTTTTAGCCACACTTCCCCTGAGCAGTGCTGACCTCGAAGATTGTTGTTGCAACTGTAAGAAAAAAAGAAAAAGTACGGGCCTGCCAAGTGTCTCTATAGCTGAGCCATCCCCGCTGCCTCGTGCGTTTTCAGGAAAATTGAAAAAGAAGAGAGAGAAAGAAAGAGAAACGCGTCGCGACAGCCTTATATATATATATATATATATATATATATATATACGGCTGATCACGTTCTACGTGACGCTGGCGGTAACACAGGACGTTCCACGTCCACCGCTATAGTTGTGGGTCGCGCTGGTGAACACTCTCAAGGTTCGTATACAGACAACATTAATGCCCAAGAAAGTAGCAGGGGGGACAGCGGCCGATGTAGCTCAGTTGGAAGAGCACCGGACGCATTATTCGGAGGTCGTGGGTTCGGTTCCCACCACCGGCACACTGTTTCTCTTTCTACTTTGTGTTTATTTATCTTTCCTCTAAACACATTACATTACTAATTTACGTGATTATGAAGTAAAAATTAAAAAAGAAAAGGCAAAGTACAATCTCTAATGCTTTCCTTGGCCTCGCCGACTGTCGGCTTCTTTCTTTCTTTCACATATATATATATATAAAATGTATTATGCCGACTCTCGGTCAAGACTTCAACCGTGTCTTAGAGGAAGGGGGAATGTGGCAGTCTCATAAGAAACACAGAAAGAGGTGCCGTAGTGGAAGGCTTCTAAGTATAACTTCGCTTACCTGGTGGTTTTTAACGAGTACAGCATATTGTTGCTTTTGCGTTTCGCCTCTACAGAAACACAGTCGCCGCGGCCTGGTCCGAACCATACGTAGAAAAACTTACGATGGATGCTTAGAACTTTCTAACAATGTGGATGCGGAAACCTATAGCTGGACGTTTCGCTAAACGTTTTGCATTTTTGTTTGCCTATGGACAGTTCTAAAAATATGAAAAATGTGGGAAGGTTGAGCACAGCTATTGGGATACGTGGCAGCGTTATAATGGCTCGAATTTGCCGTCTCTCTTTTTAAGTATTCGTGCGATTAAAAGAAAGTAATTTAATGACGCTGGTATAAACTTCCGTATCCTGCTGAGTTAGATCTATACTCTACACCTTATCTCAACGAAAACAAAAATGAAAATTGACGGACTAATACGTAGATGCGTAAAACACCCGCTGGGCCTTCTCACGTGCACATCCACGGAGCGACGTTTGTGGCTCGGGATGCACAACACGTGGGGGAAACTGGCGGGAGAGGTATATGCCTCTCAGATTGAGAGAGTGTGGACCACAAGAACAGGCAGGACCATCCTGGCTAAAATAGGAATGCATCCCCACAGGGGACAACCCCGAAGGCAGAAATTAAGGAGAGAATCAGGAGGTGGAAAAGCAGCCCCATTTACCTAAGAATATGCATACCGAACATATTAAGATCAGAAGAAAGCGGGGGTAAGACAGCATTGTACCTCCCTGCGTGTACATCTAGCATCTTGCTCTCAGGGCTCAATGCTCACAGCATGTTTGCGGAACTCCAAGGATGTAGGTGTGATCTCCGAACGCGCTCGCCTCCTCACCATCTCACAGGGTATAGGGCCATCCAGTCACGAATAGATGATTCACCAGCGGCCAGGAATCTGGCCCTGACCTTCAGGGTTCTGTCCACTACTATCATCTCCTACCTTCTCACAGACCGTGTCTCTCGGTACATACCATGAGTCCAGACCCACCGCCGTCAGGCTGTCGTCGCCACCTATCTACGCAGCGATAAAGCTAATTCACCACGACCATATATGTGGATGTATCTTCGTATGCACTGCCACAGTGATATGTGTGAGCTGTGTCAATCAGGTCAACACCCCCTATCTCGGAGTGTCCTTCACCACCCAGACCCAGCGGCCGCACAAGCCATCGCTGTAGCCAATTCACCATGAAAATGTGTGACACCCAAAACCACAGGTCCCACAATTTTATAGAATCCCAAAACATTGGCTGCAGATGCTGCAGATCCTATAGACACAAGCGGTCATGTCTATGACACGAGCTCTATGCGTTTTCGGAGACTATCGCCAACGTGTTCATCAAGTTGTGTCCAAAGACGCCCAGGTTTAGATGGCAACATTAGGACCAGTGTCGAAGCTCGACGATATATACTATACCCCGCAAGGCACACGGACACTATATATACGCTCTACCTGCTCTCAACCTTTTCTCCCACCCATTTGGAGAACCTCCGCCAAAAACAGCCAAACTTTATATTATTCATACACTTCTACGAGAAAGCGAGCATGGTATACAGTTCAGCCCTTGCCTAATGCTTTGCCGCCTTCAACACATATAACATGAGGCAAAGTCGTGTTTTCTCAGCTCCGCGCTAGTCCTGATACCGGTAGCTAGTAGCAGTTTTGGGCCAGGTGGTTGGGTTTCCATTCTGCAAGAGCCGATGCCAGGAAACTTTCTTTCTCGGCAGACATTAAACTAGAGTGGATTTAGACAACTGCCTCTGCATCTCTCCGCCTGTCCGATAGCGCGCGCGCGCCAAAGTGATTGATGAAAAGGCGCGTAGCACTCAAAGCTGCATTTTTCTGCGTTTGCTCTGGCGGCAGCTCGCTTTGAGAGCGTTCCCGTGTGTGCGCAGGCTTGCGTGCGTGTGTGCGCCCAGCGACGGCGCGGCCCGAGATCTAAGCGATCCCGACGCCGCGTGACCTGAACTTAGGTCTCGGCCGTGCATGCTCACAGCAAGCTGCACTCACGTATACACGGTACATATATACCCAAAACTCTCTAAGCGTGTGCATTCTCGCAGTGTTCGCTTACAGACACGCGCACTCTCATGCACACAGACAAAAAGCGCGCGCTAGTACGGCGGCGGCGTTCAATTGAAGATAGTAATCTTATACCTGCAGCGGCTGTGAAGTGGGTGGAATTAATGAAGCGATGCGGTCGTTAATTAATTACCGAGCACCTCGTTTCGCAAATGAGCCAGGCGGATGTGAAACCCACGTCTTCATTGGTCACCCGTTGTGACGTGAACGACGTTGATTGGCTGCTGCGCGCCTCAAGTGCTTCTCCACTCCCCCTCCTCCTACACCCTCCCCGAGCCCTGTGCCTCTTTTCTTCCATTGCATCGCTGTCTGCCCGAGCTCTGTGGCGGCGCTCCCATCTTGCGCTCTAATTACTCATTCTTAGCGTGCGTCTATATGACGGCGCGTACATAGCGGCGTGCCTAATGTTTTCCGCGAGCCCCAGTGGCAGCGCTGCCTTCGCCGTGTGTGCGTATAGGAGAGCCGCAGAAAAAGCACAAAGTGCATGCGAGACGCTTTGTGTGCTGCTGATCGAATAATTTGCGAGGCTATGGTTTCGGATACGGTGCGATAATTTATTGACGCCTCGATATACGGCGACTTCGCCGCCGCCGCCGCAGCGTGTAACGTATAGGAAACGGCTTCCATGCATGAATCTCTCTTACGCGTTGTTGTTGAGCAACACTATGCACAAGGTGCGCGCGTTGCGGTTTTCGCGTTGAATATGCCATGTCTAATGGACACACGTTACGCCGCAGCAGCGGCCGCGGCGTTGGAACGTGCGTGGCACAATTTAGCGCCCAGAGTCGCACGGCGGGTTCCCTCTGCAGAGGAGTAGACTCGACGAACTGCCGAAGGCTGGGAACTGAAGCCCTTTTGGTCTCCTGGCGTTGGACTAATTAGAAGCTCGAATTTTCGTGAAGATCCCCGATTAAGCTGTTTACATGTCATTACAACTGGCTTCATGCAAGTTAGCCAGTGTGTATAGATTCTACTCAGCACTTTCTTGTGAGTCAGTGCAAACAACACCGATCTTAGTGGCGTCTGTGTGCTGTGCGATATCAGTGGACGTTAAAGAACCCCAGGTGGTCGAAATTTCCGGAGTCCTCCACTACGGCGTCTCTCATAGCCTGAGTCGCTTTGGGACGTTAAACCCCACAAACCAACCAACCATCCTAATCACTGCCTTAAGGGAGATAACCTTGAGCAGGACGTCGATTGCGGGTCGCCGGCCTTCGTAACGACTGCAGAACCAAATCAATCTGCAGGGATAAACGAGCAATGTATACTGTGCAAACGCAGTGAAAAGTGCGGAATGGCGGCCTTGTACTTATATTTTCAAACACTCGCGTAATATAAGCTGCTCCTTGACCGTAATGCTCGTAGAAATATTAGCAGACTTTGCAGAAATGGCCTCCTACATGCCTTCCATGAAGGCCGTTCGTCAATGCGCCAGGCAATTTCAACGTCTTTCAGCATGTGCCTTTATGCGCCTCTTTCGGTGGCGATGTTTTAGTTCCCAAGGTATAGAAGTCAGAAGAACAGTTTCTCGTAGCTCCAGCAGCTTCTAAGAAGTTTTGTATGGTGCAGTCTGAAAGAAGAGACAATTGTTAAGCGGCCTCCTTATTTTTGACGAGTCTATAGGGGCTGCGGGTTCATAGAACTCCAGACGCACGGATGAAAGCACGATCGTAGTCATTCCGCAGGAAATTGCAACGTCTGATCAAGAGAAAACGTTTGCTGACTTACTCCTGTATACATACCCGTGAATGCGCCAAAACCACGCACAAACGATGCGCACGTTGAGCAAATCCATAGCTACCTTCCTGGTCAAAGTAAAGTCAGGTGTTGTAGCTGGCTGGCAGATATTAGGAAGCGACAGCATTTGATTTTAGCAGTTACCGAGTCGCTCCGCACTTAAATATAGAGCCTTCAGTGATGGCAGTGATGTCCGATCCTTAAGACTTTAGTAAACAGGCCCCGTCTCTTAATGATGTCCTTTGTGAATAATCACAAAGCGAAAGTGCGGTACCCTATGAGGAACTTCCTAACAGCAATAAATCCGGCCCACGAGATTTCGAGCTTCCACCTTGTGAGGGAAATCGTAAGCATATTATAATGCGCGTGACAAGAAGCACTTTCTGTGGCATGCATGCACAATTAAAGCTCTTCGTCAGAATGCCCCCCCCCCCCCCCCCCCCCCCCCCTCGCTACTCCCGGGTCAGATTTTTCACGAACCACCCGAAAGCTGTATAACATTCGGACATGGGTCATTTCATCACAGACTGAAAGCTATAACGCTGACGCAATCAACGCATGTGGACGGATATAACGGACTCGATGTATCCTCCCTCAGGGAGGGAACTCGTTGAGGACAGGCTTCTTCTCCGCGGTGCGTATGCACAGAATGAATGCATTTAGACTCACACTCCATCGGCTTTCAGGATTAAACCATTTTAAAGATGGCACCAACGATCAACACGCGCCGTTTCCACGACGAAATATACGCGGGAACGAAGGAGGGGGTGATTGCGCACGCGGAGAAAAACGTCGCCGTCGTGAGCGCCGGTCAGAGGAGCAGAAGCAGATCGTGTTCGAAGCCGCATGCTTGCGAGCACGCCGTGGTTCGGCCAAAAGGGAGAGTGCGCGCGCTTTCTAATTACCCGCGGCGCATGCAGGCGCGGCGGCGCCTCTCTCACAGCGAGCAGCTTGCCTAATGAAAAGAGACGCAATTATACGGTGCGAGATAAATTAGCGCTCACGATATACCCAGATCGTCGGCGTCGGTGGGGGCAACGAGGGGGCCCGTCTTCTCACCCACATCAGGGCGGCGAGCCGTGTAATACGAAACCGCGGCCACAACACCGTTCCTTGCATTCGCGAGCGAGCAAGCTAGAAGACGCCGCCTGTCCCTATTGCCTGCGCAGAAGCAGCCCTCTCGCAAGGCTGCTGCTGCTGAGCTGCCGCGGGCGCAGCACCTTGACCGCCTGAAACGCGCGCACGCGCGAGAATGCCGCTTCCCTTTGTGTGTTGTGCGCGTACATGCATTCGAGCTGCATGTATGCGCGTGGCCCGGGTAAATGATCGCCGCTGAACGAGCCACTGACGAGTCCCGAGCGGGGTGGTCGCGTAAATCGACACCGCTCGCTCTTTGGCCCCCGACACAACACTTCTTGCCTTTGACCGCGATTTCTCTCGGTACCCATGCGCCGACCGCAGCGAATGGCTTTCGCTTTTGTGCCTGTGACCTTCTCGCCTCTCGGGCATGCGCGCCACGTTATTAACGAACAAGTGTCTTGGCGACGGGCGTTGAAGCAGCAGCCTCGAGTTCGCTGCCGTGTAGGTGCGCGAAATGATAAGAAGTGATCGCTGCTTAAGGAAGCTAAGAACAGCGCAGAGAGCTGACTGAAAGGAAAACTCCAAGGCGTTGTGTTAGGTAACAGCGCAGGTGTTATTGCGGCTGCAATTAAAAATTGCGACGCGATTGGCTTCAACGCGGAATTAAGTGATGATCAAGCTCGGAGGACTTTTTACATATAGGGGGTGGGGGAATTGGAGGGGGGGGGGGGGGTGCGGGGGTTGTGGAAAAGATCAAATATGACCTCTAGCATTGGGGAATAGCTTTCCAACTTGTATTCATTTTGACTCGACTGAAGACGGTGATCCCGAAGGTATACGAGCGGACAGGATCGCGGTTGACCCGCGCGCGTCAGCGCGATTCTCGTGCCACGTGACCACGCATATGCTAGTCGGTCCGGACGTAAATCGTTTACACGAAGGCAGCGGGAAATCTGCGCGTCTTTCTGCCGCAGAGTGCTTGCGCTGTCTGCACGGCTCCCAAAACTCTGCTACCATATAAGTTTCAACGTGGAAGCCGAGCAAAAACGTCGTCTCGCAGCGCTGGCTGTTTTCATGAAAGTGTCTAAGGACGACGGGGAAGCCTTCGTGGATAAAAAGCGGTTATGATGGACAAAGCAACGGTTTAAAAAAAAAATCATGTTTGGGCCTGCAAAACGTTATGCCACAACTGATGCTTTAGCCCCATGTTGAGGCAGTCAGCCTGAGCGCTTTCTTTCTAACTTCACTCATATTAGGAGATACAGAAAGCATCAGTGCGGGCACTCACGTATGCGCGTACATGTTTAAACACACATAATAACGACGCAGTGCAGCCAATAAGGAGTGATCAACGCAGTGAACAAAACAAGCGAGAAGGAGGAGACACAATGGTATACACTCGAAATGCGAATGCGGCGGAAAGCGCGCCAGAACGAAAGGCGTCCGCATGGAGCAAAGCCGATTTCATTGCTTATAGCTATAGCTGCAGAGGAGCGAGCCCTCGTTGTCAGACCGAGCAACGATAAAACTAAAAAGAGCAAAACCAATTCCAGTCCGCCGCTGTCGCTGCGGACTGAATAAGGCGCTCGCCTTTCACACTTTGTCTGCGTTCCAGACCGGGCAATGTCCTCGCTGCTCGTTTAATGTCGCGAGCAGTGACGTTCACATCACGAGATCCGCGCGGACGCGCGCGCGTATATACCACCCGCGACATGGTCCGCTCGTCGAACACGCCTTCTGTAATGAGAAAAAGGAAATCAGTTCAGTACTCCTGGCAAGTCCTGGCACGAAACCTATAAGTTCTCAATAGGCAAACGCGTTGCACTGAGCGAAAAGACCATATGGAAGCCGACTTACTTATCAAAACTTTAGATGAGCTAGATGATCGATCAGCCGACCGAATAATCGGACATCTTGTTTATGCACATGTCTAACTGACAACAGTTTTCTTTCATCCTAATTCTTTGGCTACAATTATTCGTGAACTACGTCTGACTGTAATTGCAATTTTCGGTCAGAAGACGGATATTTTAGGAAAATTTTTCCTGGGCAGCATTTTCTTTTTCCAATTGTATACGCTTAAGGACACGAACCCTGACATCATTATCAAATAAGTAAGGGGCTGTCTTCTTGACAGGAGGTCAGACTTCACTAAAAAGGTTCACGCTTATGTCTTGAAGATGTAGATTGTTCAGCTCAGTCGAATAAGAAAAGCCAGGTGAAACCGCGCAAGAGAAATGCACAAGTATGTATGGTCGTGCAAATTTCAGGAGGAAGCGGTTCCGTAAACTGTAAACATAAATCACTCAACTTCAGAAAGCTTTCTAACATAAAAATATAAAGTGTTTTTTCCAGAACTTCCCAGGGGTCGAAAGCGCCACACAACTGCATGCCTGTTATAAAACTTCAACAATTACAGGAACGCGTAAAGAGGCGTTCTTAACAACTCACCTCAGCACCTCGTGGATCACCCACTCCGGCCGCAACGAACAAGAGGCTGGGAAAGCATGTATATGTATCATGCAAGGTCATTTTATTCACTTCCCTGCGCTTAATCAAGCGCGAATCTTCACTTCTCGTCTCCTATAGGGAAGGCAAGTTTTAACTACGCGCCACAAGTGATCTAAATGCTCAGGTGGCATCGAAAAGATCATGTGCACATCATTTTGACTATATCGCTTCGAAAACAGGAGTTCGACGTCCACTTCCACAATTCTGGCCTCAGTGCTATAGCCGTATATGCTTCGGCTTCCGCTTACATGTCCTGAATTTACTTTTGCCTCCCGTTGTACGAAACTAGAACTCACTATTGGATATCTTCCGGAGCGGATTAGCTAGTCATATATTTAAAAATGGGAGGCTTTTATCATATGCGCAGGTCAAGAACTAGTATCCTGCACTGCATGCGCAAGTGCCTTAGACTTTGTATATCCCTTTAATTTCTTTTGTGCTTTTACATTTAATTTCAGTTCACTCAGGCGAAAATGGAACTCAGGGGTCGTGTTCTGGTTTTGCAGCATTTCACTTCTCCCTGCTGGCCGCTGCACGTTCATCGCTGAGCAGCAGTTCCGAATACTGTGGGGTACATTTTGTGGGGTACATTTTGTGTGGGGTACACAAAATGTACCCCCCACAATACACAAATAAATTCCCATGGTGCTTAGAGACACCCACGCTATATCACACGACGTGGGAATGTCAGGGAATTCCAGTAGCGCCTATCATAACAAACTCGAGTGTGGAGCAGTGGGAGGGAATGCTCTCCAGCGACCGGCGGGAAGACCAAGAAGGTCTGATCCCACGGGCCCATGCTGGCGGCGGCATCCTGTGGGGCCCAGGAATAAGGGCGGACGACCACCGCTACGGAAAATGGTATACACATCTAACCACCACAAACTCTATAGATGAAATAAATGCTTATTCTCTCTCTCTCTCCGAATCTATAGTTTCGCATGTAACTTCCAAACTACGTCGGAACATTTAAAGAATGAACAAAACAGTCCTCAATTGTAGCGCCGACTCTCCCTTAAACACGGTGCTGAACCCGACAGCTCGTGGGGATCACCTTGAATACTTGTGTTCCATCCTCTGACCAGGCGGCCTCACTTGGCTGGAAGCAAAGCACAAAACGCCTACCGGTTACCTCAGTTTCGATATTGTTTACAAGAACAGTTGGTCATTGAAGGAAATTCAGAGCCGTCCGCATCATAGCCGATGTGTATATTTACAAGTCTAAATATTTTAGCACCCTCCTAAGTGTAAAAAAGGTGATCGATTATTCCATCATTAACGTCCTCTATATGAGGAAAACAGTGAGGGAGTGACGGTTAACAAACACGCCGTTCCGATTGGCTACCCTGCGCTGTGGTCTGCGACATCCTTCCAATTATGTCACAGACCGCATGCAGCAGTCCATGAGCATGCACTGTGAGGGTTGCTGCGTGCTGCGGCCTCAACACAGCATAGCACCCGCCCAACAACGTCAAACGCCGGGCATTCGCACCTCTAAAGATGTTCCAACGTGCTGCTTGCCACACAGGGTAGTAGCCCGGGCTGCGACAGCGCCACACATTAAACTTTGTGCGGGATCGCTAACCCTTCCAATCTGCCTATATATTCAGTCGTCTAAATCCTAGATAGTGTATCGCCCGCACAGCATGTTACTATACGTGCAGAGTCCGCACTATGATTTCACGATCTCTTACATCGCGAAGCCTATCCTGGGGCGGCTTCAGATAAATTATACTTTACATCGACCGAAGACCGAATCAGTACTGAATAAAAACGTTGGAATCATCAGAACCACCACTCCTATATATCAATAGAACTCCGATGTTTACACGCGGAGGCACAACACATATTGACATGGAGGAGATTCATATATTGTTGCCGCTCCATGCTTGTCAGGAAGCTCGCACAACGATACAAGCGGTCGTGATGACAACGCGGAGTTGACTCTTGAGAGGTCTGTGTGGAGGGATGCGAAGACCCTTGAAGCGTGCCATGCATGTTCACGAACGTATACCTTGAAAGCCTCTTTTGGCTGAATTAGTTTTCCCTATGAGCGTAAACTGTGTCTTGAAGGCGATTGCATTACAACACACGGACACCATGCATGCAGCACAAGACCCACCGACAAAACACTTCCCTGAAGTACTTGATCAATTTTTAACCCACTTGTTTAGCTTACAGATACCTCGATTTCCCTAGTTTACGATAGTGTCGGCTTTTAACTGCAGACCAAACCAAACTTTTCTTCAGTTCTCAATATTCAAGAATATGATATACAGATTTCACTCAATGTAGACCTGTACGTGCTATGCGGCTGTTCCTTGGGAAGCAAAGGACGCGGTTGACCAGCTCTTCCGCTAATAAATATTTTTGATAAACAAGCGAAGCGAGGACGGCTTAGAGGGCCACTTTGGCCGTCGCGCCCGTCCGAATCACTCCCGAGAGTGCACAGTAGTCCGCGTTAATGCGGCAACCGCGTTAGAGCAAGTCAGGTTAATGCCTACTCAGTTCTTCAGACCGTGCCGGCCAACACAATAAAAGAGAACCATGGCGAAGAAGTACAGTACGCAGCTCCATGACAGCTTGCTGACGCACGTGCGAGTGTCTTGACTTGTCTCGGCGCAAGGATTCGTCACGGCCAGCCGCTGCCGGAAGGCGAGCTACAACACTGGAAGCGACAAGCTCGGCGAAGAAGACAGCAAACAGGCTCCATCCACGGCTGCCAGTGTTGGCGGCGGCAGCGGTGAAAGAAGAATGCGGCAGACTGGATGCAACGCTACGACGACTTCTTAACGCCTCTCCGCAGTGCGCTGAACGCAAACAATGACAGAGAGAAAGAGACAGACAAACCGTGCGTTCCACAAGAGGTCCCAGAAACAAAACAAAGCGTACACCACCCCGCGGTGGAACAAGTGGAAGACGTGCGGGCGGGATTCTTGTGTGTGTGGCCAACTGGTAATGGAAGGGTCTTTTGAAAGGAAGACGAGCGCGCAACTTCTGTCGCTGGTGGCGACGGAGGCGCAAAGCCGAGCGGCAGGCAGCGCGCGGCCCCAAGTGTCTAAAGATGGCGTGACAGCCAATGGTCTGTTGCGCGGGGGCTGCCTCCTCGCGTAGAAAGAGCCAGCCCATCGAGCGAAGGGGAGCTTTCTTCTCAAACATTGGTCCTCTGAAGGCCGTCATTTAAGTAGTTCGGATACGCCGAAGAAGTGGGCTTCGCACTTGGCTGCCGCTCGGCTTGCTCGGCCGAGGAGCGAGTCAATAATAGCCTGCGCACAGCTTCTGGCGAGAGCGTCGCCTGGCGTGGTCAACCTGCAGCTGCTGCTTGCTGCTCTTGCGCGACGATCGAAGTCCTCGGCGCCTTTGCTACGACCAGCCGATTCCCCTTCCCCCTCTTCTAATGAGTGCGAAAGACAATGCACGGATTGGCCCCAGCTTTCTTCGCGCGCCCCGTATCGAACGTGCTGCGATGGGTCGCGAGAACATTGTCAAGCTGTTGGCTTGCGTTCTTATTGTGCGAAGAACGCCTCTGTAGGCCGTGGCGAGGACGAGTCACGACGCGCATGGGACACATCAACAACTTCCGCTTTTTTTTTTGTAGTTTTTATTTGAAGCGTAGTGCATCGTTAGGACTTTGCTTGAGAGTTCTGTTGAAGGCTTTAATCGGTAATTCTTTGGAAAATGATGCACGATTCAAGACGTCATGCCGACATAAATCATGCATACGTATCTGAAGTACGGTGTCGTGAGAACAAGGTTGTTTTAATTGGGTATAGTAGAATACCCTTAGTACCACTCAAAATATAATCGAGCAATTCTTACCGTTCTATGAGACGACACTGTGTGTTCAGCATTGTCGCTGTTCGCTCACACCACTCACACACGCTGCCATATGACTGCTATACTGCATGCGACTACATCAAAACATTACCTCCTGCCGCTACGCTTGCCAAGCTGAACGACATCCTTAGGCACATGGACGAGTGACTGTGCATACACATGGGGGGTGCATAACACATACGCCTGTCTTCCCTAACCCCTGCATCCTATGAATGCTTAATGCACTCGGTTCCTGCAACCGTGCCGATGTGTGATGGATAGCTCGGCGCCGTTTGATATAGGCTATAGTGTATTTCACGTAAACATGCAGTAACTATACTGTACCTCAGGCATGTTGTGAGGTTCAACTTAAATTGAGGTCGACGCAGCTATCAGTGGAAAGTAAACTATAGATGTAAATGAATTTTGTCAGGGCATGAAGTTGGGAGTTAGTTTTGCATAAATCAAACTTAGCACAAAAGATGGAACGGGGAGAAGAGGGACTTCGTCCTTTGCACTGTATAGGCTACAGTGCTCGGCGACTGAACCGGAGTGCCTGCAGATGCGACCCCTGCCACAGCGCGGCTGCATTTCGATGGATGCGAAACTCAAAAGGCGCTCGCGTGCTATGCGATGTCATTGCATATACCGTCTTTGCCAAAAGTAACCAGGCTGCCCGATTTGCTCCTTATCCCTGTAGTTAAGCGTTTTATAGGACATGCCAAATTATTAATTACCTGTGCGGGAAAAAGACCATCACTCTTATCTGTAAAGACCTTTCTTTTTTTTTTTTTTTTGCCTTTTGAAATAGATCAAGGGCTCCAAACACGGTTGAGAAGGAAACCCTACAGCCTGGTTTCTTTTGGCAAAGACGGTACATTAAAGATCCCAACGTATTCGTTTTAGCGCTTAATGTGTCGCTCAGTAAAGAGGTGTTTTGCTCCGGATGTCTTTCCCGGGCGGAGGTAATCCGAATCCCCCCACAACGAAAAACGTTTGTCTTCGTATTTGTTCACTCCCACTTTCCTCCTTTCCCTCACGGCGCCGTTTACTGTGTTTACTGTCATCCGGGACAGCAGCTCCTTTCGGTTTACTCAACAACTTTCAGCTATCACGCTTCCTTTGAGATCTCAGTTCACGTTAAAGAACCGCAACCACTGCATAGACGAAACTGCAGTAACTCGCAACTCTTTATGCATCTTTAAGGTGATCTTGATAGACGCCGGGTGAATTTATGACCTACTCAGCTGGAAGGAGCTGTCCCATTTCAACCACAATAATTCATGTTTCTCATGCAATATCATTTGGAACATAGGCGAAAACTGTCCGTACAACTGAAGCGCTTACACTGCGCGTGCCTGCTAACGGCTCTTCGTGAGCCAAAGCGGAGGCTCGTGGCTTCGGTGTGAAGCGAATCACACGATAAAGTGAGAACACAACATCTGCGTGTTATAGGCCTTGTCAACGGAGTAGTCGGGTGTTGACACGAGTGGCGAGGTATAGAGCAGATATGTAGGGCGCGGCTGGGAAAACTACGAAGGGTATGCATGCAGGCAGCGAGCTGGTGAGGCGGGTTTCAGAGCATTGCCGAGGGTAAATTCGTGATAGAGCCCAGGGCGACCAAAGAATTTAAAATAGCCGCTACTTGGGCACGCAGCTTTTGCGAGTCCATGCCGGATGCGGACAGGTTAACGCCGCGGTGGCGAAGTTTGCCGACGAAAATGAGAAAATGAGGATGAGTGATAAAATGGAAAATGATTAAATGAAAATAAATAAATTGATTTGTGACAAAAGTTGCAGCTGAAAAGTCAATGGTGGCAAAAGTGATCAGTGAAAAAACGATCACTGCTAAAATGATTAGTAATACAAGTGGTTACATATAAAATGATGAAGGGAGTGAAAAAGAAGAAAAAATAAAAAAGGAAACCGCCAAAGAAGGATAACCCTAATGAAAAACCCTATGAGTCACAAAAACCTAGAGATTTCTCGTACTAAACTCTTACAAATCTCATATGATCTCATACAAATATCATGGAATGTATGAGAAATATATGAGATTGTATGAGATTTGAATGAGTTTAGTATGAGTTTAGTATGAGAAATCTGTAGGAAGTTATTGTGACTCATAGGGGTTTTTCGCTAGGGAAGAGAGGGAAGGAGAAACAAAAAGAAGAACCGCAAATCAGCATCATAATTTATTTATTTCTCTTCATGCCGGAGGAGATCGGTTGCAGGTAAAAGTCAATTTAGAAGCAAGCGACTGCATAGAGTCAGCAGCAAGGCAGGCAAAGATACAACAGAAAATAGACATACATAATTGACTTTATACGATGTACGTACAAAACATATAAAACCAAAAGGAAACGGAGATGACCCGAATAATGCTCTTCGTTTATTTAAGAATGATTGAACGAAAAAAAATTACACGTAAGTTCATGCACGCATGACTCGGTATCGCAAGCATAAAAATCAGTACCTGATTTATCAAACGAATTAAGAGGTGTTGGTAGTGTGCATAATATTTTGTGTGTAGAACTGGCTCCTCAGGGTGTTACACACTTCCTCTGTTCCATGCATCTGGTGACTCAAAAATGTGCTTTCTTTGTAACAAGTTCATGAAGAGACTTCAAATTTTATTTTTGCCTCCTGTTTGAAAGCTTCCCTTAACTTGTGATTATATGTGTTAAACACGGGCATAGGAAAGAAGTTTCATGTGTGGGTATATTAACGACAGTTAAACAGGAAGGGAAAAGAACATTTCTTCGCCGTATTTGCATTTTCTATAGAATATGGCACGCAATGTTGTGCCCCGGACAAGAAAACAATAATATTGCCCAGAAAAGGAGATAGCGTTATAAACAAGAACATTTATTCTGTACAAGGTAATATGAAATAAGGTTGCTAAAAGTCTGAAGAAACCATGCAGTGCGGGGTGCTATACTGACGTGCGCTTGAAAAAAATGCATGGTTCGTGTATGGAACAGTGGTGTGCTTATTTCTAAGGCTTTATTGCCGGTGTATGATGAGAAATGAAAGTATACGAGAAATTACAGCAGGAGTCAAAAATGTCACGTATATGTTAGCGAGCCGCCACCGCGTGATGCGCAGCGAGCGAGCTCAGCGGAAAAAAAAAAGAGGCGTCTAGCCACCCTGGCGAAGAAGAAGAAGCAACCCTGGAGAGGAAAACGACCGAGGGGAGAAGAAAGATGGACTCCGGAAAATCCGTGTAGCATCGTCTATTAGTTTAATTGTTATTACACAATTAAAGAAACAGCAAAAGAGGCATCCTGAGTTTAATTCACGCGCCAATAAGCATGCAGTCAAAATTGCCTACAATATGTCCTTCACATTGATGCTTACGTATACGTGTTTAAAATACGCACGTACAGGTCACATTTTTCCGTTTTCACATTCAAGGTTATGAATTCTCACCAATTTTTAGCATGCCGCTTTATTACCAAGAAACTATATCCTCTCACTCCGAAAACATAAAAACGCAGCGTTGTTCATTGTGCCAATTCAGAGGCCTCGGGCAGTAAAGGTTAAGCGCGGATCTCGGCAGTAAAAGTTTACTAGCTGAGTTTATTCGTGCTGGTAAGTCGCACTGTTTCATTCGAATTTCGTGGAATGCGTTAAGGCTTACACACCGCGCCTGCTATGGGTGCCAAAGAAAACAGTCAACTGCTAAATTTTTTGCACCACTGTACTTTTCGGAAGATGGAGTTAAAACTTGCAGTTCCCTTAACATGCTGCCAGGCTCATGCAGCGGTGCAAAAAGCATTACCTGGTTTCATATAACCAATTGTTTTCATCCACAGAAAAACTGAACTTTATGTAGACAGTTCAGCATGCAAAGCAGTAAACGCTGTCGAATGTGGTTGCTCTCATTGCTGCAGAATTGTGTCTCCTTTTCCGCTAAGACATCCGTTGTATCCTGTAGTATATAGTGAGCGCAGCATAATTCCTCTAGGCCATACTTAGTTAAGAAAGAAGTGCCGAGAGAAATTTAATCGCTCTGTAGATCAAGCTTGACGCCTAAACAGGCGAAGCGGTCGCAAAGCCTCAATTTCCTAACGCAAAGGAGGAAGAAAATGATACAACGGCTATTTAAAAACAATTTTTGAGTGGATATTGCGTCGAAGCTCGGTAGTATAATGCCTGATGTATATATACATATATAATGACCTCGCTAAGTCAGTTCGCCATACGGGTTGTGCTCTCTGCTGTCTGCATATACGCCTCCTTAATATGGACACTGGTTTTCGAGCAGATTTCTCCATACCATGCGTAATAAGGAATCGCGAATATATTCAGAAAAAAAAAATATCACGTCATAATTAGGATCTGCTTTTGTGCATAGTGCGGGACAATGAAGTTGAAATTAGACAAAAACTTTGGCAGCTCCAAGCTTACTGTCGGGGTTGTCATTGTGCTTGAAATAACATGGTCACAAACTTAGTTGTCTATGTATACATATAGGAGATTGCCCACCCACCCACAACCAGTTCGCACCCACCTTTCTCCACAAGAATACTTCCGCCGCGTGTGTAAAGCAGCTTAAAGCCCGGACTTCGAAGTACCCAGGAAGCATAAATACAAACACTTTCTTAGAATTGTCGCAGCAGGTGTCTGACTCGTAGTTTTCGTTTTTTCTTTTTGTCCTCAGGGATGTGATGCCTCTGCGCCTTTCGGGCACCGCACAACACCATCAGCTTCATAAGGTCGCACTGTTTTTAAGTAGTCTATTATATAATAATAATAATAATAATAATAATAATAATAATAATAATAATAATAATAATAATAATAATAATAATAATAATAATAATAATAATAATAATAATAATAATAATAATAATAATAATAATAATAATAATAATAATAATAATAATAATACATTTTATTCAATAATATCCAATCTCGCGGCTATAATTTCGCTGCAACATCGTTAATTCACGTTGTTAAGGCGACAGCGCTAAACGTGCCATCCTCCTGAAAATCCGCCGTCGGGCCCGTTGTTGGCGTGGATGCTGTGAGTGAAAAATGACGCACATGCCTGTGACATAGTGAAGAAAACCCTATGAGTCACAATAACCTCATACAGATTTCTCATACTAAGCTCGTACAAATCTCATACCTTCTCATATAGATATCATTCAACGTAGGAGAAATATATGAGATTGTATGACATTTGTATGAGTTTAGTATAAGTGCAGTATATGAGAAATCTGTATGAGGTTATTGTGACTCGTACAGTTTTTTATGACGCATTGATTGGTCGTCAGGTTGTATGACGTCTACAAACCACATGACGTAAGCGAGTTGGCAGGATCTCGGAATCGAATCCTTCGAAACCCTTGTATCCAGATTCAGACACGCTATCACTAGGCCACGCATGACACGTTTAGTTTACAGCGGGGCTTGAAGTTAAAATGGAGGTAATTGGTTAGGGTGTGCATGTTTCGAGCGCAAACAGACGAAGTGATGCTAAAAAGGCATATCGCGTGTTGTTCCTCTTTCCTGTGTTTGCCAGTTTGCACTCAAACGTGCAGGGCTTTATATACATTCCGGGTGATCTTTCTAATGTTTTACCTTACTACCGTGTGTAAATGAGTTTCGCGTGGGGATATGGGGCGGAAATTGAGGAATTTGTGCTTAAGCGAGCAGCAGAGGGTATATGTATACGCGGATAATAGGCAACGGTTGCCGCCATAAATTCTTTCGCGTCATACCCTTCACGACTGATCTTCTAAGTGTCCAGAGAGGGCCAACAAGAGTTCCATTTACACTTGTATTTTTCAGTATGTGCAAGACATAACATGATGTATACGGACAGCACTTAAATGACAAGAATTAGTGGACATTCCAAGCTAAATGTGTTACTTAATTAAAAAAGAAAAAGTGCGATATAACATGACAAACAAAATTGCCGACGATTGCATTACTTCCTAATGCGAAATTTCAGCGCCGGGGCTGTTTCAGCTTTTCGATAGATTGAGGCAAAGGATTCGAGCAAGACATGTATGTACAATTACAGACGGCTTTTTATTTTTCATACATATTCCTTCTTCAAGAAACGTTCAAGAAAGAAAAGCATATGTGGCCTTCGCTATACAACAGGAAAGGCGGCGGTGGCACAAGGCGGAGTACTGTGCACGCAGCGGCAGACGGACTTCCACCGGTTTCCTCACTCATGGCTTAGAAAGAACTGGCAGATAATAAACTATTTATATAGACAGGCGGTTCGCAGTGGCGAACGGCGGCGGCTAAGCGTTTCGGCTCGGGCGGTGCGGGCTATACCGAGCGCTGCATCGAACACAACCAGCGTTCTGTTGAATGCATCAAAGTTCACAGGTGTTCTAGGTAGGATCCATTGATATGCCGGGAGCATGCGATGTCCGCAGACGCTTTCCTGCTCCATTTGGTCAGTCCACTTCGGCGATGCGCGCATGCGCCGTGCAAAACCTGGTTACGAGGGACAACGCCGACGGCGACGCCGCGAAACGCAGAAACGGGCTACAAAAGAGCTGCGCCCTAAAATTTCTTTACTTTCAATCACAGGATTTAAAGAGAAATATACACACAAGAAAAAAAAACATTACTCAGCATTGCTCTAGATCATTGTCAGAGGATAGCAAAACTCGGACTGGAGATCGTGAAAGCAATTTCACGTATCAGCGAAGTGGCCAACAATCACACACATGCATACACAGGAAGCCTATACCCCGACTCTGGCGGCTCAATTACGGAAGTTTCCTTTAGGAACTCACGACTTACTGTGGCGCAGCGCTATAATGGAAGCCGTTGGCGATGAAGTTGTTGCGCTCTCTCATCACGGCGCGCGATGCAGCCGACTTCTGTATACTTACTTGACGCCTCTCACAATTGCTTAATGGAGTAATTCCGGGTGGGCCGCAGCGCAAACGGCGTAAGTGCTGTAGCGTCGCGCGGTGCCCTTTTCCGCAGCCGCTGTCGCGACAGGGAGACATTCTGTATTAGCACAGTCTGGGTCCACCTTATTGCCACCGCGACAGACTCGTTGAATATTTCCTTGGGGAACTCTTCATCCGCAGTTGCGTGCAGGGCAACAGAAACCAACTGCAGCCAACGGCAGCGCTGCATGGGATCGGAAAAAAAAATTGAAAAAGCCTATGAATTCACCCAAGGGCATCTGCTAATGCTTTTATGGGCTGTGTCTCCGCAAGTATGCTTGAAATAGTGAACCGCGCTATGTGCATAACAGTTACGGGCTATGTATCTTTCCCTACTATGCAGCCCACCTAATCAACATCACTCGGATATCTCTTCTTCGTCGAGACCGAAAGGCGGGATTGGTTGCTTATGTCTTATGGTGCCTAACTGGCAGTCAGCTGAACAGGTTTATAAAGCGTGCTGAAGAAATAAGCGAGCAATTCGATCGCTGAATTACATCTTCATCAGCACACACGGTAAAGAAGAGGGGTTTATCTTCTTATGCCGAAGTCTTTTCAGACGCTGCTCGCAACTATCTCAAAGATGTGCGGCGACTCGCAAGAGACCGCCGGAAGCCACGGATGTATCCCATGCGCCGCCAGCGCGGCATCTCCTCGGGAGCTAAGCGGACGTCGGACAGAGAGGTGGGCTCTCTCCAGTGCGGGCACAACATGCCGGCCATTCCTGAGCGGGCTAAAGAGAAGCCTCCAGCGGCGGCAGCCGAGGTGCGTAATGTGGGCCGCCGCGGTTGACACTCTCGCCAGGGCTCGAAGCGGTAGCGGCCCCGCTGCTGATTACAGAGCAGTGGCCCGAGAGTAGAGACGGGGCTGGTCCATAGGCGCTGCCCTGCCCGCCGGCTGCTGCGGCCGCTGCTCTTGCACTTTGCCTGCCTGCCGGCCGCCGCTTCTCCCCTCACCTTTTCCGCTCAGCGACCGTCTTTACGTGTTTCTATTTCATCTCTGCTCTTCCTCGTCAGCTGTGCGCACTCGGCACCACCGTGTACAGGGCGAGGGATGGATGTATTTAGGCTCGCTTGCCTTTGCTCGTTTGTTCCTCCGGCGCTCGTGTGAACACTCACCGAAGAAGGGGAGGAGGAGAAGAGGGGGGGATGCATGCCTCGAGCGAGGCTTCTGGAAAGTTGGAGATCTTGTCGCATAAGTACACACCTCGATTCCTGCCGCCACTGCTCCCGGCGCTTTGTACGCGAGTTTGTACACCTGGATTGTGTACATACACCTCCCCAAAGGACTATATACAAGGAGTACGTACGTCGCCTGGGAGAAGATTCTTGGCCGGAGATAACGCGGATATCAGTTAATTGGCACAGATGAGAAATAACTCAATTTGGTGCAAAGCGCTTGAGCATGGTGTAATATATATGCTTGCCAACGCGCTGTTGGCGAAACGTGCGTGACCCCATCGACCCACAAGGTTGTTTTTCATGGGAGTGAACTGCACTGCAAGCAGACTAAACGTTCTTTGTGTGCGAATGCGAGTTGTTAGTCTATCTCATAACAAGATAAAATTCGCAAGACAGAATTCGTGTTCGTTTCCTTTTGAGGGTAGAAAAGTTCTGACGTCGAAAGTGTAAAAACTCTATTCTTAAATTGACCATCCTCAATATCGCTTCCATAATTCAACATTATTGACTAAAGTACGGTGATGGCTTCAATAAAGAGAAATTAATAGCGCATTGTTCACTGCCGATTTGACTCCTCGTTAGTATGTGCGCTGTTGCAACAACGCTGTTTTCTCTGATGGCGAACCTCTGCCTGTGTTATGCACAACATTTCTCAAAACGTTCAGGGTCCAATGTGGTTTGCTTCTTCAGCTTGTAGTGGAGTGATAACCGTGAAAGTGCTAACTTTCAAAGCGGCCAGAAAGAGATCACTTCCGAAGAGATCTGGACAGGAGGTTGTGCATAAGGAATGAGGCACAGATCACATTCAGAACGAAACCCATTAACCTCTTTACTCCTGTATAAAATATCCTGCTGTGTAGGTGTACACAATCGATGTCATGCATTTTCAAACCAGCCTATCGGTATTCACGATGACATCGTTACATATATATATATGTATATATATATATATATATATATATATATATATATATATATATATATATATATATATATATATATATATATATATATATATATATATATATATATATATATATATATATATATATTTATGTTCAAAGCCAGCTACAAGCTATAAAGTATTCGGACTGAAAAAAAAAGAGAGAGAGAGAGAGAAAGAACCACCCCGTTTCTTAAATAAAAAAAAAAGGCATACATAGTCCAGTATTCGGCAACACAATGGAGTCATCATTTAATCTCATGCAGCTTCCACACTGTACGTAGCGCGAGCCGTATCTAACATTCGATATAACGTTACTGTTGACATCACGATATTTGCAGTTTATAAAGGAGCATGTCTTGCCATATACATGCAGTGCCTCTTACCTTTTATTATGTTTTACACATTACCACAAGCAAAAAAATATGTTTTGCCTTTACTTTGAACCTCTTAAAGGGAAATTATATTATGCACGTTGCCTTCCAGGTGCAGTTGCAGCATATAGGGCACAACTCCGAAGCGTGGTTTGCCGTTTCTTCCTCCGCAACCTCAAGCTACCCGGACTGCTTTCGCAGCTGTCCTACTCCTTTTGTAACTGTGTGAGAATGTGTGCGTATGTGGTGGATTCTTTTTTTTTAAACGATCTCATTGTGCACTTCGTCATTCACCTTTAATATCCCTTGTTGCACCTAACTTAATCGTAGGCGTCTCTTTTTTCTCTTTTTCTTTTTTTTTTGTTACGGTACTTCAACGCGTCAAGCCACCTTCCACCTTCAGTCTTGAAGATATTGGGAGGCGGTAAGTACATGCTTTGAATGAGATAAGGAGGTATTTGAGAAGCTACAGTTCACTTCCATTAAGTTGTCTGAGAAGGAAGTTCAATAAATGCCAGACCTAACACGTACGTGCTGTCAGGATCTGAATTATGGGTGGTTGAAGTGGCGATTAAGTGTTGAAAAAAACTATCTTGAACTCGTTTTTTTTTTCATCATTGCAATATGGCCGAGAAATACATATTTCAAATAAGACATCCCCAAATACTCCCCCACCCCACAGCCACCCCGTTCTCTCGACCACAACCTCCAAGAGTATTACCACAAATCTTCCGTTGAATACTGTGGCGCTATTTGTCGCCGATATTCCTTACACAGGATCGGCGCTGTGGTCTGCAGTATAGGACAAGTCTGCAGTCAGGCAGTGCAGGTGTAATTGCCGACTTCCCTGTTAGATTCTCTATTTTGCCTTAGTCCAGCATTCGGCATTTCTATGGAAGAAATAAGCTCAGCAGTGTGCTTACATATTAACGTTTGCACATATACTATGCTACATAATAGGTATACAGTGTCAATCACACTTAGCGAGAACACGGCTTCGCGTGACAACGCATGTTCTTTGCTCCATTGTGTATAACCCATTCACTAATCAATGGTGAGTGGCACTCGTGATTACGGGTGCCTCGAAGCGGTGCTTCGTAATATTATTCATTTTGCGTGAATTTGTTACATGGCTTGGGCGCAGTGATGCTCAGCACGCGCGCTGCCACGTGGAGTCGAGTTCCCGCTAAGTGTGATTGAAACTGTATACTATATAAAAGCGTATAGGTCGCTGTGAACATTGCCAGGCTTATTCGCTTCCTCTCTCGAAAACAGCGCCGCTGACTAATATTATCATTGCAGATCGGCGTCCGTGCTCGCAAAGAGCAACCTTCCTCCGAAGCGGTGTAAATTATCCCGCCGCCTGGGCGAAGACCTTCACAGCTTCCAATCGGCATTCGTTCGAGATGTTCCGCACCGATCTACACACAGCGCGCTTGAACCATAAACATGTATAGAGGGTTCTTCCTGCAAGATATACGCGGAGTCCTTGTTGCTCGTTGTGTGCAGGAACTTGCGAAAAGGACCGATGAGCGAAACAAAGCACATTATCTTCTGCACACGTGTTGCAGTTCGGCATGCATTCGTCAAAACAGACTAACGCCCAAGTTTGGTTTCTTCCTGAATGTGTGCGCGTATTTATTGTATACACATAATATACTATATATATAGGGTGAAGACGAAGTCTTCCGTCGTTTGTGTGCAATCGAACTGGCTTATCTGCCCAGCTTGCATTGACCAACACTACAAATGCAGATAATTATTTCCCATCCTTCCTTGTCGATGACGCTCATGTGGGTTATGTGACCAATGCAAGCTTCCATACCCATATTCAGCTAACGTATACGAGATTATTGACTAGATAGCGAAGAGGAGTACATGAGGTGGCCTCGCAGGTACTAGGGCGCTCAACCTATTCAAAGAGCGTGATCGAAATAACGAATCTGCCGCAAAAGTTTGCCCACAGCTATAGACCCTATTGAGAGCGCAGAGGTGAATGCTCAGCAAATGGAGGGTAAGGTATATAGCCTCTTGATTGAGAAAGTCGGCCGAAACAACTTTAGACATAGGTCGTGGAGAACCCCTGCATTTATATACAGTTTGTCTCCCACGGAATTATTACTAAACAAAATAATAGTGGTTGTGAAATTGACACTATACGCATTCGCCGTCTTCAGCCGTTACTCTGCTGTAATCTCGAGCGCGCGTTATTCGCGAGGCGAGGAAGCTGAAGTGAGTGTCATGCGGGTGTTATAGCGATGTTGCTTACCGACCTTCGCTGTCATGTGCGCGGTGCTGGTTTTTCAGAAACCACGAACTTCTCGGGGCATCTAAAACCACGCGTGAAAATACACACGTCCTGTCTGGACATCAACGAGCGAAATATTGTGGCGCCCCATTGATCTGGCGTAAAACTCAGCAGGACCACCGCCCATATACGTGCACCTGGACATCTCGAGCTGGCATCTCCTCTCATCAAAACAAAGGACCGTCAAAGGGAGATAGCCAAGCTGCAACTTCTGTAATTGGTCTTGTTTGTAAACATGTAAGCTAAACCCTTCATGCGTATATCCTCCAAGCCGGTCTCTATAACCTCGGCTGCTAAGCCTAAAGTTGTGCGTTCCCCGAATTTTGCGAAGCTAGCGCATGCGCACGTCAGTCTAATTCGTAGCCCTCCACTTCGGACTCCGTCATAGGCGCCAAGCAAAGTTTGGAAAGTTCGACCCCACACTGAACTGAATATGAACCTGCATACATACATACATACATACATACATACATACATACATACATACATACATACATACATACATACATACATACATACATACATACATACATACATACATACATACATACATACATACATACATACATACATACATACATACATACATACATACGTACACGCACATACATACATACATACATACATACATACATACATACATACATACATACATACATACATACATACATACATACATACATACATACATACATACATACATACATACATACATACATACATACATACATACATACATACATACATACATACATACATACATACATAAATACATACATACATACATACATACATACATACATACATACATACATACATACATACATACATACATACATACATACATACATACATACATACATACATACATACATACATACATACATACATACATACATACGTGTGTGCGTGTGTGTGTGCCCGAACTGACGCATGATTTGAGCTAGAAGATAGGCGCATTCGCTCGAGATTGATTCGAATCCGGTGCCTGCTCAAAGTATCACGTTGCTTGTAATGTTGTTGGAACGCGGAACGAATTCGTTTTTGTTTGTTTGTTTTTTTTTCAATCCCTCCAGCAGAACAAAGTTGGCTTCATCATTCGCTGATGTGCACAAGCTCCATGGAACGTATGAATCCACATCACCGATTAGAAGAAGCCTTCCAACGTATATTCATGTGAACATGTGTTACTTGATTTCCATCCCTCATTATGCGTCAGTACGACGCCCTCAGCGTTTAACCATCGTTGTCATGCCTCCAACAAAGAGCGGGGTAGTGTCACATACATGGAACCAGCACTGGAACTACATGAAGGTTGTCTACACGACACCCCTATAGGTAGGTTAGAAACCTTGCAGTGACTAAACTGCGGAGAATTACACATAGTCCAACTGATAGCCATTTTTCCACGTGGGAAAATTGTGACGAGAGGCTTATTCGAGTTGTACATCCAATTATTGCGTACGTTTAACACGCACCCCATATGCGTTACGGCCACATTCGAGTGCCAAAGTGAGAACCTCACACGACATGGGAGAGGCACTCGTAATCTTTCGAAACCTGTTTCCGCCCATGGCCAGGTTGCATCGCCACATTAAACGCCCGACACGCCCATATTTCGAATAAGGCGTTCGAATACTGCGCTTATTTTGCGTACGCGACCTGAACACGGCTCGGATTAATTGAATTACCGTGTCTGCGGCGAAACCTCCATCTACCATATATGCATCGCTGAAGTCACTAACCGCTTCTCCACGGCGCGCTGTGGGCAAAGCCCGGCGGCGCTCCTAATCTAAGAGTATACAAGGTACATGCATTAATCACCGTATCTCGTTGTTGCTTGTTTTCGCGTTGCGCGCACATCTGTATACCTCCTCGCTATCCTAACTGCACTTTTTTTCTTAGTTTTCGCTTTCGTCCCCAGGCAAGGCAACGTGTTTTGAAAACTCTTTCCACGCTAACGCAGCGTCGTCCCGTCGCAGCTAGTGTACACTGCGAGGCCGGACAGGGGCTAATCTCGCGGAGAGCCGGCGTACACTAGCCGCTGTAGAGCCGGCCCCGTACACGACGAGGACGACAACAACAACGCGCTGCGCGGCGCTGTCATCGAGGGTGACAAACGACTCCAACGTGACGCTGTCGGCTACTCCCCGACGCTCTCCCTTCCTTCCGAGCAACGTGGAAGCGAGTGGAGGTTGAAAAATAAAAATAAAGTACGACGAAAGGAGGGATAAGGAGAAGCAAGCGAGACAAAGCGCAGCGACGGTCTCTCGCGTAGAACGAGGAGGTTGTTAGCGCATACGCATGCACCGTCGGCCTCCCTCGTTGGTCGGTGCACTGCCCTCCTTTAAGACCTATTGCTTGCGGTTGGCGTCGCGGTGATCACATAAGACGCGTCGTGCTTACCTGCGAAAAAAAAAATAATAAAAAACAGGACATACGGCGTGAGCCAGAGCCAGTGGCCCTGGCTCACGCCGTATGTAGCTCTGGCTCACGCCATATGTACTATTTTTTATTTTTTTTTAGAAGTGTCTGCGAAACTGAACGAGAAGTGTCTACGAAAGTTTGGTGTATAGAGATATTTTCAATGACTGTATATGTATGGAAGATGATACAGCGCCGACACAAACGACGATGAAGACTGCTGGGTCTCACTGGCTAACAATGTGTGTGTGAAATCACAGGTGTTCTTAAAGAAAATTTCTGTCCCCGTACAGAGAATATCTGTTCTACTTCATTGAGAGAAATACGTTCACAAAAACAAACAAACAAAACTGTAATTTTCTGTTTTCCAGCCAGAACCTTGATTGGAAGGCAAACAATTCAATATATGTTTGTCGTCTGTTCTATTTCTACCGCAAATTGGTTTTTACTTGAATAGTAGGTAAATGTTGAATATAGAAAGGTAAACGGTATGACAACATGCGCTGTCTGACGATCGCCTGATAAACAATTTTCATTCGAAGGAAGATTACTAGTGGCGCCACATTGAGGTCCGTTTTTGGTTGGCTCCCTGCTAGAGCGGCGTCTGTTATGCATTTTTCTACACGCCTTTTTTTGGTGGATAGCCAACGCCTATTGCGCGGCGAACTTTATGGGTGCAATTGAGTATTGGCAGCGCCGACAGATATCCGTGAGATGAGTAATTAGCAAGGTTTTCGCCTTAAAAATGGTGTTCATTGAAGAAATTGGCGCCCAGCAATTTTGTTGTTGTTACAGGCAGAAAAACATGTGAATAAAAGACGAGTAAAAAAAGATGTATTTTCATCATTACTTTAACTGCAACAGAAAAAAAACTACAAATAAAAAACAGAAAACGCCGTATAACAAAATTGTTTTTGTAAATTTACAAAAATTTTCTATCAAGTGTAAACAGAAAAAACTGTAAAATCACAGGAAAATTAAAAATCAAGAACATAGCAGAACAGAATATTTCTGGCAACACACCTGCCAGAAAATTTCTGTATTTTTCAACGAAAATTTTTTACAGTGGTGGCCTACCTCGTTTGTCGCCATAAGTATCGTACGGCTGCGGAGCTCCACGGTGATCGTGTAAGAGTCGTACCCCGGCACGTTCCACCAAATGAAGAGGGGTGTATTGGGGGTTGTTCGGAGTACTGTAGACGGCGACCGGTGACACAAGACTATCGTAGGGCGAAGCACAATCTATAGTCCGAACAAGACGGTCCGAGCCTTCAGTGAGAGCGCCAGTTGATTGGCCAGGAACCCAGCATTCTTCATCGTCGTTTGTGTCGGCGCCGTATCAAGCTTCTTCCTTAATATATATATATATATATATATATATATATATATATATATATATATATATATATATATATATATATATATATATATATATATATATATATATATCTGTGTGTGTGTGTGTGTGTGTGTGTGTGTGTGTGTGTGTGTGTGTGTGTGTGTGTGTGTGTGTGTGTGTGTGTGTGTGTGTGTGTGTGTGTGTGTGTGTGTGTGTGTGTGTGTGTGTGTGTGTGTGTGTGTGTGTGTGTGTGTGTGTGTGTGTGTGTGTGTGTGTGTGTGTGTGTGTGTGTGTGTGTGTGTGTGTGTGTGTGTGTGTGTGTGTGTGTGTGTGTGTGTGTGTGTGTGTGTGTGTGTGTGTGTGTGTGCGTGCGCGCGTGCGTGCGCACTTGTGTTTACTCTTCACAATAAAGTTCTGCTTCGTTTTGTTTATATTTTTGGCAGCCTTAAGAAAGTACGCAGGTCCTTATATGCAATGCAGTTTGTAGCAGCATTCCAATAAGTTGAGCGTAATAAACTTCGTTGTTTGTTAAATTGCTGGATCCATTAAATAAAAGCGTCCTACGTACCGCTACCTTTAGCCCCCCATACACCCTGTGAACTCTCTTCTTACGTCCAGCCGGGGAAGCAATATGCTTATTTATATGCTCCTTCAGAACAGGAACAATGTATCTATTCGCAATTAAATCATTTTTTCACGGTGTTTACTGTCCTGTTAGTTTTCCGAGCACGGGAGTGCTTGTAATAATTTTTGGCAGACTCAAACAATGCTAACGGAGGGCTTTCCGCACCTATAAGACTGACAGTTTGTTATCGTTGTCTGATTGTCTACCTGTTTTTTTGTTTTTTTTCTCGCAGGTTCAGAGTATAGCCGGTAGCACAAGTATTAAAGGGAGCGAAAGGAAGAAGAGATGAGGAGGAAAGCTCTCACTCACAGAACCTCGGGGAAAACTCAGAAGCGGCCTCGTTATGAACAGTTTTGGAAAACGTTAAAATGTATGACACATAACCTGTACTTTAGCCTTTGTGTAGCAGGAAGGTTTCCGTTTCACTCGCTTCTTAATTATCAGCAGTTGTTCTCCTCTGATCAGAATCTCCTACCTCATATGCGGGAACAACTTTTCCTAGCCATTCTCGAGGCTTGTGTGTATGTCCCTCACACTGCATCCCCACCACCACCACTTATGTTTCTCTTCTTTAAAGTATACGCGCACGTGTAACCGTTTCCTTTATTTCTTTAGATCTTCTGGACACGTAGGCAAATGTCAGTGCGCGAAAGCTAGCTCGCGAAGATCGAGAGCCGCACAGAGGTGTACGATGCCCCACACGCGCGTGCACCGCACTGAACTGACCAGACGTGGGGAAACGTACAGCGCGCGCAGTACGTGCACCATGCCCAATGAAATCCGTATGCGGTGAGGCGAAGGAAAAAATAAAAGCACGAGCGAGCGCCTTAATTCGAGCAAATGGTGAAAGCCTGTCAGCCGCCGGCGTATCCGCGGCGCCAACACGGTTGTCACAGCCATTTTGCGCGTGAGGCCTGTCCGCGGAACGCCGCCTCGCTCGCATGAGCTCGCCGTGAGTGTAGTATATAGGTATACATACCTGGCATGCGTTGAGTAAGCGACCACGCACGCAGAGCGTACAGGCGGGGCCTATATAGAGGGAGGCGCGGGATGACTGAACGATGCGGCCCAGAACGGTGCCCGACAGAGACTGATGGTGGCCAAGAACGAACAGCCCGGTGCATGGATCGTGACGTCGCGGAATCACGTGGCACCACTGGTGTTACTTTAATGTCTTGTTTTGTATTGATTAAGCTGTGCGGAAAGCGACTTGTAGTGTAGGTAGGCTGGCATGTAGAGAAAAAAAGACCGCATAGAAAAGTTACGCATGAAGTATGAGTTATCACGTTATTTTAGGCGCCCAGCAGATCGTCCGCGCCATCTTATAAACTTTGAGGCATGGGAACGAATAGCGACCCGTTTCTAAGAAGGATCGTGAACTTGGCATCAAGGATTAAGACAGAAAACTCAAGATATAAATGCCTTCGTAACGCCCTTGATTTGATTTTGAGTAATTTGGGCTACTTCACGTTACATATATTCATGCAAGCAATTTCAAACACGGAACTCGTGTTGTTGGCTATGTACAGTAACAAATGAGGTTCCCGAATTCCTGGGCGCGTGAATTCTATAGGCCATTCACTATGGCGTTGGTATTTGCCATAAAAGGAAGTAATCACTGCAAAGATTTGAAGCGCTGTGCATATCTTTTCCTTCTTTGTCCCGTGTTCAAGCGCTGTTTTACAAATAGATTTGGAGTTTACAATACTTTCCCGCTACCACTCAAATTTAACATGCTAAGTTGGTCAGGATATGGGTAGTCGAAGCTTTGTTTCGTCAAAAATTTTTGGCATATCTTTCGTTTCCTTCTGACAATCGTGCAATCAGAATCGCTACAGTAGCCACGATGCAGAGGTTGTCCTTAGCATACGGCTTCATAAATGTTCGTTTTCTTTCCATTCATAGAGGCAGTGACGGCTGAATATGAAAACGTCCGCTGAGTGATGGTGACGGCACTGACAGGTGCCTCACTTTTGCTGGCTTCTAGATCACCAAAACTTTATTTCATGAAAAAGCAGCCACGTTTAAATTTTTAAGAAAGTGATAATTTTTAATTTAAGAAGAGTTCTCTTCACTCTAAGTGATTTTATTAACCCAGGGTGTAGTAGGCTGGGGTTGAAATTCTCAGCTTTAGAGCGAAAGATCTATTACTTGGGATGCAATTAACTTCGGATTTCGCCTCGCTGGGACCGAAGGGATGACCGACTTAGACAATGAGTGAATCCTGTCCGCGCCGGGGCTCGAACAACCCTTCTTCCAAACCCCAGCCGAGCGCTATAGCGGTAGACTTCATGCCGACTTCCTGAGAACGAGTAGAACATTATTCGCGTCTAGCATAAAGGCGTCGGGAGACATAAGTGGACAAGTAATGAGTAATTATTCTCTTATTACAATATCCTAGCAGATAATAGCCTATTCGTTAACGACTCAAGCAGGAGGCGAGGGCGGCATATGCTTCCTGAGTTTATTTTCACATCTCCTGATTGTTACATATTAAAAAAAAAATATCAAGAAGAAAGTTCAAAGATGAAAGCAGCAAATTCGCGTCAAGATATGCGGACATTAGCTGTGAACGCCATAAAATCAAGGAAAGCATTATTCTCGGATTCAGAACTTACTCAAATTAATTCCTGGCGTCATCAACTTTGCCTAAATTGATCGGGATGCCCCTGAGAAGATATATCGTCTCCTCGCTGTCTTCAATGATGTCTGAGACAGCGGCATCCTGCCGGACACCTATAGAGGAACGTTGTTGTCGTCCTCATCCTTAAGCCCCATAAGTCGACTAAGGAACTTTTATCCTATACCGTCCTGTCTCTCTCCTCTGAAGCGACTGACTTGTATCGCCACTCGTCAGGGCTGCAAACTTCCTTCCTGAGGTGCAGAAAGGATTTCGGAAGCACCGCTCTACTGCAGACTCCATTGCGGACGTGGTCTCTGTCCTCGAGGAAGCCAAACATTCAGGGGATACTCTTTTCCTGATCCTCCTGGACGTGAAATATGCATTTGACAACCTGCCTCATTCCTTCATTGAGCACGCACTGGGCGACTTCGGGGTAACCAGGAGCACAAGACCATTCATCTGGGCCTTCCTTTCTAATTGTTCCGTGGAGGTTCGAGTTGGACAATTGCTCAGCTCCCCTCGCCCGTTACCTCTGGCGTTCCCCAAGGATCGGTACTCAGCAGATGGCTATTCAACGTTGTCCTGGCCGGCCTGCCGAAATCTATTCAGCAGAGCAGAATCCGCAAGGTATCCTGCTCCATCTACGTAGACAGCATTGCTCTCTGGATCCGGACTCCAAAGAAGCAGATCATCTCAGCTAGGAAGGCTTTGCAGCGGGCACTCGATAGTGTCCAGCATTCCCCAGCGTCTAAGGGATTGATCCCTTCGGCTATGAATACAGAGGCATTGGTCTACCATCCCAGAGGAACAAGGAGCACCCACCGGCTCGCAACTTTGCATATCGGAAGAACCACCCTGCCGTGCAAACGCCAGGTGAAATACTTAGGTCTCATCACTATTGATGACCGGCTATACCTGGATCCCAGATAAAATCTTTATGCTCCATCTCGACCGTGTCGGCAAAGCAGTCCAGCGTCTCATTGGTAGAGGCAATGGTTGCTCGACCACTTGGGCAATGAGGCGCTTGGGGGCAGCGGCGAAATACTTATTATATCTGAAATACTTGCTTTGTTACCTTTATATTTTTCTTTTTATAGCAGTGTTTTGTTCATTGTCGGCTTTTCCTCTTGTCATTTACCGAGTCATCTTTTATCAATATCGTGTCGTGGCGTTTTATTCTTTTATTGTACTGTACTACTATGCAGTGTAATTTGGACTACTATATATAAATATTCAATTGTTTGTAAAAAAAAAGTGACCTTCTTGAACTTATTCCTCAATAACACACAGTCACACGAACTGCACGGGTTGACCAGCCTAACTTTCAAATGTCTTCACAAACATCATAGAGGGACGACGCGTAACCGTAAAGGGTATCCCGTGCCTCTATTAACCGTAAAGGCGGGGGTTTCTGAGAGTATCATTTCCTTTTCTAATGAGGAAAATCACCGCTATAATATTGGAGTAATTACCAGCATGCACACCAGAGCATCTACAAGCCTACGAAGGAACGCCGTGCACGCAGCTATTAAAAAATTAGAGAAAAAAAAACTTCCTCTAATTAAAAAAAAAAAATTGTCCTGGTTCGAGGGTTGGAACGCAAGACCACCGCCTGTGCGGGCAGTCACTTTACGAATAAGCAGGACGGCAAGCGGATGTGGCGAGAACGGGCTGATCAACAACTCAAGTGCCAACCGGTGTTGGTCCGATGCTTACAGGGAATCCTTCCTTCATGTTGGATTAGATTTGCAATAAGCGAGTAGCTATACTGATTCTAATCCACCAAAGACATCAATGGCTGTAAAGGGGTGGTACAAAGCTTCCTCAGAAACTTGCTGAAAAAAAAAAAAAAAAAAAAAAAAAAAAAAGACCCTGGTCCAGGGATATGTATACTCGTATACAACAGCTTTCGTTTCAAGTCGTATATGCATGACTGCTTTGTTAGAAAATTACTCCAGCTTTGGCGGACTGCCGCAGAGAATGGACAAAACCTGAACACTTGATTACTTGACTGATTTGTTTGTTCAATTACGCATTAATTTTATTTTACGCTACACAAATGACTATGAAGCAAGTCGTATTGGAAAGGAGGCTCCGGGCGATATATACAGTAATCCCATTTCTTCTCTATATGTTAGAATAAAGGTGCCTGCTATGCTTCATTTCGTCATGGCGAGTTCTAGTTTTTATTGTGCCCCGCGTTACCGTCATTGCCCTGCCAGTTCAGTTCAGTCGTTCAGTCGTGTCCGACTCTTCGTAACCCTATGGACCATATCACGCCACGCTTTCCGGTCTCTCACTATCTTCCCGCATCACATAACTTCATCTGCAGCGCCTTGAGGATGCCATCTAACCACCGCGTTTCCTGCCTACCGCGTTCGCTGCCTACCCCTTCTCCGGTGACCCTCAACCTTTCCCAACATCAAATCTTCCTCCAGTGACTCCTCTCTTTTCATCAGATGACCAAAGTAGCTGAGCTTTACCTTTAGAATTTGACCCTCCAATGAGCAGTCAGGGTTTATGGTCGACAATATCGACTGATTTGATCTTCTGGCAGTCCAAGCAAGTCTCAAGAGTCTCCGCCAGCACCACAATTCAAATGCATCAATTCTTCGGCGGTCAGCCTTCTTCACAGTCCAACTCTCGCATCCATACATCACAACTGGAAAGACCATAGCACGAGTTATACGGATCTTGGTTATACGGATCTTTTTACTAGGCGCTCAAGGCTAGCCATGGCTCTCTTTCCCAGAAGCAGGCATCTCCTAATTCCATGACTTCAGTCTCCTTCCGGGGTAATCTTGGAGCCCAAGAAGAGAAAATCTGTCACGGCTTCCACTTCTTGTCCCTTGATGCTCCAGGACTTGATAGGGCAAGACGCCATGATCTTTGTCTTTTTAATGTTCAGTTTAAGCCCAAACTTGTCACTCTCTTCTTGTACGCGCATATGACACCAGACTGCTAAATGGAACCAGACTGCAACTTCATGTCCGGCTATTCTTCAGGGCATGTACTCAAACCTCCTATTCTCTCCCGACGAGATGTGTTTACGTTTGACGCAACCATAAACAGTGAAGGCCCTCGCCATTGATGAAACGGTAGAATACTTCGAACCGCGCATAAACACAGCATATGAAGCCGTTCTCATATAGTACCACATTACTACTAGAGCCAGTTCTGTGCTGCTTCTCAATACGATCACCAAATTCCCTATTGGTATTATATCTATTCCCGCATCGATAACTTGCCTCGGTCTGCTTTCGGCTTTTTCTTATGCAACTGCATAACCATCTCTACTTGTCATCAGTGCAGAAATCATAAAGAGAAATAACGCTGGCCCTTTCTTTCTTCGCTGCCATCTCTTTTCATCCGTCACGAGGAAAACGGCAACGATATATATATATATTCTTTTGGATAACGCCTCTGAGCCTCGTAACCTCGTTCGATTTGCTCGTTCGCGCTCGCTAATAGCTCAAAGCAGATGACGCCCCTCGAAACGGTACAAAACAGCAGAGCACACGCATCGCCCGCTCAGCAACTCGTCGGCAAGGTATACGTAAGGTGCGCTTGCACCAGAAAGAACAGAACCGAGTCCTGAGCTGAGCTGCGACCGCTCCATCGCGCCGCGCATCCGCCACGCCGCCACGTGAACAAATGGCCGGGGCCGTCAGACGCGTGTTAGCGCCGCAGAGCGAGCCTCCTCCTTGCGGTGATTGAAGGCGTCGCTTGCCTGATTCGTTCCCTGCGTGCACGGCGTCGGCGGCTCGCTCTTTTGCGATTCACGGCCGTCGCAAAGCTGTTGCGCGAGCGTGAGCGCACGACCCGCACATGTTGCCGTTGGCCGCTTGAGAAGAGAGCGCGTGCGACTTGGCTGGCGCGGCTGTGTTCAGCAGCAGCTCCGGTGTAGTACACGGAGCGCGCATGAGTGATGCGGGAGCGGCCTAGGATAGACGCGCGTGTTTCGCTTCCGTGTATAAGGGCTGCTTTGGTATTCCTTCTGCTGCGCTCTTGCCGAATCGCTTGCAAAGGCGATCGCACCAACAGCGGTTCCGGTCTCGAGAGTCGAGACTGCACGCGCCCCCGATGTTGTGTAAAGAAGCGCTTGTCTCGTCGCATGAAGAAGGAGGAAGAAGCTCACCCCAGAGAAAGCTGTGCTTCAGCGTGTTCTTCTCCGTCATTTTGTGTTTGATTTAGTTTTTATGGCCAGCCCATTCTACGCTCTAGGATTTTGCTGCATGTGATGCCTTAGGGTGATGCTCCTAGTGCACTAAGACATGACACCGGGTGAATAACGTGGCAGCGATTCATAAAGAAATCGTTTTTGATCCACAAAAAGGCCAGTAACACTCTCAAGCTATGGTGGACACCTCGACCGCGCCGCGAGGAATGTGACGGTGGAGAGCGTGACAGCAGGCAGACAGAAAGAAGTGTTTGTCATTAATTTGTGGTCAGTGCTATACCATGAAGACCGACAGAGCGCCCTGAGAGAGGTCAGACGTCAGCAGGAAGAATTAGATGGAGAGAGAGAGGGGGGGGGGGAAGAGAGAGAGGTTTGGTTTATGGTGCTTAACATCCCAAAGCAACTCGGGCTATGAGAGACGGCATAGTGGAGGGCTCCGGAAATTTCGACCGCTAGGAGTTATTTAACGTGCACTGACTCCGCACAGAACACGGGCGCCTTGCTTTTCGCCTCCATCGAAAAACGGCCGGCGAGGTTAGGATTCTATTCCGCACCCTTGGGCACAGTAGTCGAGCGCCCTTAGCACTGTGCCAGCCCGGCGGTGTAAGAGAAAGTGACAGAGAGACAACTATAAAGCTATCCCAACTCTGTGACACCCTATATTGGCAAGTCAGCCCCGAACCTCGATTCTACTCTGCCTTTTATGAAGTCGCTTCACCCCAGCACGTGTCCTTCGCATGATATGATCCCAACTGAATAATATGATGCGGTGGTTCCGAGATTGCCGCTTGTGTCGGTGTTGCACCCGCAGCCATATTCTGAAAAAAAAAAAAGTATATCGATATAATATAGAGGCGTTTAACAAATCCTAAACGAATTCCGGTGGCCCTACCTTGCCCCGCCACTACCACTGCTCACGCGCAGGAGGCGGCTGGCGAATCAGTATACGTTTGCATTAACACATCTCCGCTATCCTTACAGTGCCAAAAATTTCTTTTTTCTTTCTCTCTCTCTCTCTCAGCTGATAGTCACACAATGAACCAGCCCGATTACACCAGGAGCAACGGCCAGACACCAACTGACCGCGAAGCTGAAATATGCGCAGACTTCGTTCACAGTTGGGCATCCTGATAAGCCATAGATCATCTAAAACCGAATGACAAGCGTGCCAATGGAGAGCCGCTCTGACCGTGGAACACAGACGCCGACGTCTCCAAGCCACCTATCTTTTCCTCGGAGCTTCTCGGTCTTCCTCCATCGTCCATGGGCCGAGTATATTTACTGCATATGCACGTCGCTGGCAACAAGTGCAGGACAGCACACAGAGAGAAAAAGAGAGGGGTTGTCTCGATAATGAGCCTGAACGCAGCGGCCATCCTTCCTACCGGGCCACGATCCGTTCGAGTTGGGCGCGCGCGCCAGCACACAGGCCAGCCGCGTCGTCCCGGGCGCGTTCCCAATGAACAAAACGTGACACGATCGTGACGTATTGCGTTATCGCGCGCAGCCGCCGCTGCTCTCGAGGCTGGCGGCCGCCGTTGTTTTCGGGCCGGCCTGTAATAAAAGGGGGAAGCGATCGCCGCCGCTCGCCACAGTACACCCCCTCCCTCCACGGCATCCTCATCGCCAGAGAGCGGCCGTAATGCCCGGCTGTCTCGAGTCGGCGGCGATGCGCTCTCTGAAACAATGACGACGCCGAGGGAGGTGGAGAAAACGCGTGGCCAGTTTCTGATAGGGCGGCTCGCCGAAGCCGAGGCGCTAATGCTCCGCGGACGTGCCAAAAGCGGCCAGCGCCTAATGGGAGGACCCCGGCCGGCCTGGCATTATATACTGGGGCCCCTCTACGCATGAGAGTGCGTGCGTTTGTGAACTGTGTGCACGAGTGTGTGCGTGTATGTATATAAACACACGTATATCTTTCCGCACACGCCTGCACGGCAGCTCCTCGAGACGGTCAGCGTCAGCCTTCCGAAACACGATCTTGATGTGGCACCTGTATACGGACGTGGGTGGACGGCCGTAGACCTGCTCGCTGCACGCGGACCCGGAGCGCGGCCACGCCGTGTCCGAATGGGTGTGCATCGATGTTCCGCGCCGAAGGGTCGCGAGCCAATGCTCCCGGCCGATGCTCTCCCGGGCTTCAAGGGCCGACTATAATTGCACGGCACACTTGTGGTGGCGGCATCACGAAACTGGGGAGGCGCGGCTTGAAAGAAAAGCCGTTCGCCACTTCGGCAGGCCTTACTTTCTCATTTCCTACAGTTGTTTTGCGCAACCATTTAAATTTCTACGAGCGTTTACCACACAGCCTTAACTTCTCTCCGCGCTTTGTCTTTTCATGCTGTTTTCGAGGAAGACTGCTCGGCAAGAGTGGTTGAAGCTTCAACCGCAGTATCCCAGCATGTGTTTTCCTCTTGAAAACCCCCATATTGTTCACATTGTAAAAAGACTTTCTGTGACAGTGTTTTACTGCGTTGTAGTAATGCCTGTACCTTTAAGAAATCTGAGTTCTGTAGAAGCGAAGCTTCCAACCCGAGAGCGGAGCCTCCTGCACTGTGCAGATGCGCCATCCGCGCCAAACTCCCCGTTGTACACCGTCAACCTCAGGGTCCGTCCATTCATCCACAACTCCACCCTCTGGAAGCGCCTTCAGCAACCAGCAATCTGCAGTCAGCATCTACTCTGCTTATTAATGCGTAAGCATTGCATGGCTAAGGTGGGTTTTGCATGGCCGTGACCTTGTCGGAGCTGTAAAAGAGGAACTATAGTTGGTATATCGGAAAAATATTTGTACCATAGGATAGAGCGTCAAGGAAAGGTGTGCAATTGACAAAATGGTTGATGTGGGTTAATTAGATAATTAATTAGAGCCAGTTAACTGTGTAATTTGGAGCCAAGATCACCGCCATGCCAACTTCCATTTTCGGTTCTCAGCTTCCGATCGCGTGTCTGAATGGATTCTACGTTGTTTTTGTTGTAGCGACTGTAGGAAGAAGGAAAAGAAAAAGCGTGGACTTGCCACTGGCTATGTAGCTGAGCCACCTTTGCTGCCTCGTGCGGACAAAGGAGAAAATATTGAAGAAAGAACGAAAAAGAAGAAGAGGGAGAGAGAAAGGTACGCGTCGCAACAGCCGTCGTCCGCCACCGAAGCGGCCATGGAGGGTAACATATGTTTGGTTTGGGCTAGCTAGGTGGTAGCAATTTCTCGAAAATGCAGCGCGAATATAGATACGGACATCATCTGTGTCATCCGTGTCTATATTTTAGCTATATTTTTAAGAAACACCCAAGTTAGTTTGAAGCCGAGCAGAATCTTGTGCCCCAGGCTGTCATTTGCACTTGTAATAGGCTGGCACACGGGCCACCCATACCGCGTGCATTAAAGCTTCGCCTTTAAGGGCAGGGCATGGTGGCGTTAAATAATCACTCGAAATCCCAATTATACCATACATCACGCATAGTTTCTGACACTTCTGTGTTCCTGATGACCATGGCGGGTTGCGGGAGGCCGACCAGAATTTTGCACCCCAAGCTAGTTGGCTGATGCCAGATAGGATTCAGTTCGGTTCAGTTCAGTCGTTCAGTCGTGTCCGACTCTTCGTGACCCTATTGACCATGTCACGCCACGCTTTCCGATCTCTCACTATCTTCCTAACATCAGATAACTTCATCTGCAGTGCCTCGAGGATGCCATCTAACCATCGCGTTCGCTGCCTACCCCTTCTCCGGCGACCCTCAACCTTTCCCAACATCAAATCTTTCTCCAGCGACTCCTCTCTTCTCATCAGATGACCAAAGTAGCTGAGCTTTAACTTTAGAATTTGACCCTCCAATGAGCAGTCAGGGTTTATGGTCGACAATATTGACAATAGGATAGTATGTCCTTAAGGGCAAGCCGTCCACTGATTGCGCAGCAGCGACAACGACACCGATCAAACCAGGAACATGTCAGCATGTCTTTTCAGTGATGTGCCATCTATAGTTGAAGAACGCTGCGTACATCTTTCATGTACTGACGCCTCGCTCAATCCTCGAATTCAACCTTTACATTCAACGTGTGGACACGTGCCTGTTAAAAAGCACAGTATATGCGACTGCGAGGCCTGTCTCCCGAATTTGGTCCACTTTCCGGCCTCAAAACGAGATGCCTCTGATGACTGCTCCAATCGTATAGAACTTCATCTGCGGGTCCCGCTGCGTTTCGGCGGCCTTCCATACGAGGGCGTCCAGAATGACCTGAACCAGTTCAGCCAGGTGGCCGCCTTAAGTGCCTGGGACGCCGGCACAAAGATGCGACATGTCTATTTCGCTCTGGAAGACCACTTACGACGGCTTGGAACGGCTCTCAGGTACGTACAGCTGGAGGACATATAGTTACGCCCCCACCGGAACGTGTTCGGTAATGCTCACAATGCAATGGCAAACCTTCCTGACAATGTCTGTTGGGGTGTAATGCTAGCTGATTGCTTCATTGAAATTATACTGGGTATCTTCATGGTCAAAAACAATGCCATCATTGATTTACACTCCCAGTCCGCGAAGTTTTCGACAGAGAATGTCATCGAAGCTAACTGCGTTCTCCCGGTGGTGCTCCACATTCGCGATGAACACGTGCCCGTGCCTCCACGCTTATTTCAATGTAATTGTGACCGTCGGTGCACACACGAACGGAAAGCCGAATGCGTCATCGAGAACCAACTCCTTTTGCTTCTGGAACAGACGGAGGTATGTTGTCAGTGAATTAAGATGGCAAAGTTGACTTTTCCCTTCTAATTTTAGCAATATTATTGCCAGCACCTAAATTAGGGACGGCTGGCTTGCATGGATGCCATCGCTGAAATTCGATGCCTGCAAATTTTGGCTTCTGCTTCGCCTAGAGAACAAACGTAAATCATCAGGCATGAAGTATACGACATCATCCGGGCTGCTTCGCAGCAGGAGGAAGGCACACTGCGGAACCTGCTCAGTAGCTGCAGGACCACATCGCCACGCATCACATTATTACGCACGAAGTGGTCAACCTCTTCGACAGTCACCCAATTACATTTCCTCTAAATAATCCGCCACAATCTTTACACAAATTAAGAAAATGCTTCTCGTTGCCCCTGAGTATTCTGTCCTTGTCAAGAGGATGGAACATTGCGGTTCTGCGTTGACCACCAACGACTGAATAACGTCTCTAAAAAGGATGCTTACCGCCAATCCAGAATCAACGATGGCGCTTTTAGATAGACAATGCAGCACCAAGCATTTCTCCTCCATTGACCTGAAATCTGCATGGGCGCTGGAAAATAGAGGTATAGATATACGGTATATAGGCACCACGAGAAGACTGCATTCACATCCATATGAGATCTACAAGTTTCAAATCATGCAGTTTGGTGTTTGCTTAGGGGCATCGGCCCTTCAAAGGCTTATGCGGACACCATCCTCGCGCGATCTGATATGGAACACTTATCTGATAGTGTACCTGGACGATGTGATACTATAGATAGTCGCCCTAGGATTTAAAGAGCACATTCGTCACCCCTGGACGGTACACAAGCTATAAAATCTTTTGGCCTGACTTCAAAAGCCGAAAACTATCACTTCGCCTACGAGGAACTGAATGTATTAGGCCATGTCGTGAACAAGAAAGAGGCCCTTCGAGATCCTGAAAAAACCGTTGTCATAGCCCGTTTCCCGCGGCTGCGTTCCCAGAAAGAACTTTCGCGCTTCCTCGCGTTATGTGCTCGTGTATTGCCGCATGCATCGGAAAAACTGCACAAAGCATCTGAACCCCTTACTTTTCTTCTCTTTTAAAGGCAAATCTACCATTCAAATGGGAAACACAGGAAGGACACGCCGTTTAGGAGCTTCAACTCCGCCTCCAAGTCAACATCCGTTCTGGCGCACTTAGTACGCTGATACCGATGTATGCACACCATTGCGAGTAATGATGATGTGGACATTGTCAGCGATAAGGTCCAAAAGTGTCGACAACGTGTATGTACAAACCTAAGCAGGTCGTTCATTGTCGAAGACCGATGCCAACCTCTCTACCATCGAAAAAGAATGCCTTGCCATTGTATGGGCAATTGCACGCACAAAATGGTTGCATGTTTTGCAAAACATGCACTCTGCGCACGGCGCCACTGGGCGCGCCGTTAAATAGCGCCCCTCTTGTTTTTCCTAATTCATACTTTTTCACTATTATTCATCCCGCGTATTGGTCCAAAGAAGTCGGTAGAATTTTAAATGAAAGTTCGGATATTATTGGTAGGACTATACTTAGAACGGTAATAGCATGCAAGGGTTTTGACAAACAGTTCCTGGTGCGGCGTTCAATGCTGCGATTATGTGGCCTAATAAAGTGGTGGAAATTTACTTTTCTATAGAGGTGCTTACTTAGTATGTCTTCCTCGAATTAACAACATATGCGCTTTCTCTTGCATACATCAACATATGACATGCTTTTATCAGCGCGCTGCTGCTCTCGATATATAGAACGAAGCCATTGTGAGCTCCGGAGATATATGATGTTCAGAAATTTGAATTTACGCTGATCGACGTTGATAGCATGACTGACAGCGGCGTTTGTACCCCCCTCCACGCGGACGCACGCACCCACACACACACACACACACACACACACACACACACACACACACACACACACACACACACACACACACACACACACACACACACACACACACACACACACACACACACACACACACACACACACACACACACACACACACACACACACACACACACACACACACACACACACACACACACACACACACACACACACACACACACACACACACACACACACACACACACACACACACACACACACACACACACACACACACACACACACACGCACGCACGCACGCACGCACACACACACACACACACACACACACACACACACACACACACACACACACACACACACACACACACACACACACACACACACACACACACACTTTTTTTCCTGTCACACAAATGCCTTTTTCAGGAAACTCGCAGTTAGCTCCAATCTCATTGTAGGAGATATGATAGCTTCCTACTATGCTGACAAAAACGATGCTTTTTTTCCATGTCTCCGTTGCTGAGCCTTGAACAGTACTGAAAATATGCTTGCAATAATTTTAGTTATGTTGTTCACAGTGCTATTGGTAGTTGGAACTCCAGGTTATGGTAAGAAGACAAAGGCAACTTGTTCAGATTATGTTCCATTCACGCGGAGGAGAGAGAGGGCTCAAACCGCAGAACTCCCAAACGTGTTGCAGCAGGGACTGCTCCGAAATCGGGCAGCATGACAACAGAGCTGTCTTACGTCGTGCCATTTTTACGACCACACGAAAAAGGTTGGGTGCGAAGAATGCGTACATCTGAGCATACAGACTCTCGATTCGCTTCCCCAAACGACCTCGTCATCCACGCCAGATCGGAAGCTTATCGCTAAGCGATTCGTGTACTTGCCGCTCAACAAATACCAACCTGTACGCCCTCTTCTGAGAGACACAGATACGGGAGCAGAAGAGCAGGCCTTCACTGAAAGATGTTACGAGCACTGCCGCGCCATCAAATGCGACATTTATTTGCCAAACAAACACCCAAAACGTGTATACGGTTGTTTCGGAACAAGGTGGGCAAGAAGACATGACTAGCTCCCGAAGCTATAGCAGGTGCACTCAGCGCGGAGCTCATTTGAAATTCAGCTGTGTTTGAGCACTCATATCTCTTTCAGAAATCTTCCCCGGTCGCAGACGTGGGCAAGAGCTGAAAAAGTTTTAAAGAAGGGCAAGAACCAAGCTATCGGACTCGCAAGCTTACGCTATGCTCGGTAGCATCCTAAACAAAAACGCGCCAGGGGGTTCATGTCCCTAAGTGCGAACGAACGAGCACTTTCGGCTAATTGCAAACGCGTCTTAACTATCTTACGAAAGCTGGTTGTCACGCTCAACATTATCCGATTCAACTGTATAGATGAACCGCGCAATAAATCATGATCCTTCTGCGTCGTCCGCAAGCACGCGGCCCCTGAGTGCACATGGCACGCGCCCACAAAAGGACATGATGAGATGTCCTGTCCCGTGGGCGCAGAAGGCTATAGGATGAAGACTCGCAATGGCAGCCGCATCGAGAAAGGCAGTGCGGCCGTGCACGCAACGAGGGCCCGCAATGGCAAAATGACAAGCGTGCTGTCGCCCACTTTTGTGCGACGTCGATCGGCTGCCGGGGAGCACTAAACCGCGGCGCACTAAAACGATTCTACACGAACATAAAGTCCGTTTTATTTGATGTCCGATTGCAGTTTCGGCGGTTGCGGTAACCGATAACGCGACGAATAAATATCCCCCCTCCGCGTGCTCTCACCGCTGAACCTGCGCATGCCCCGTCCTCTCTCCGGGCACGAAGAGCTTCTTGGCTCACGGTCTGGGGTATAGTTCTGTGCATCACAGTGGAGACCGCGCATCGGTTGGACGTCCGCTATGGAAAGATTCCCGTCTTTTAGACCATCTGTTTAGCGAAGCCTTGTCTCGTTCGAGCTCCGCAGGTCGATAGTTGAGGCTTCGACTGATCACAACCGTGCTTTCAAGCACTAACTGAAAATCTTGCGCTAAAGTTGCAACGACACTATCCACTCCGCGGATGGGCGCAGATTGTCGACGAGACAACTTTCTTGGATGCTGCACAGAACCAGGACAATCCTCCGTCTCTACCCGTTGTGTAATGGCGGGGTATGAGGGCTGATACGCTCGCGAGGCTGCCTACAAGAGCGACCGAGTCTCGAAGGCGCTTCACGCGACGTCCACGGCGAGCCTGAGCCGCCCAAGTATCGTCGCCGCCGCAGCGACCACTGCGCCGCATACAGACAGGACAGAAACACGAGTCGCAATCGGCATCGCCATACATGTCTCCCCTCTCTCTCCGCGTCGCCTCCGCGCACGACCGCAGTGCCGGCGGCGGCTCTTGCTTCCCCGGCGGCATCCCTCCTTAATCGACGCGATGTTCGGACTACAAATTTACGACAAGAGCGCGCCATCGCCGTCCCCGCCTCCGTGCGGGTACCATAAAAGCTAGCTGCCCCGTCGACTCCGCCGAGGCGGTTTCCGACGACGCTTCTGTTTGTTGTTGCGGGACTGCCCTCCACCGGGAGTTAGTTTTGTTGGCTTTTGTCGAAGCGGCATCGGAAGGCTATCGAGGAGGACGAAGAGTTCTCTGCAGAACGCGGTGAAGAACATCTTTGAGCCCGGTTTTCTTTATCGTCTCACTATCGATAGGCGCCTTTGATTTTTACAAGCCGGGCGGCAAGCTTCGCCGACGCCGCGGTCACCGCAGTACACTGCGCCCAACTGGCTTGCTTCTAGTTGGCTCTTGATTGCTCGTGCTAAAACACATGCAGTGAGCGTAGTGCTTGATGTTTTGCAGTACGTGCCACACTCTGCGTGGGAACACGCAAAGGGTGATCGGTTTTGGGATATCTAAACTACCCAGTTGTCATGGAGCCTTTCGTGCATGCCATCCTCGAAACTAAGAACTGTATGTAAGAAAATGGCCGCCACGTGTCGTTACTCACTGCTCTAAACAACTATCTGCGGAGTTTCTTTTAGCAATCGGCTGCTGTTACTTTCATTCAAATAGATTTCTCCCTGTCCCTTCCTCCCTTCATCTGTGCTTTCGAAAACTGCAAAAAAAGTAGTTAGTTGACTTCGAATCGAGAAGGACCAAGAACCGGATATTGAAATCTCAATTTAACAAGCTTATTTTTACGATGATGACTCAAGTAGTGAGTGCGTAGTGAGTAGTGAAAAAACAAGGGTTACAGAAGCTAATGATACCTCTGGTGATGAATACTTAGCTGATTCGCAAGATGATTAACGCAATGACGATGCCTGAGACAACAGCATGACGACTATGTGCATTGTTAGAGGACTGCAATGACGGCCTTATGTCATGAAATGTGGGTGGGTGCAGGCTTGAAAAGCTTGTCTCAACGAGAACACCCGGGTTGGTAAATACATGGTAAATACATGGTAAATAGCTTTGAAATAAAGCGTGCCTAATCTGCGGCTGACTTTTGTGATTTGACAGCACAAGCGGCATGGATGTCATTCTGCGAGGCACGCGTCATCGTCATTTCCTTCGTCTCACGCCACTCTTTAACACCCCACGACTACTTATTGCACTTACTGCAGGATGCGTGCGCTGCCAGAAGGCTACGACGCTGTCAGCACCGCGTGCTTAAACCTCAAGATTGCTTCCAATACTCTCGTTCTAGCATATCTACACCCCCAGGACTGTTTGCTGCAACTGGATACTCCAATATTCTCAACGCCACATCCTGATACCCGCTAACACAGCATGGCCGCTTAGTGGAACTCGATACTCTAATACCCTCGGTGCATCCCCCTAACATCTCCTTAGTCCTTACTGCAAATGGATATTCAAACTTCCGTCCTCGCTTACCCACACCCCCAACACCCCCTGACTGCTTACTGTAATTGGATATTCCAATGCTCTCAGCGCCACATACTGATGACCACTAGCACCACATGGCTGCTTACTAGAACTAGATACTATAATACCCTCGGCGGATTCTCCCAACACCCCGTTACTGCTTACTGTAGCCATATAGTCCAGTGTTGTCAACACCGCATCCGGAAACCTCCTAACTTCCCATGACATGCTTACTGCAAACGGACACTCCAATACTCTCGTCCCCCCCCCCCCCCCCCCCCCAGAGCCTCTTAGGAGTGCTTACCGCAGCCAAATACTCCAATGTCTTCTGCAGCCATATCCTAAAGACCACAACGCCACGTCTGCTTACTGCAAACCAGATGTTCCACCCTCAGAGCATCCTGCATGAGACATGCACTTCTGTGCTGTCAACACTGCATCCTGAAACCCCCTAACACCACATATGACTACTTACTGGAACTCTATACTGCAATACTCTTGGCCCCGAATACGCTCCCCCCCCCCCCCCCTCCCTCTTTGCGCCTATGGCTGCTTACTGCACCCAGATGCCCAAACACGGGAATCTGAACTGAGCTTCTTTCAACAAGAAAAAAAAAAAAAAAAAACAGAATTATTGATTGCCCTAGCATATCCGGCAGCCATTTGGTAGCTTCAGCGTCTGCTTTACATGGTCGGTCGCCGAGGGCAAGCAACAGACACGAGCCATAATTTTGCTTTTGTCAGCCCCGCTGCCATCGTCGGTGGGAACCGTCGTTATCGTTCAAGTTGACCATCTTTGCTTAAGCGCCATTTATCCACGCTGCGTGACTCGCTGGACATTTCGCTTCCAGTGGGCTCAGGATGAAGCCGCCTTGTCGACACGTATGACAGGTCGCGACCCTTGGGAAATTGCGCTCCTGTCCCAGCGCAAGCCTGTTGCCGCAATCTACACTCGCCGCGTCTTGTCTCTCTAGGCTGCGCTGCACATCTGTACTCGCGCGACGGACGACGCTTTATCGCCAAACGACCGGGCGTAGGACGAGCGGCGTACATGATCCGAATGCCGCGGCGGCGTGCTTGTATACATACGGCAAAGCGCGTTCTGCCCAGTGTCAGCACCGCGCCGGCCGCGGAACTAGCAAATAAAAGCAGCGCACTACAGAACGACGAAGGCAAGGCATGAGACAAGTGAATTGCCTCCTCCTATCTAAAGTATCCGCGCTGGCTGGTCTGCACTGAAAGAGGGTCACTGGTCGCACGAACGAAATTCACAAGTCCTGCAACGCGCTCAACCTCACCCTCCCTCCACCCCCTCTTGTTTCGCTGCAATCACCGCCACCGTTCCGAACAAGCACCACTCTCGCTCCTCCAAACGCCCACTTGCAGCGTAGTTTCCGAAATCTGGCCGCCTGGGTCTCAAGTCGATGTGGTTTCCCCGTGGTGCGTGCAGCCGGCTTCCTTAAAGAGAGGGGCTTCTCAAAGAGGCATGCCGAATCAAATTCCGCGGATTCTTGGGGAGCCACGACTGTGTAAACACCTGAGCCCGCTGCAAGCTAGAGCCCCTGCTCACACGTGTAACGTGCATGTGTATGCCTGCTGTACCCCAGGGGAGACCGATTCTCGGAAGCGAAGCCGCGTTCTTACGTGCCATGCGGTCGAAAAGGGCGCCGCTCCAGGAGCACAGCCAGAAGAAGGACCCAACACGAAGGCCCAGAGAAAGCGCCGGCGCATGCCGCCTTCTTCGTCCTGCTCGCTCGTAGCCGACGCGGACACCGCACCGAGCGAAAGAGCGACCGAACGGTTTTACGAGCTTGAGGTCTGGCAGTCTTGAGCGATTCCGGCCTCGTGTGAGCACGCACGTGTGAACTTGTAAAAGAAGAAATTCCTTCGTGCTGCTTGGTGGTGCCTGCAGCGATGTGTCCGAGGAGCGTTGCATGCTTTGTAGTAGCTGCATCGGGAAAAAAATACCGAAAGTGACGAGCGAAATTGGGTGTTCACACTCGCGGTGTGGCGTTCAGGGCGGCTTTATGGAGAACGGGGACAATCTTTTTTTTTTTTTCTTGGGACTTCACGCAGCCCACGAAGGCAGTAAAATGGAAACATTGATGGTTTCTAGGAGGCAGACAATAGATGTCTACCGAGTACACTATGATATCACTGGAAGAGTTACAGCTTCACCAGTGCGACACATTCATAGAGTGTTAACGCAAATGCAATGCGTTACGACGGAATGCATGATGCATACGACATCCATAAACTGTTACACGTATGGACGCTGAAGAAATAGCCCAGTTTAGAATGCTACGGCAATCTGCATGCTGCGATGTAAACGGCACAGGGTGAATAGGGCCAAGAGAACTGCAAGTGCACATTTTAAAGTTTCAGGCTGTTCATTGCAGCATTTCTGCAGTTAGCCGTTAACCTTTTTCTTCTTCTACTACTTATTATTTTACTTCCACTTCGTTTTTTTCTTCTTCTTTTCCTCTTTTCTCTTCTTTCTCTTTTTCTTCTGCGTCTTCTCCGTCTTCTTCTTCTTCTTTTTCTTCTACTCTTTTTCTTTTCTTCTTCGTCTTCCACGGTGCCACGCCGATGGCTTAAAAACCTACAGTAGTGTAGCTTTCGCTACAAAAGGAAACCTGGGGTACACTTAAGATAAGTGCAAACATATGACGTCACAGAGTTAAGTAACTCTTGGCAGGCATATAACAAACCTCAAGTTACTTGGCGGCACAAATTAGCTAACTGCCTAATTATTACCCCTGCAGAGCAAACCACGTAATTCGATTCACACCAACACAAGGCCTCCCGTTAACCATGTCCATAGTTAACAATCCTCTGTGGCCTATAAGAGAGTAGCGCGCCTTCGCCCTCCAAAGGTCTGGGGGTTGACTTCACTACTTGCTTGCCATTTTATTTACGTTACATCATACTATCATAATAGCGTTTAAGACATATCATGAGCCCGCAAGTGCAATTAATCCAACCTTTTAAATTTTAATCACTTGTTGAAACACTGTATTGCTCCAAAGGTGACGCCACGCCCTCTCGGCAAACGAGGATTTTCTTAACAGGCCAACATCAAACGCTATAGCGTTAATACTAGGCATCACAGAGGAAACGATCGTACAAACTCCGAATTCCCTAAGAAAACGTGTAATAACCGGCTCATCGAGGGACCACTGCTTGAAGAGATATGCACCGACTGTTCTTTTTTTTTCTTTTTTTTTTTCAAAACCGTTTACATTACAAGCGTTGAAGTTGAAGTCCTTCTGATCTTCGTCCTCGTTCTTCGCGCTGTTATTCCAAACGTTTACATTACCGCTGGCTGCGGAGTTCCATGGTAGTCACCGCGTGCGTATATTTAAGTAAAGAGCCTGTCATCACTCTTCGGGACCCAGGTATTATGTCTTCCTCACAAAACACACTCGCGCGCGCGTTCCCCAAGCGCATTCTTCGAGTCAGCCTAAGCGTCCGCGGCTTGAATAGTGACGGGCCACGAGACGTGGCGGATATCCTAATTTATGCGGGGATCAAGTTGCCAACACTTGGAACGCACGTGCAAATGACGAGGGGATTCGTACAAAGCCTCCGCAGGGATTTTCCTCTGAGGCGCCATCGCTCGTCGCTGGCGCCCTATAGGGAGTGGATCGCGGAGGGGCAGGAGGATGACGCTTAACCCTCGCGCCGGAGTGCTGAAGCGCCGCGCCGCGTCTAGCAGAGACAAACGAATTAACGATCTCGTAAAAGGCCCTTTGTTCTGCCTCGGCGCCATATGGCGAGGCTGAGCGCAGCTGCATGCCAGGTATAGAGCCGTATACCTGCAGACAAGGCTTTGCTTGCTATAGAGCGCCAGAAGGGCAACAGCGCCCCGAAATCCACTCGGGAATGTACTACAGGAGCGCCTTGTTGAAGGCATCGGTGTAAGGAAGGGTGCTCAACGTATGCTGCAGTGTGAACGAACGTGGACGGTTCGTATGTTACGTAAGATGAAACATACGCGTGGCTGTTCGGTCGCTTTGAATTTGGTGAGTCTTTTTGGAAAAGGGCTCTGATTATATCGCCTTTCCATCCCTGTTGATTACGTGAGTGCGAAGGGAAAGTGCATGGCCTGCTTCAGTTAGAGACAGAAAATGACGTGATGACGGCACGTATCTGTTATCAATGAAGACGCGCGACCATTTTACGCCATCATCTGAGCTGAGAAGCAGATGACAGTGAAAGAGTGCGAAGTTTAATGTGGCCGAGAGGCACAAAAATTTCGCTCGAGGTGGCGCCATTAAAAGTGGTGTTATTGACACGGGACTATAGGTGCCATTTGCAGCCCCAAGTCATCTGGTCCTGAAGACTATATATGTCCGGAAATATAAATCGATGGCAACGTGTCACGTCAAAGCTAGGGAGGACGCTTTCGTCCGTCACTCCACTGCCATTCATCGCAGTCACTTCGTTAGCTGCACGTATTTAACGGACTCCCCGTCGTTGTAAGCCAGTTAACAGCGATAGAGTATCTTAAACGACCCGTGGGCCGTTCGTGACACGCGATGCGCGAGATATGTTTTGTTTTTTAACGAGCTCTTGTTTTGGTGTCTCAATAACACTGCAGCGCGCTGTCAATCGCTAAACGTTGAGGCGTCCTCACCGTGAATGAAGGCGCATGCAGTTCAACGTCCTCCGTGTCATATGGACCCTCGAAGTGACGACCGCCATTCACATTCAAAGGTGAGGGGCAAACTGCAGGCTTCCTCGGTGGGACATGGCCTCGGGCCAGCTTCTGTGTCTGAAACAATTACAGAATGACTTCCCGCATAAGCCGTAATCATTGCTCTCTACTTGCAGGATTCTCTTTTTTTTTTTTTCTTCGGAACCACATAGTGAAAATAAGTAGGGCCTGTCCTGATTTCTATAGTCAGCACCACCACAGTGTTTTTCCTTGAGCTGAAGCAAATGTGATTCTTGTTTATCAGATTTAATACCTGCTTGCTGCGTTCGTCGCCAAGGATACGTACTTTTGTAAATGTAAAATATATTTTATAATTGGCCGAACCGAATATACTAGACATTTAATTTCATTGTGCATTGAATTCATTAGAAAAGTATTCGCAGCGTTTGTGAAAAAAATAAGAAATATCCCTAAATATTCTTAGACAGTTATACTAATAAATGAAGCAGTGTGGAAGGATTTGCTTTGTAGGCGCTATTGCATTGTATTGAAAACTCCACAATAAAGAAAATGAAAATTTTCCTGATTTTAATTATTGATTAGAAGAAATGAGCTAACTGAAAATAAATTCGTTGTTCTGCTTTAAAAAAAGTAGTTTTGGCTTCAAAACATCTCAAAGCGGAACCTGTGAGCCAACACACCTCAAGCTATAAATGACCAATCGATTTTTCGATAATAAGCAAAATTTAAACTACAAGCAAGTTGCAACAGATGAACTATAGCACCGCTGTCATACTCGTTGAAAAGCAGAATATTAACCGAGTGCCCCACAAAAGCTTTTGTTAATACATGGTATTTATAAGTGACATAATGTCCCATTTACATCAACTATTTGCCTATAGGGTTTCAGGAAACGGCGTCAAATACTTAAAAAAAAAAAAATGACGGGGCAACAGAGCACTGTACTGTATAAGGCGACCACTCCAACAGGAGGGAATTTCATGCATGCCGGAGAGAAACGATCATCTGGCAAAAATTTCATTTTGTGGAAACAATGGATCCGCACCGTTTCACAAAAGCAAAGATGTTTGTGGATGTTTGTGGCTGCTAAAAGTTCCTTACCCGTTCTCACAAATCTATTTTCTGCTACATGGCGCGGATGAAATTCCTGCATACATTGTACCGTTTATAGTCCGGAAATACGACAACGTAACATAGCCTAGCCGCATTTTCCCTCTGCGTTATAACAAAAAGGATAAAAGAACATTTCCGCTATATCTTTTCGCAAATTCACACAAATGTTTTACAGAGGACTGAGTGTTATTGCACTGAATCTATAGAGTTGATAAGTGCGGCTGGAAGAAGAATTCTCTTATTTTGCCCCACCGAATTACCGTGAACAAAACGAAGACAGAAAATAATCGCGTCAGAAAGATTCTCCAACCAAAAATAAATTTGTACTGCGATAATAATCTAAAATACGTCCCAATCACTTTTGTATAGATCCCAATTTAGTCAGGTTGAACGAATTCGTAGCCCATCTGGCAGCAGGCGTTTCCCAATCCTGGAGAGGTCTTTATTGCTTCTTTATTGCTTTCGTCATCTCAGTATAAAGTGGAGAGGACGTGGTGATGAAATGTGATAGCGAAAACACCTCAGTGGTCACGTTTTTACCTTCGTATGACACGCGCCACTGCCCAGCTGATTCGCCCTACACTTACCTGACACCGGATATCATTCCACGCTACATAGCTACAGAGCGCTCTGCCAAATAGAGTCACAAAGGTGCAGAGACCAGAAGCCATAAGGACTCATCTCACGGCAATGACCACGCGAGCTCGGCCACTGACGTTTGCTTTTGCCTGAGTTTCGGCGCACTAAATCCAACGTTACTGCATGGGAGGTGCTATTTGCTGCTTAACCACGGACGCACGTGGAGTAGGCGTTCGTGTAACAGCCTCTCGGCGGTCGGGGACACGTTGGTGGGGCCGGTGTGTCCATTACGGTGGGTAATGTTGCTTGACGCCATATGCACGGTCGCTGAAAAGCCCGCACACATAGGTCCCGCATGGTGCTGCTGTACGCAGGCGCGAAAAATTGCGCTTACGCTCAGCCAAACATCGGTGCCTCTAACGTCTATATGTGTTTTCACTGACCTGTGGAAGGCCCATCCTGAAAATCACACTACAGCAAGCTTTGCCTGAGCGCAAACTGCACGCGGCCGACGATGGCACAACGTTCCAGCGCACGCAGTTAATTCCTGCACGCTACGCAGAGCTGCGTGGGCAGGGGAAACGGCGACAATAGTGCCATAAATATTTTTTAATAATCCTCTTACTTCTCAACGCGTCTAATTCGTCTAATACACGGCGTGTACGCGGCAAGAGGTAGTTGAACATACGACGCAATGCCTTCAGTTTATAACAGTGTTGTTCTGTTGGGCTGCTTTCTTTTGCTTTTTCCTCCGTTGCAGCACGGACATGTCTATAGGTGCTTCAAAAAAAAAAAAAAAATGCGTAAGCTCCTGTTTATATTTTATTATTTCCTACATTACCTTTCATGCGTCCTAGGAAATAAAGATACAGATCTTCGTGCCTAACTAATCATTGATCGCATAGTGTTTAGGGGTGCGCACAAGCATGTGTGGTTTATCGCGCAGCGAGGTCGTGCTGAATTAATAAGCTTCCCTTGCTTAATTTTCTCATCTTACGCGTCCAATATTATATATATATATATATATATATATATATATATATATATATATATATATATATATATATATATATATATATATATATATATATATATATATATATATATATATATATATATATATATATATATATATATTGCACAATATGGCGGAGTAAAGAGCGCGAGGCGAAATTAGCAATCCAAAATTTATTCATTCATTTGCGTCGGCATTCTTATGCAGCCCTGCCGGTGAATTTTCTCTTATTTTTTTTGACGGGCTTGAAAGATTTTTATATTTTAAATACAATACAAAACTTTTTTCTAGGTGACTGAACACGTGTCCCACTACTTCTGCGAAGTTCCTAATTGCGTAATCGGGCTCACTATCCCCCCTATGTTAACGACGTTTAGAATAGGGTGGCATCGATGATGAAGATACTGAAATTTGCGACCCCATTCTAAATCTGCCCATTCCGAAATTTTGAGGCAATAAAGTGTCGACATCACAGGCATTTTTGTTTTTGCAGAAAGCCCTGCAGGTTGATAGTTCTTTTTTTTTTTATTTTTTAGAGCGCTTACCCAGGCAAGTTTTTTACTGAAGCCGCGCCGAATGAAGGCAGTGATGCAATCATCACGGATTATAAGACGATCGCTGCCTTTCCAGCCGGTCGCCTGATTTCTTCTGAAGAGCGCGGCAATCTCATTTCGTTTTCTTCGCGCGTGCTTCTTTGGTGATGTACTATTAGGGTTAATCAAATTTTTAAACCGCACCACAGAGACTTGCACTGAAAACGCCAGAAATTATCTCAAATGTACTCACAGTTTACAGTATAAAATAAATTGCGTTTTCAATGTATTTTCTCTCAATAGTATACAGGTGCCACTCAGCATCAGCTGAAGGCTACGCATGTCTTCTTCAGCAATGGCAGCAGGGAGTCACTCGCAGTGGATTCTGTTTGTATCTTTCACGATGGTCGTGCAGCTTATTTTGCGGTTTCCTGCGTTCGCTTGTCCGCAGTAAATTGGTCTTTGTAATTTACACGCTGCTCATGCGCTCAATTCTCCTTTCAGCAGAGGTGACATGCTAAAACACCTGTGCATACTAGTTTGTTATGCTAAAAGAAGCCTGGTAGTCAAAATAATTCCGGACACTTCCAGATGTATATATTTTGACAGCAAAACTGCTAAGTTTCGGCACGGCCATTGTATGACAGAAGGTTCAGGCAGCACTTCCCTCCAGACAGCTGAGCTACAGGAAGCACACATACACGAACAAGTTTGAATATGCGAAAAACACGACGTGTCATCATTCCCCCCAAAAGTCTCCGTAACACGACGGCCATTTGGTTCATTATTGTCGACATGTGGAACAGGCCTGCAGACCAGCCTGCAGCGCAGCGCAGCGCGGTGCACGAGTGAGAAGAGGCCACTGTAACTGCATCCAGACACTGAAAGAAAGTTCGCCCCTTCCGTGGCTTCAGTGTGCGTTAGTTAAGGCAGTACTAACAGCGTAATACTAAAATATTTCAGTTTGCACATATAAAAATCAATTTTCGCTTCAGCACTTGACCGAATATTCTCTCCAAGCGGTTTCACAATCCTATACCACTCGATACAAGTGGGGCTATAATAATTTATGCGTAGCCTGTGCCGTGGTCAGCTTTCTAAATAAAATTACAGAGGCGAATTGTTCTTCTTAAAAAGCGCGACCAGTTTGACTATAAAAGCAGTTCATGTATGCCGGTTCTCTTCCACGTTAATTTGTGCTGTGCAATATCAGTGCACGTTAAAGAACCCCAGGTGGTCGAAATTTCCGGAGTCCTCCACTACGGCGTCTCTCATAGCCTAAGTCACCTTGGGACGTTAAACCCCGTAAACCAACCAAACCAACCAACATTTATTTGTGCATGCTGAGAAGCACCGACGTTAGCTCAGCGGCCAAACTTCTGCTGGAAGTTTAAAAACTGCTGCAAAGTGGATATTTGTCAAGTTAGTACACTCTTTCCGCTGTTACAGTAAGGTCACCTGTTGATAATGCGCAGAGGATTTTGCGCCCCCTTTGCTGCTTCAACCCTGTATTCCGACCAGGTAGCTCAGTGATTAGGGCGCTCGACTGCTGTATTCAACAATGTGGGATCGAATCCTGGCCGCGGCGGCCGCTTTTTGACACGAAAAAGTAAAGCGGCCGTGTGCGCCGTGCGATGTCAGTGCACGATAAAGAACCCCATGTGATCAAACTTTCCCGAGTCCTCCACTATACGGCGTCTCTCACAGCCAGAGTTGTTTTGGGATGTTAAACCCAATAAACCAAATCTTTACTGCGACCGTCCTTTCGTAAACTTCCCTTTCGTTACATAAAAGGTGCCTAGCCAGTAATAATGCCATTTATTATACAGTAAGTTTTGTTCTAAGGTTAGTTTCAATTGTTATTTCAAAATTAAAATTTCAGCAATAATACTAAATTATTACTTGTAAGTTGTATTACGATTTTAATAAATGATTTGACTCATACAAAATTTGAAATATTTACATAAAATGTAAGATTGAATTTTAATAGTGGTAAATATATTGCGCGTCCCAGCTAAGGTGGACCTAGTTTAAAAAATAGCCTTAGCGTTCTTCCCGACGGAACTCAAGTCAATGTTGTTAGGAGCCTTTAAAGTACCCCCTTTTGTTTGTTTGTTTTTTTCGTTCCGGCTACTCCAATCGACATTAAATAATTAAATTTTATATATCACTTAAACGCTCTGGTGTGAATAGAAAAAATGTCAAACGCCACGGAAAACAGTCCAACCGAAGTGTTTTCGACGCGTAGCCTTCTTCCATCGACATGAAATGAAAGCCCGCCAAGTTTGAAAGTATACAACGTGACAGCGCGCGATTACAGCGCTCTCATAAGCGAATGAGTAAAGCGTTGCCAGAATTTCTCCTCCCATGACGACCGCAACATAGCTTTGCGCTGTCGCCCACTTCGAGATTATTAAGCGCCTGGGCTGCAGCCTATGCGCCAGTCAGCAGTCGTTGCGGCTTATCTCGCGACTAACTGCAAAATGAAGTTCTGTCGTGACAAGTCGCGGATTGCAGCGCTGGAATAACGCCGCATACAGGCGCATAGAGCCCTCTTGCACGTGGTATTTTTAAACTTCGCAGGCTTTCATTTTTGCGGAGTAAAAAGGGCTATGTATGACACACGTTTATAGACCGATATTGAAAAAGTTGATTACCTAATGTGGACTAAATACTGAAGTAGAGGGAACGAGCACAAAATTTACACCAATCCTACAAACAACATTCACATACAACATTCACATGATTTCAACTAGGAGGAACGCTTAGATTACCTTTTTTTTTTTTTTTTAATCTTGATCCATCTTCGCTCGGAAGCTCTGTATGCCATCTGCACGCTGAGACTGCTTTCAAGCCACCAAGGTGGCTCAATGTTCGACGTGCCCCGTCACTTCGTGTACAAATCATGACATGTTAAAAGACGTACCTGATTTTTCGAAAGTGTGTATCGTTTCATTGGGAACGAATAGCCTTGACGAAAATTGCATAGTCGGAGAAAGGACGTACCATTTGGGTACATTGCTTGGATCCATGTTTCCTGGTCACGAACAGAAAGGGACAACCTTTATTGTCAAAATCATGCAGCCAGAGGAGTTTGCATCTGGACCATGCTAAACAGCGGAGGACCTCTCTTGTCTTCCCCTTGAGAAAGTTGGAGAAAGTTGGGTTCAGCTCCTTGAGGAGATGAAGTTGGAACTTCTACTAATCAGAAAGAATTAGAAAGAAGCCGCTTGCTCCCTTTAGTTTTGACAAAGGCTGCGCGTTGTAATGCATCTATGTATAGGAGTTGCGAGAGGCCAGGGGCCCTGACAGTATAGTGTACAATCTCCTGTCACTTTTTACAGAACAAACGATCCAATCTGAGGAGCTTGATCGCTGTGGCACCACGCAACTGCATATTTCTTTCATTATCACCACCACCACCACCACCACCACCACCACCACCACCACCACCACCATTACTACCGGCCTCTATAGAATGTTTAGTATGCCTGTGCCCTGATTTTTCTCGGCGGCTGGTGCAAACGACAGTGAAAGGCAGTTTCGCATCATTATCCCAAGACCTCGATCCTTCCAAGCTCTACAACTATATGGTGTCAAAAATGTGGAAGCATATATCGAAGGTGTCTCTGCCTCTAAAGGATATTTTACCCAGTGTTTTTGTCAAGTGCGCGTGCACTGGTGCGCAACGGAATTTCCATAATAGAAGAGCTCCTGCGTAAGCTGCTGCGTTGCGCACCGCGTTTTATACCAGGCTGTCGTGCGCGCACGCAAAATGGGCAAGCACAGCGCTAAAAGACAAAATCGGTTCGCTCGCCGAGCACTCGTCAGTCGTCACACTGCACAACAGGCTTCGGCACCATAGGTGGTCATCAGAGTATGTATGTAATCCACTACAGTTGCGGCAAGATAGCTGCTCCCCTGTCGACGGAGACATGCACTCACAGTTCACACACGATGACTGAAAGGACAGCAGCATTTCGTCGCTACAGCGAGGACGGAACAGAGAGACCGATGAACGGTTGCCGACATCTGCGCATTGGATAGCGAAGGCGCGTGCTGCTGCAAGAAAGTCGCCGGGCTCCTGAGAAGCCACAACAGCGAGCAGGCCCTTTTACAAAACCCGAAAGTATAGGCTCTGCCGGAGGTGCCAGACTACCCAAGTAGCACCTGGCGCAAAATGCCTACCGCCGCCGTTGCTGTTGGTCGAATGCATCTACTACTACATGCACCTCTGGACGCAGGAAAGAGTATAAAAAAGAAGGAGGGGAGGGGGGTTAGAGATATGGAGAGAGAGATAGATACTAAGCTCGTATAGGCTGTGGACTATGTACATACTCGGCAAGACAGCGTCGCTGCTCCCAAGGCTTCGGTGGACAACAGTGCCCTTCTGTTCACTGCCCAGCCGGCTCGGTGCATGGTGTTGGTGGTGTCGGTGACTCGACGCGCGATTACGGTGATTACTGCGTGTATCAACACGCCCGACTTTCTGCGTGCCAGCGGGAACGGCCGCTCGAATACTTATAATTTATGTGGGTTTGTAGCCATATGCACCTCCCTGCGGTTCTTGTTCTTTACAACTTCCTGTTTGTTTCTTTTCCCTCCCTTTGCCTCCGATTCACAAAGGAGGGACGTTGTCCGAGCTGATGGCATGGGCTGGCTCGTCCGCAGCTTGCGCCGATCTCCCCCGATATGTCTTTAGTGGAGGGGTCGCAACGCCCAGGTAAACAGTACTCACCTTGCCGTCTTTCCCCACCGTTGTGTCCTCCCTTCCGTGCCCCTGTACAAATGCGTGCCGGTGTATTGTCCTCCCCGAGCTACATACTGTTTGTTTCCTTGGCAGCTGCGGTGCTCTTGCATCTTCTCCGGCGTACCGTCTGTTCATTCGCGTGGAGTTTTATTTCCGTTTCGTTGTAAACTATGTGCGTTTTGTACTCTAAAGGTGACGGCACGTGGTTTGCGCTGCTCTGCGTGTACACTTGTTCATGAGTGCGTGAGTGTGTGCGTGTGTGTATGTGCGTGTGCGTGTGTGTGTGTGTGAGAGAAAGCCCGAGAGAGAGTGTGTATGTGTGTGAGTGTGCCCTATCGGCTGAATTCTGTGTTTTTCGCGGTGCACGCTTCTGCTGCGTTTCGCAAACTGCTTGCAGCCCTAAAACTGTAAAGAAAATGCCACCCTTTCCGTGTCTATTACTCACACCATTTAGGGTCGAACCTCCTCTGAACATACCCTTGATAAATATCAATTCACTGCTTTTTGCAGCTATGCATCACATGCAAGCAAATAGTTTGAGCCCATGCAGTGTCGTACTTTATTTTGCTGCAAAATTGGACGGTAAATTATATCACAATGGCTGAGATAAAATTGCGCTTAAAATGGGTGTACTTGAGAAGCCTTCCGCAATTCGACATTCTCAACTGTAAACTTTTATATATATAAAGGGAAATTCCATGTTGCATAATACGCTGTGGAGATTAAAATAATCTACTTTAATTGGCAAGAAGATTTAAAAGGCGGCTAACTTTAGCCGCTGTTTAATTTTTGCTTCTGCTCTTAGTGTCTGTTACCGCAGTTCGCTCGCAGCTAGCGCACATTACATTGCACGTAGCATTTGGTTTATGGTATATGTGGTTCAGCTTGCCAAAGTTACTCAGACTATCAGGAACTCAGGCACTTAGTGGAGGCCTCGGGATAATTTCCAGTGGGCTTCTTTCCTTTTTTTCTTAACGTGCATAGCCATTGAAAAGTATACACAAGTATTATGTTCCACTGCCGCCGGAACGCTGCCGCCACGTCGGGATCGAACCCTAACCTCCTGGCTAAGTCGACTGCGGTACACGTGGCGATAAGCATCGTTTAAGTGTTATCTCTCACTAAACCTCATAACAGCGTTAGACCGGCACGTATTTGAGGTTCCACCTCACATCACATATTGGCCAGGTCATACTTATACAGTGTACCGTCTCAACCCTCACCGTTAATGTTCGAAATAGCCTGGAGAGCCATCGCCCCTCCGCCATGCCACACTGACCATCCATCATGGCTAGTAACGCTAAGCGTCCTCCTTCAGTCATCCTATATGGCAATGAAACTATCAAAGCCTTCAGCGCAAATGAGCAGGTCTGCAGCAATTTCTTGCCACCAACCTGTCCCTACCTCAGACATTGCAATACAAGAATTGCGTTCTCCTGTAGCTGTTCCCGGCTGTGCCCTTCTCACGTACCGATTCTTGTTTCCCGGCAATATGTACTTTCATAATTAACCATCTTACAGCCTTGCAACACAGGGTTACCGCCCGGGCATCATTCCGAATTCGCGCGCATCCGCACCACAACAGAGTCGTAGTTGCCGCGTGCATTCTTACTCCTTTTATAGTATCTTATCTCCTCAGAAATTCTTCCGGGTTCCCACAACCGATCAAGTCTTTCGGCCTCAACGTCTACAGACCCCCTCGGCAAACACGGGTAGATTTCGGCCCTCTTCTAGCGGAGGCTCTCCGCAGCTCAGAAATGTCTTGTTGTACTGGTTTAATGCCCATCATCCCGCGGCGGGCTTCAACTATGTAAAACCTAAGGGTTGCTGCATTTAGGAGGCGCTCCATCGTTTGCGGCTCACCTTCCTCAACGGCCTATCTACCCCAACTCGCCTCGGCAATAGCATTACTCGTGGCACTCATCCCAATGTTGCCCTAATCAAGCACTATCCGCATGCCACGTGGACCAACTTGACTGAAACTCTGGACAGCGATCACTGTATTCTCCAAACGACGGTTCACCACGTCCTCCCCCAAAAGAGAGTTTACAAGCAGCAACTCACAGATTAGACTGCCTTTCGTAAGCACCGAGACCAAATTTTGGTGGAATATGACGCTATGCATAGTGGACTAGCCTGACTTCAACAACTCCAAAAAATTAGCTGTAGTCTAAAGCTTGTGCTTAAACCTGGATTTACGCAAGAGCCATCTGACTACGCTTAGGTTCGACTTGAAAGTATAAGCACATGGCTTTCGCACACAGTAGTTCATTCCATGGTTTCATCTTCATTTATGCTATAGGGGAATCACTTCAGAAATGAGCAGCCTGTGCCCTTCGTTGTTCACCATTCTCATTCTGGTGTATGAAGACGGCTAGTGGCATGACATCCTCTCTATACGTCGAACTCCGGGGCACACCGCCGTCACAACGTTCGCACGAACCTTTTGTCCTAGCAACTCGCTGTTGTCGTTCGTCTCTATCAACTACCGAGTTATCTGTCATTACTATTCTTCTTCCTTTTCTTCTTCTTCTTCTTTTACTTCTATTTCTTCTGCCTTTTCTTCTTCTTCCTTGTCTTCTTTTCCTCCTTATTTTTCTTCTTCTTTTGTAGCGACAGCTACATTGGCCACAGTATCGCCATTTCGCCGTGCCTGTCCGTGCTGTCCGTGCCTGTCCGAAAAGCGAAGAAATAGTGAGAGGCGGTAGCTGGCAGCTAACATGGTCTTGCACTAACTGGACGTAGTGCTTCCTGACATTACGTTTGGCAGGAGCTGCCAACTCGGGGCTCTCCTTTCATATGGGAGGATGATATCACAATCAGCCTGCCAAAACCGTTGCCGCTTTTAGACTAACGTGGAACAGGACACCTGGCCATGATCAAGTGACGAACAAAGCATTGTGAAATCTAGACTCCGGCACCCTGCTGGCACTCACCGATTACTTCAATCAAGTGTGGGACACGGGAGAGCCTCCGGCAGATTGGAAGCATGCCTGCATCCGTTTGATCCCAAAGGCAGGCACCAGAAAGAGCCCTTCTATCGACAAACTTCGACCGATTTCAGTAAACGTATAGGCCACGCGCTCATGCTTAACAACTTGGCACCCACCAGCTGCGGTCACAGAGAGTACGCGTATATACGCAGCTTTTTACAAGACTGAATGGCCACCATAGGTATGAGCACCTTGCGCTCCCTCAAATTCAATCTTCCAAGCAGAGGCACTCAATGGGGCTCGATTTTGTCTCCGACACTCTTCAATCTGGCCCTCTGCAGGTACCCCCCCCCCCCCCCCCTGCTTTAGGCCATACCAAAAATCCGGGAACGCCAAAGACCTCACAATATGGACAGTATCGGGTTTCCTTGGCGACAAAAAAGAGGCCCTGCAAGCCGCCATAGATGTCACCCAGCGGTTACTAATCCAGACAATCTCTGCTGCTCGGCCACTAAGTCTCAACTTCTCGTTCTGCAACCTACTGCCACAACCAAAGTACCACCTTCTCCTATATCAGACTCTCTTTGGATGGGAAAAGCGTTCCACGAGTGGATTTTCTCCGCTTGCTTGACCTCATTCCTCAGAAGAATGACCGCGACTGTGAACCAGCTCCTGGAAACCTCCAACCAGGTCTTAAGCATGGCTGTCCGAGTCACCTCCAGGAGACACGGGCTCACTGAGCATGACAACATCCGCTTGATCTAGGACCTCATTCACAGCCGCCTCACTTATGGAGCCCTTTATCTTCCCCTAACTCAGACCCAACGTGACCAACTGGACTGCCTTTTTCGAAACCCATAATTTTAGTCATTGATTTATTGTTTGCTTTCTATTGTCTTATATTTTACTGCTGTATTTTTATTACTTTTTTATAACCATTATAAGCACGCCCTCGGTCTACCACAGCACACACCCACGCAACGATTTCTGGCTATGAGAGTACACATCACCTTTCAAGAGTTGGCGGAGATGCACTTGACCAATCAAAGAGGACGCTTTGCCTTCATTCCCGCCGGACGAGCGTTCCTCACTTGTCTCAGCCCTCCCCTTCCGGTGGGTTCCCGAATGCTAGAGAGCCTCCGCTGAATATACCGCACCCAAATTCAGGTTGCTCCCATTCCTCGAAACATGTACCCCTCTCTTCATTCTGGACGTAGGGCAGCTCGGGCTCGTCACATCCAGAAGCATGTATGCAAATAACGACTCGGTGCGCTACTGCGATGCTGCTCTCTACCTGAATCGCTCTGCACAGCTTCAGTATCTATTACTGAGTACACAAGCTTTCCTGTCCTTACTGCCCCTCTGTATACCCCCGACATACTCATACTGAAGAAAATGTCATAGCCTTTGCCATCCCATCCCACGTTGAGTAAGCCACCATCATCACAGACTCTCAAGCGGCCCTTCGCCGTTACCAAACAGGTCGAGTCACCCCTCGAACCCTCCACATTCTCCACTGTCACATAAGAACCAATGTGCAAGTAGAACTCCTGTGGGCACCCGGACACAATCTGGTGACCGGCAATCAGCAGGCACATCAACTCGTCCGCGAATGCATCAACCGGGCAGCCTGCCAGTTGACGCCTCAGTCAGTCCAGACCTCTACCCTCACCCCTGTCATCATCATCATCATCATCATCATCATCATCATCATCATCATCATCATCATCATCATCATCATCATCATCATCATCATCAGCCTGACTATACCCACTGCAGGGCGAAGGCCTCTCCCATACTCCTCCAATTAACCCGGTCCTGTGCTAGCTACATCTACTTGACACCTGCGAACCTCTTAACTTCATCCGCCCATCTAACTTTCCGCCACCCCCTGCTACGCTTTCCTTCCCTTGGAATCCAGTTCGTTACCCTCAGCGACCATCGGTTATCCTCTCTTCGCACTACATGTCCTGCCTATGTCTATTTCTTCTTCTTAATTTCCACTATAATGTCCGTAACTTGAGTTATTTCTCTGACCCACTGTGCACGCTTCCTATCTACATGTTACCCCTACCTTTTTTCGTTCCATAGCCCTCTGGGTTGTCCTCAACTTAAGTAGAACTATCTTGGTTAGCCTCAACGTTTCAGCCCCATAGGTGAGTACAGGCAAACTGCAACTGTTGTATACTTTCCTCTTGAGCGATACCGGTAAGCTGCTAGTCATAATCTGCGAGTGCTTGCCAAATGCGCTCCATCCCAATCTTATTCTTCTTGTTAGTTCCTTTACATGGTCCGGATCGATTACTACCTGTCATAAGTAGACATATTCGCCTACTACTTCCAGTACTTCGCTAGCTAATGTAAACTGCTGTTCCTTCCCGAGGCTGTTGAACATTACCTTAGCCTTCTGCATATTGATTTTCAAGCCTACCTTTCTACTTTTCCTGTCTAGGTCATCAATAATTATTTGCAGTTCATTCCCCGAGTTGCTTAGCAAGGCAATGTCATCAGCAAATCGCAGATTACTGAGGTATTCTTCATCTACCCTTATCCCGAACTGCTCCCATTACAAGTCTCTGAATACTTCCTCTAAGCAAGCTGTGAATAGTACTGGGGAGATTGTGTCTCCTTGCCTAACACCTTTCTTTATGGGAATTTTGTTACTTTCTTTATGCAGAACTATGGTTGCTGTGCAGCCACTATATATATATTTTCCAGCACTTTCACGTACGGCTCGTCTACCCCCTTATTTCGCAATGCCTGCATCACCGCCGTCGAGTTCAACTGAGTCAAATGCTTTTTCGTAATCAATGAATGCTATGTATAAGGGCTGGTTATATTCCGAGCATTTTTCTATCACCTGATTGATGGTATGGATATGATCGATGATGATATGACCCCTGTCATCACTCCCGACCTTCTTCTACATTAGCGTGTCTCCCCCTCCCCCTCAGCTCAGTCGAGCTAAGGCTGTGGCGTAGAGCTGCAGGTACAATTAAGCGAACGTCTATCCACAATCTCACGTACTTGCATCGCTTCTACCCCTCTCAGTTCTGATCCACATGTCCCCCTGTGACGCCTACCCCTACCTGCACCACGTGACGTGGGCTTACCTCGTCATTCCATCCCTCCAACCTGTAACCGATCGTGGCCCAGCGGCATGGGACGCAGTCCTCCGCTCGACATACCTGAGCGACAAGCAGTCGCTGGTGACCAGGGCCCGTGCGGTGGTGGCGGCGACTGGAGCTCTGGACTGAGAGCCCCATCAGACGTGTACAAGTCCTGTAAATTTATTGTTTGCTCCTCCTTCCTCTTAGCCTGGAGACGAAAAGACAGGATTAGGTGGTCATAAATGCATTTATAAATTAAGAAAATTAACCGTAAGGAGGTCGCTTTTCTCCTCGGGGCCATTTCATGATACAGCCTCCAACTGTGGTAACCTACACTTTCGGGTAAAGTAGCTTTTGTGTCATAAAATCGCCTTAACTATATATATATATATATATATATATATATATATATATATATATATATATATATATATATATATATATATATATATATATATATATATATATATATATATATATATATATATATATATATATATTGTTAAGGTGATCTCCAATGGTATAAAAGCTGACACACACACACAAAATTAGTTGTGGTTTAACTCTAGTCAACTAGTTGAATTGCGATAGCAACGGCGGGAGCTTCTTTTGCCTGCTACATTATTCCCCTATAGCGCCCTATCAGTGTAAGGTCCTACATTATTGGGGACACTTAAGCGTAAGCTATCAGCCGACATATAAATGAGAAGGGTTCAATGCTGCTGAACCGAATGTGGAGCGAAAGCTTCAGCTGCTGCTGTTCTGACCGAGCGTTCTTCGGCTTCTTCGTCTTCTTCGTGGCAGTTCGAGGTCAAACGTGGCCCTTCCCGGGACGACGCAATGGGCCGAAACCTGGCGCAGTATTGCTATATCACAATAAAAAAGTTTACCACAGTAAAGAGGCAATTGTGCTATACAGACACTTGCAGGTATCATAAAATGACCCGAGTAGACAAGAAACCTGCTCAGTTAAATTGTCGGAGAACATATTATATATATAAAGTAAAACTTGCTCCCAAGCAGCGGGGAAATAAGGGAACTCATATTTGTTAAAGAAGAATCGCGCGAATCCCACGTTTGAAGCGCGATCCGTCAGTACGCCGAGTTGACGTGGGGCCAGTTCCTTTAATCGTTCTTGCATTTCTCTTCTGCGCCTTTAGCTGGCAGTGCCGAAGAGGCATAAAGAGGCAACAAAAGGTTACTTTGGAGTCTCAATCCCTAACTAACAATGCGAGAAGAGTCCTTGTCTCAGATGAGAACAAGTTCCCTTCTGAAATCTTTGGCTTGAGGTTTTTGAACTCTAGTTGACTTTTGGGTTATCAAGAATCCCATCTCTTTGTCCGCTTGCTACATCAACGAATCATTGTGAACTAAACGTTACGTAGCCGGCTTTTCTGACAATTAGAAAAACTTACAGCGCCTTTCAGAAATGGTCTCTTGGGACGTCATTTTACAGACAGTAAAAAGGAAGGCAATAGCATCTTGTCGTTCTTACTGCAATAATCCTCCAATTCGCACTATCAAGCTATATGACAGCCTGTTCCGGGTGTACTATATTGTTCTCGCGATGGAAGGGTCTCCGAGTCTTCGGACTTGCATTTCTTTTCTAACGTAGCGAACGCTTTCGGCAATGGCAATGGCAGCGCTTGTCACTCGCTTAAGTCCGAGAAAGCAATGTGCGCGCAAGGAGTCCAACCGTCCGGACCTACGTACATCGTACACGTACACGTAGCTAGGAAGTTCCCACGGGGTTCAAAAGTGCTCAGTACCCCTGATGGTTGCGGTCACCCCGTCTATTTGCTTTCGCGAAATTAAGGAGAAAAAACCAAACTTTTACCATGCGAGCACACAACAAAAAAGAGTACTACACCCACCACTGCCCCGCGTATAGAAAAAGTAAAACAGGGAAACAGAGCCAAGAAGGGCATCGTCGATCGGCATGTGTTCGCTTCGGCAGCCCGGTGGGAGGGCAAAGGTGCAGTGGAGGAGTCTCTGACAGACTCGCCGAAGTGCTGCGTGGAACATGCCTCTTCAAACCCTGGGGGCAAACGGAACGGGACTCCCATACTCCAAATTGGCGGGTGCCTTTGTGCGCGCCGCCGCCTCCAACACAGTGGAGGGGAACGAGCGGCGCGAGAAAAAGTGATGACCCTGCGTTGGAATGCGGGGCATCCTTGAACGGACTCGAGAAAGGAAAGCTGGCCGTGCTGCTGCGATGCCTTGAGAATGCTAAGTGAGTGTTGCCATAGCATTTGTTCATTAGAAAATAGCGCTTATGTATTTTGCTCACATTTCATCTGCCTATATTGCAATGTAGCTACTTCACCTAGTCATAAGCCCTTCGTATACACGTTTGAGAGCTGGTTTGTTTGAAAACGTCTTAGTACTCTTACGATGTCATCTGTCTCCTTCTTCATCTTTTGCCAGAAGCTGTTGGGAGACGTCACCACGCCGCGTGTACAGTCCTTAATTACTCGGTTGATTATACATGTGTGTGTGTGTGTGTGTGTGTGTGTGTGTGTGTGTGTGTGTGTGTGTGTGTGTGTGCGTGTGCGTGTGCGTGTGCGTGTGCGTGTGCGTGTGCGTGTGCGTGTGTGTGTGTGTGTGTGTGTGTGTGTGTGTGTGTGTGTGTGTGTGTGTGTGTGTGTGTGTGTGTGTGTGTGTGTGTGTGTGTGTGTGTGTGTGTGTGTGTGTGTGTGTGTGTGTGTGTGTGTGTGTGTGTGTTTAGTGCTGAAGGAGAGTGTTTTGGTGATGTCGGGCTGGTGACGAGGTCGACACTTCAAAATTACGGAGTGCGCTGGCCCGGAGACCCTAGCTCGGAATACAATGAGGTGCCGCGACGGCGTATCACGAAAGCGATTTTGTGCATGTTCATCCCATAGTACTGTATATATGCGAGTCTATTTCTATATTGGCGCAGATCCATTTCTCCTGCCATGTGAGAAGCATCCCTGTAAGATGCTCTCCCACGTCTGAGGTGCATCTCATAACCGAACTTGGTCTGGGCCAACTCGTCCAATGTCTATCGCACTACTTGCCTCGAAATATGATAGCCTTTCTCTCAGGCCAGGGAACTCCAAGCTTTGCTTCATGAGGGCTCACAAATACAGTAATGTGAGCGATGGAGTTCAAATTGCTTGTGGTAATATAGTATAGCATGCACTAAGAGTGCATTTGCACCAGTGCTTCTATCTTCATACGTACACATAAGAATAAGAATAACGTTTATTTAACATCTTGAGGATGTTGGGTGCGCCGGCAAAAAGCCAGTAGAAAGGCTTGACGAGCGATGAACATGCACAGCGGACCGCATACGGGCACTGCGCTTTGTTGTAACGTAATACAAGGCTGGGAGCATTCATGAAACGCGTACACCTTCAACAAGGATAATTTTGCCTATTTATTTTTTCCGCACACTGCGAGGACATTATCCGCATACACATCTTATGATGTCATCAACATGGTAAGTATGTAAGTATACGTATCGCTGCACACATTCATTGACTTCCACGGCCCATTGAAGACAGTGGTTGAAGCACTTTCGTCGGCAACTTTGAAGCCGTGAAAGAATACGAAAACTGAATGAACGTTTTTTGATAGACAGCGCGCGCTGATGTATACGTATACGTGCGCGATGCATAGATATAGCGAGTGGAATCTCGCGCTCCATAACGTGGGAAACAAAGGACACATTACGTGCCGCCTATGTTCCCTCCAGGCCCCGCGGCCATTTGTACAACAGACCGGACGTGTCGAGTGGGCGCCACCGTTCTTCTATATAGCGTCGCTCGTAAAAACGCCATCTGTGTAGGGCGCTACAGTGAATGGTCCTTTCCATTTCCTGAATCTCAACGCCTATAGGCGCGTGAATGCCGCGGAGTCATATATACAACCTCCATCAATGCCCGATGCACGCACCTTGATGTATGGCTTTCAGAAGGGGAAAGGTTGAGCCGTGTATAACTTAAAAGAAGGAAAGGAAAAAAATAAGGCTATACTTTATACGGGAGAACGCACAGGGTCCATTTGCGAAGACGCATTTTTCTGCCAGTGAGGACGATACGGTGCGCGAGACAAAACCTGTGTTTCGGTGCACTCACGAGCGGGTCAGGCGAACGAAAAATAGAAACAAGCTAGCCACGCCCTGTATGTACTGCCGGCTTTTCACTTTGCCGACAAGAAGCGTAGAAAATGTACTCAGCGCAGTGCGCATACTTGTTCGTAAATGTCCATTGAAAGATAAGGACGAGGTGGTGGCCATTGTTCCATCCCTTGAATGAGCACCTCCAACAGGCCGCCTTGCCGCAGAAGGATACTCTCTGCGATTCGCTTTCTACCACAAACGACGCCTCAGTGCGACCATGCTTTGTTTTAAGCCAAGAGCCCAACCCTAGCTCTCCTATATAACGCCACAAATCGCCGTATAAGTGTCATGTTTTTTTTTTTTTTTTTTTTTTTTGTCCACAGGTTGATCTCCGGGTCTTATATTACATGCTTCCGCAATTGACTTCTTTATTACGCCAAGTTTCCCAAGAAAAATCTTCGTCCACCTCTAAAACCATTTGCATAAGCAATTTTCTTTTTGTTTAAGGAAACGATTTTCTCAAGGCGTATACGATGTATCCGGCATCTTCTCACGCAGTGTCATTCCCCATGACTGATCGATAAGATCGGTAGCGTTTAGTGCAAGTTCGAACTAGTAGAATGCCTTCTGCCGAAGTCGAAGGTGCGGTCGAACACTATCGGTATGCGATCTGTTTTGTCGTAAAGATGCTTCATAAATGCGTCATTGTTCTTGCTCATGGTGGTGAATATTTCTCCCAAACGCGTGACTTTTGGGAGGAAAGTGGTTTAAAGCGCAGTCATGCTCCTAAAGAACTCTGATTCCAGAAGGAAGAGACGCATACCTGATTAGACTGAGATAAGACTACAATAGACACATATAACCCATGCTCGAGAGAAACAGGAGAAGCATGCATTGCTCAGAAGCTGCCAACGATCGGGGCCTGGAAAACGTATATATAAGTGCAGCTATACTCCGTTTCATACATCAGGTGCAACGCAGCGAAAGCTACGCAAGTAGTCCGCAAGAAAAAAAACAGGAGGCGTATCACTACGCGCTCGTTCTGTAGGCGAGTGGTTCCTGCCGAAACGGGCTCTATTCCGAGCATACACGTTTGCAATAACATGCTTCGCATGCTTAGACATCTTCACAGAGCGGATCTTAGAGAAAAAATGCGCACCAAAGAACCATTTTCTCAGAAAGCGATGCGCAGCGCGGAGGGCACCGCCAGCGCCATCTGGTGGCACAGCTGGCAAGGTTGCGGGGCAGCAAAACGCGGCACAAACAAAAACGACATAAAAAAAACATACAAATTAGCCGAATCCGACCTTTTCTCCCTAAAAAAGATGCTTTTTATGAAGTTGATGGCAAATGTAAAATGTATTAAGCTTGCAGACAAAGCAACTATTATTTTCTGTCATCAAGAGCAGGCACTATTTTTTATCGCGGATGCGGAGAGCGCAAACAAGAGCTGTAGCTTTGGTAGTGTTGCACTTGATGTATGAAACGGAGTATAGAGTTCTGTGCCATTTTGTGTCGCCACCTATCGTGCGGTATGTGAAATGGAAACAAAGCTTTGCGTCTGCTGTTGACCTCGCGTGCAAAGCATAAACATTCACATTGCTGCCTGAAAAATTTATCCAATAAAAGCATTTCCCGCGGCACGGGTTTTGGAAAGAGAAAATATATGTGCACTGCTAAGAATGTGAAATTAATCATGTAGTCAGCATTAATCGGATATCGACCAAGTACTTCTGTTCTGCAGGGTCCACAACAGTATATTCGAGAGAGTGCGAACCGCAAATTCATCTCCTGACTTGAATTGCACAGGAAAAAAGGGCTTCTCCGCTATGTCTGTACGCTCTGTCTCGATACTTCCTTTTTGGCAAAGTGAAATTGACGTCACCACAAGAGTCAGAACTTCGGAGCAGGATGTATAGTTCGTACCAAATGGAGGGAGTGAAGCTCACCTCGTGTCATAGCTGCTTTCATCCATCCAGGTTTAGAGACCGGTGCATGCACATGTCTCTCGGGGAATTTAAGCATGCTGTTCGAAAACTAGGAGAATCATTAGCTCGCGTCGCTGAATTCCGGATGCTAGGTCCTTTCGGACTGTCCATTGTATGCAGCGTTCAAGACAAGGTGTAGCGTGCACACGTCAACAGACGTCATTCGCGCGCGACGTCGTGTCAGCAACAACAACAACGACCAAAGAAAGGGGCTCTAGAGCGGAGAGGATCGAAACCTTGGCTGCCGCCGCCGTTCGCTTGGCGTTCTGATCCCAGCAATCGGAGAAGCACAGTCTGCAAATGACTCGGAAGCGGGAACGCCCGCTCATGAATCCATAACGCGCGTCGGCACGCCACCGCCGCTCCTTCGATATATACGTGCATGCGTATACGGCACTATATGGTCTTCCCATAGACCCCGGTTCCACCCGTGTGCGGGAAAGAAGCGAGGCACAAGCGGAAGAAAATGAAGAGGAAAAGCATCCGGGGAACGGCATACGGCGTCCTTACACACGTCAAGTCACTGTGTACTTGCTTCCACGCCATCGACCGTTGCAGAAGCACGACAGCCCAACAAACCAATCCAGCCAACCCCGTCGAATACGCGCGCCAAGCCAAACACAAGCACCGTTCGGCCCAAGCCGAGTAGAAAAATCCTTGGAAGCCAAGGCTCTGCGGATCGATGCCGTCTTTCTTCTCTTTTCAACGGCGAACGTCCACGCACACATGTGTACAGCTTTACAAGAGCTCGGACACGGCAAAAGAAAGTTACAGAAAAAAAAAAAAAAGAAACCTAAGACGGACATAGTCGCGACGACGGAGTCCTTTTCGCCTCCGCTTTCATCGATATGTGACACAGTTTGCTCGCGTCTGGCGTGTTTATGCAAACGTTATAAGGCGTCGGCGCCCCGAAGAGCAACAATGGGGCTCGCGCGGGCCCCTATGGTTTGTCTCCATGCGTGCGTACAGAGTGCGACTCGGAGCCCGTGTATGCCTCCTTCCTTGTGTGTGCATCGGCTTCCCGTAGCGTGGCTGCTGCTGCATGCGCTGCATGCATTGCTCGAGGCGCGAGCCCCTGCCACGCCTTTTTAGCACTGGCGTGCGTTATTGTCGAAAAACAGCGGCAATCAATACGAAACAGGCGCAAATTTGTTCTACCTCTCCTTTCGCCTTCCTCGCGGGCTTTTCACACGCTCTCCTCAGCCGAGGCGGTGACGGCGAAGCCTTGCGTGAGTGCTCTACGGCGGCGGCGACGACGCCTTTTGCTTTGTTTGGCTTGGAATGCATTTATTTGTACGGCGCACGGTACTGGCAGCGGGCTGGCGTCTCGGGTGAAAACGAACGTCTGGGACAAAAGGAAGGCGACCTGGCAATAGCTATGCAATCTGAATGTTGCGCGAAGCAAGTGCGGCTGTCGTACCATATGTGTATGTGTGTGTGTTTATATTTCAAGAAACGTGTTGCCCCCAGTGGCGGCGTCGGCGGCGCGGAGTCAAAGGCTTTGCTGGACAAAGAGAAATGTCCTGAATGAAACGGCATTCGCAGAGCGCTTCGCATGCATTACGGCCGCGCGAAATGGCGCGCGCGACGTTGTGTCTTTTTCTTCATTTCCTCCGCTATTTTCCATATTCATGGCACGCTTTGAAATTCGGGGCGACATTTGCGCGTGGGTGTGCCCGAGATGCACGCGTGCCATAATCAATAACGTCGTAAATATGCGCATGTATAGCCATCCTGAGGCGCGTATAGAAAGGCGATATTCTTTTCAAGTAGTCGCAGGATGGAGATTGGGTAGCGTGATTTCTGTGACCAATAGGAACCGAGTTTACTCGCAAATAGCAAAGCACGGAATCTTGCTATGCAATCATACAAAAGATAATGTATTGCCCTTTCTTATGGATACGGTCGACGAACAACAAGCAGTACAGTTACTAAGAGCGGCTAAGTATAACTGTCTGGCAAAACAAGGGTTCTTGATACTGTTCCTGAAGAAAGCTCGAACTTCGACGTTTAAATGTTCGACCGAGAGGCTTATCCCATTGTCCTTGCGTAACTTACGCTAATGTCATAGTATGAAAGAGCACTGAACAAGGGTTGAGGGGAGCCTCAGCTCGCAAGCCGAGCAAAGGTTTCGACAAATGGACAATTGTCTTCATCTGGACCGAGGACGAAGAGAAGTCCACTAGTCGAAACGTTGACACGGTTTGCGAACTGAGGCTTCCGCTCAACTCTTGTTCAGTGCATGCTCTTTCATACCATGTAGCCATCTTCTTTCGATCCATCTACCCTGATTACGCATATGTCGTATTATATATTTAGCAGAGTGGGAGGATGCGTCCTGCAAACCCCCTATACGTCTACGCTCTCTGCATGCGCTAAATCTCGATCTCGACGAGTGACAATTTTCTACGCGTCACACTAATTTAACGTTCAAGCGATGTCAGGGACTAAAGGTGCGATGAAACCTAGTAGCATATATTCTTTCCGAGCTAAGAGTACAGCGTGTGCAATACAAACACCTGCAATCCCTTTTCTGGAGGCCGAAATTTTCTTTATTGGTATGTTAGTGAGTCTCATATGTGCTTAAGAATTAGAATGCCATAAGCTCGCTCTGAAGTGACCTATTAAAGAGCGATAATGAGCGAAGTCATATTTCCAACTTTTCTTCGATGTAAGCCCAGTTTCTTTTTGTTTGTTTGTTTCAAACAAGGTAAAATGTACCGCTTCATAGTCAATGTTTACGATCGCAAAACATAGCCTGTGCACCACAACGGAATATATGAACTTTGAGAGCATATGGTTGATGTGGCTGAGATACGCGTGCATAGTTCGTATACAGTAAAAAAGAACGTGGGAAAACAGGCCGACTAATTGCCACTATAAAACACGCCCCTGTCCGCGGGCTAGTGCCTCTTGAGAGAGATAGGCATTTTGACCTTATATATACTGGCAAACGTCCCGCGTCGTTGCGCAAGAAAATGCTTTAACGGAAGCTTTAATAATAGCGGAGACGTATTTTATCGGATGTCGGCTGCACACGCCCAGTGGCCGAGCCCGCCCGGCCGTGACTCTTGCACTGCGCATGCCCAGGAGGCTACTCTATAACGTAAAAATGTCTAAGGACTTAAAAGGGAGATAAGCTAGTGGTTTCACTCTGGGCAAATCTGCATTCTCTTGTCATCTGGTTCCCCACAGAACTAGTTAAGGTTTTGAGTTAAAGCCTATAAATTAAGCGTCGGGGTTATTGCGTGAGCATACACGAGAGCTCCAACGTGGGCAGCGATGATGACCCATCTGTCCGCACAAATGCCCGAGCAAGCTTGTCGTGGTGGCGCGCTTTGGCGTGCACCGACCAACCTCCAGAAGGAAAAAAGGCACGCACATGCATAGACGCCAGCTGCCTCTCAAAATGGCGCTGTCCTGCTACCCGTCGTCTACGCACTTTTCTCGCGTCCAATCATAACAGTAGAATCACGGAGACGGCCACACCTATGAGGCGTAATTCGTCGGCCGGTAGGTGTCAACAGCAAAAAGTGGAAGCACTGAGGGCGAATTACGGGAAATTACGAATAAAGTACACGAATAAACAGCAGCGAGACCGCCGGCCGCGAGCCGCACGCACGCATACATAACGCTGCCGCCCGTGATTACGCACAGTCAAGAGAGCATGTGCACGTCTTTCCCACCAGGAGCTGCTCGAAGAAGGCGATAACATCTCCCTCTCTCTTTCCCTTAAGCGCCAGGCGGCTTGGTGCACATTCGTTTCCAACAGGTGTGAAGATTGCGCTCGCGAGCTCCAAACTGCATAATGCGATGAAGAAGCCAAAATCCCTGCGAAGCTGGCTGGCCAGGCATTCACCTATGACGCTATTTTTTTTTTTTTTTTTCGCCGGCTGCACACCGCTAGCACCAAGAGATGCCCTTGCATGTCCATGCGTGAGGAAGAGCGGCCATCGCGCGCCGCAAAGAACCGAGTTAAAGAGAGATACAGGCAGAGGGTGAAAGAAAACGCGATCCCAAATTGAGTAAACGGCCGTATTAGCACTTGTAATGACAGGCGAGCCTGAAAGAGATCTGTAAAGAGATAGGCACCGTGGTCTCCGCTGAGACCTGCAGGCGGCCGGCTGCGGCGCGCGTCCGATGCGAGTTTAAGAAGACGTGCACAAAAAAGACGTCTCGCCATCCGTTCATCAGTCATCCGCTCGTCGCCGCCTCGCTTCAAAGGCAAGGGCCTGCCTTCTGCCGCTGCTGCCATATCGCGATAGAAAAGCGCGACGGAAGAAGTGTCCGCTTTCCAACGCCTTTCCACGTCTCTCTGTCTGTACATTCGTCCAAGCTCGTAGATTTCTCTCCGTCGACTTCGTTTTTATTTGTTTGGTGGACCACGCTTAATGCGCACTGCGTGCACGCGACGATCTACTCACCGAGACTCTCTCCTTCGAACTCACGAGAGGGCTCTCAAGGTCTGCGGTTGTCCAACTCGAGACATGCAGCGACCGTGTGTACATTCCCGCAGCTGCAGTCGTTTTTCAGCGTCTTTCTTCGTGCAGCCTGCGTGGACCACAACGGCCGGAACAGACAGGACGAGACGCTTGGCTGGTCGCGTTTCTCGCGACCGCTGCTGTGAGAACGAGACTACGTGGACCGGGTGAAAGCTCGCTCCTGGTCGCCTCGCAGCGGAAGGCCACTGCTGGATCTGTGGCAAGCAGCTATCCTGCAAACAGGCATTTTGCTGCGAAAGAAAACCAAATAATGAAGGGGTGGGAACAGCTCGGAAGCGGTTGCGATAACCGTGTCACCCTGTAATATAGTGCGTGCCAATACCAAAGCCATGCAACCCCCCCCCCCCCCCCCCCCTTCTCCCTAACATTATAGACTGCTTGCTAAGGAATTTGACTCAGGGGCAGTGTTTCTTATAAGAACACATTCCTTTCGATTTCTGTTTACCTGCTAGATATTTCCGTTTCGGGGGTAAGCGGTTTTATTTTGCGTAACCACAACCACCGTATGCTGAGATGATTGTTTCCGCATAGATTCATTCGCCCTTGGGACACGTACTGCCACTTGTGAAGTCTTGTATTAATATATATATATATATCAGGCATCGCAACTAAATATATAATCAAGCTGTGGCCTTCTCTGCTGTCTTCTTATCGTTCACCAATTCTATTTATTTAGCAAGGACCACTTACCTGGCTTATGAATTATTGGCGTCAGTCAGAGACAAAGTGTCAATTCAGGAAATGTAGATTGCCTTCAAAAGTGGTTGGCTACAGTGCTCGCATCAAGATACCATATCCACAGCCCTATTGACGGCGTTAAATAAAAATTGGGGGCAACACTATGCAAGGACACGTTTCTTTTTTAAAATAATTTTTTCTACATAGTAGCTGGATATATATATATATATATATATATATATATATATATATATATATATATATATATATATATATGAAATCAGCAACATGTTCAGCAACATACAATTTGCTTTCATGATTTTCTGTATGTCGACAAATTCGTTAATTAAATAAGGCGAGCAGTTTAATTCAGTTTAGGTCCAAGTGCGTTTTCTTAGGCTTTAGAAGGTTTGCAGAAAGAGCCGATTCATTTTTCTTTTCTTCGCCAAAGTGCCTCCTGTATAAGTGGCCGTATTTTCCTGGGATTGAAAGAAAACTCGCGAAACATGAAAAATTACTAATTGACTGCGTTAATGCGCTATACACCATACCGCAGGGTATCCAATCGCGTTTTGCAAGAAGGAAACGTGTGCGCTTACTGGGCCCATGCGAGAGGCCGCCGCCCATTTCGGTGGACAGTGCAATGATACAGATAAAGCAAATGGAGCCCACATTGAATTACGCGGCTATGAGGTTCCTTTTCCTGTTGTGTATCTTTGTTCTTTTTTTTTTCTTCATTACCATAGCTCAATAAAGCCCCGTCTGAGTTGGCTTTCGATGGCCTGCTCATCACTTATCGTTGATCACGGTTCGTGTTTTTCATGCATGCTCCAGGAGGATATAGGCGCACTTCGAGGTCACTCATTTCGATAGTCAGCACATACGTTTGTTGATTCAAAACTTGCATGGCAGCGCAGCAATATGGTGAGCAAAAACGCAGTCACGTGTTTCTTTTCTTTCTTTCTTTCATATTCCGCCGCCTTCCTTCAAATGCCGATAAAATTAAAACACAAGTTGCGCCGCTAGACAAAAACTGGATCGGCGTATTCTTAACTCCCACTGAACTTAATGAAACACGTACACATAGACCCTTAAGGCAATATTAAACATTTTACCTAATTCGTCTTAGTTAACTAAATCGCTAATAGACAAATCTAAAACCAAAAGACTTCTTCAGTTGACAGAAAATGGTTTGCATGACTTTCTATACTATGCCTTAAGGCAAGTTAGCGAAAAAAAAAAAATTGGCGGCCCAAAAAAAGCCCTTTGAGGAGCTGTTTACGACGGCGAAGAATGGATCTTTGATTTCACCCAGCTGTACACAGTGCATCGCTTTTTTTTTTTTTTTTTGATCATTGGCTTAAGTTGGTAAAGTACCGTGGATATCGACGGCTGCGGCTTCAACGCTCTGGTCACAGAGAAAAGTCTTAAGCTTGAGGATAAAAGAAAAACAAAATAGATATCCGGGCCATATATACGTGCGCGTAGATACGCGTCGCAAGTTTGACGCTCATGGATGATGGTAAATTTGAAAGGTTCACGGCCATATCGTACATATGTGTATATAATTGTAGTGAGCACGCAGTTTAGTTTTTTTTTTTTTTTGACGGAAGTATTATTCGTGATAACAAAGTTATTTTTGCAAGAAACATGCTAATTGTTTGTGTCGAAACTACTGAGGCCTACCTGTGACCTAGCGTTTCGCGTCTATTTTTGTGCGCCGCTATAGTTCAACGAAATATTCTAAAATGCTAAACCCATAGCTTCCGTTTTCTTTTTTTCGTTTTTTTTTCTTCCTTGCCTGTTCTAATTCGTGCATTTTTCATATCTGCTCCCAACGCAAAGTCACGCGCTTGGAACAATTCTCATCGCTTCGAGCTCATTTCCAAACATTCGCAGAGTTATTTTTGCCGGCATATAGAGAGAGACCAGTGGGGGGATCCAGGAGTGGCCAGACGGGGAATGAGGGACTACATGTATGTTTAAGCCATAAAAGGGGCATGCCAAGAAGAGGCGAAGGGGGTCATGTTAGCCTTTCATTAGTTAATGCGGCCAGACTTCGACCCCGAGTGGAATAGCTGTAGAGGCGACACGGCCCGGGCACGATGCAGTTCCTGTGCCAGGCCTGTTTCCGTCCCTAACTTTTTCTTGCATCTTTCTCGCCTCCCTTTTCTCTTTCTTTTATTCATACTACGCTACAACGTCCTCGCCGTGGTCGCTATAAAATTGCTCGCCGAAATGAACAAAACGCTCGCGCGCCAACCAAAAGGGGACGAAAGCGGTTAAGCGAACGCTGGGCACGAAGGAACGGGTCGATTTAGCGGAAACACATACAACCATCAATCCGTGAACGTGCTCGGCCGCTATGTTAGCCAACGCCACGTAGCGGTTGTCCCGCGCGTATAGGCGACGGCGCACGGCCTGGCCACCATGCGTCGCGAACGCAGAGCTCACACGTCGTGTCCGAGTGGGCAAGGGTTGTTTGATAAAAGCCGCACCGTCCAGACACGGCGATAATAGTTTCGCCTCTCTGGAAACCTCCTTCCACTTTTTCTTGTTTCGCCGTTGGTAGTTCATTAGCAACCAGCCATATCTGACTATGTGAATGTTCGCGCCTTACCGATGAGAAGTGCTGCGGAGATTATCTCCTGACACGGGGCGAGAACTGGCTTCTGTTTCAGTACAATTGTGCGTGCCTTCTGGGGATGAAACAAAAAAAAAAAATATCGGCAAGCGTGGCCAGCACTACATGCTCGTAGTGAGCCATCGCTGCACTCTCGGCATAAGTATACCATAACAAGGCAGTGAGCAATCAGGTTACGTTACCTCCGGGTTAATTTGCATCAGTTGCAGAACATTGTCGCTTTTAAATTCCGCCAGTATGTAGCTGCAGCAATGGTAATTGCACTTGTGGGCTCAAATATTCTATACCCCAACGCCTTGGTGCACAACCACACAGCCGCCGTTACGGGTATATAGCAGAAAAATCCAACTAATCTCGTCCAATGGAATCCAAATCTGTTCAATTCAAACCAGTCCAATCGAGTCCAATCCAACCAGTCCAATCTAATCTAGTCCGATCCAATCCTGTCCAATGCTGAGTACACGCTCGCCTGGAATGCGCCGCTGACTAGCCTATCAACATCACTAATATCATCCTCGCGCTAGAGAAGGAGAATTAACATTTTCGAATAAAAAAAAATATATATGCGCTATTCACTATGTCTAGCTATGTTGTTGTTGCATTAAAGATGAGAGATCTTATTCTAGCTGCTTCTTGATTTCCAGATGGTGCGGCAAGCGCGCGGCGTCCGGCAGCTGCGGCGGTTGCTAGGCAACGGCTCTGTACCTCCCGCCACGCGAAACTCCTTGTTAGTGGAATATAGCTTTCGCTACAAAAGGTCACAAACGTTACTACACATCGTCATGAGTGTCCCAAAGTCGCAAACCAGAGGAACGAAAACACGAACACTCCGTGATTGGGTGCCCCGCCGTGGTCGTGCAGTGGTAAGACGCCCGACTACTGTGCTGGAGTTCCCGGGTTCGGTCCCGACCGTCGGCGGCTGCGTTAATTTCGATGGAGGCGAAACGACGAGGCGTTGTTGTTATCGTTGTGGCTGTAGGAAGAAGGAAAAGAAAATGCACGGGCCTGCTACTGGCTCTGTAGCTGAGTCACCTCCGCAGCCTCGTGCGGACAGAAGAGATTGATTGATTGATTTATAGGAAGCGAAAGGCGCTGTAACTGTCTCACTTGTTTTCTGTGGACACCTCAACCGCACCGTAAAGGAAGGGAGGAAGGTGGGAGTGAAAGTGAAAAGAGAGAAAGAGGAGCCGTAGTGGAGGGCTGCGGAGTAATTTCGACCACCTGGGGATCTTTAACGTGCGCTGACATCGCACAGCACACGGACGCCTTTTCGTTTCGCCTCCATCGAAACGCAGCCGCTGAGGTCGGATTCGAACCTGGGTACTCCGGCACAGTAGTCGGGCGTCTTACCACTGCACCACGCCGGCGGCTTATTTGGGTTTGCTCGGTACGGTGGCTCGGCAAGAGAGAAAACGACAGAAGAGACGCAGAAAGCGGGCTGTTCCGACTAGCATCTACCGCCCCCAGAGGCAGCGCAAGCGGTTCAGCAAGTGTGGCAGATACGGCGCCTTTCCATTCCAACCAATAAATAATAATAATAATAATAATAATAATAATAATAATAATAATAATAATAATAATAATAATAATAATAATAATAATAATAATAATAATATTATTATTATTATTATTATTATTATTATTATTATTATTATTATTATTATTATTATTATTATTATTATTATTATTATTATTATTATTATTATTATTATTATTATTATTATTATTATTATTATAGAATCCCGGCCTCGGCGGCCGCTTTTCGATGGAGGCGAAAAGCAAGGCGCCCGTGTGCTGTGCGATGTCAGTGCACGGTAAAGAACCCCAGGTGGTCGAAATTTCCGGAGTCCTCCACTAGGGCGTCTCTCATAGCCCGAGTCGCTTGGGGACGTTAAACCCCACAAACCAAGCCAAACCATTATTGGCTCTCTCAAGGTAGTGCCGCGGCCCACATGACGCCCATTGAAAAAGCATGCGCCACAAATCGCTAGACCGCTCGGCTACTGGGGGCAGTAGATGCTAGGCGGAACACCTCGCTTTCTTCTCTTCTGTCGTTTTTTTCTCTCGCGGAGCCACCCTACCAAGCAAACCCACATACGCACCCCGGCGTGGCGGACAGAAGAGAAGATAGAGAAGAAAGGAAAAGAACAGGGAGAGAAAGACGCGCGCCTCACCAACAGCCGTCGTCCACCACCGAAGCAGTGGCGGGTGCAATGACGGCTTACAATAGATAAAATTCGGTGGCTGGTTAGCCTCCGCCACAAGCGGCGTTGACCTACCGTCCCAGCCCAGAACACCGTAGGTCCAGGAACTGCCCCACTTCACGACCTCCCCCCCCCCCCCCCCCCACCCGATGTCAGTGCAGGTTAAAGATCCCCATGTGGTTGAAATTACTCCGTAGCCCTCCACTACTGTTGCCCTCTTTGCTTATCCATTTTTACTCCCACCTTTCTCTCTTCTCTTACGGTGCGGTTCTGGTGTCCACATGTCAAGTGTGATAAATACTGCACCTTTTCTTTCCTGCGAACCAATTGGGTTGTCTTCTCTATATACTATCCCGATAAAATCATAAGGCGCAAACGGAGCAGTGCACGAGTGTGCATATGAAGCAGTATGAAGCACTACGCACCTGTTTTTTTGTTCCTTCACACGAGCCTTTGTGTGGGTTCTGGCCTGACCGTGGTGTCTTTCTTCGTTTGCAGTTGCTTTCGTATTTTCGTATTAAAACATTTTGCCGACGATTACGCTACTTCCTAATACGAAATTTGAGCGCAGCTCATCACTCGTTTCACCTTTTCGATAGAATGAGGCAAACATCACGAGCAAACTAATCGATCGATAGAAAGGGAAAGGCGCGGTAACTGCCTCACTTGTTACCTGTGGACACCTCAACCGCGCAGTAGGGGAAAGGAGGAAGATGGGAGTGAAAGTGGAAAGAGAGAAAGAAAAGCCGTAGTGGAGGGCTACGGAGTAATTTCGACCCCCTGGGGATCTTTAGCGTGCGCTGACATTGCACATTACGAGCAAGACATGCATGTACAATTACAGACAACTCTTTTTAATTTTGCATGCGGATTCCTTAAAAAAAAACAAAAAAAAAATAAAGAGCACTGCAGAATCTGCATTGGAGTAATGAGAAAGCACGCATGCTGCTGTTGGCTGCTTGTGGTTGCTTCTAGTTGCTTATAATTCGCTTCTTGTTTGCTCATTTTAGTATTTGGTACTTTTAAATTGTGCGCCAATCCCTTCCTATGCCCTTTTTTCGGTTATACTTCCGGTTGCATGATGTCACATCCTTGAGGTCATATCCATTACTGCATCCCTTTCTCTCTTTCCGCTTTCACTCCTACCTTCCTCCCCTCCCTTACAGCGTGGTTCAGGTGTCCACAGAACAAGTGTGACAATAACAGCGCCTTGTCTTTCCAGTGAACCAGTTATTCTAATTAATCACCTAATTAACTTATTGTCTAATTATTTTTTCGGACGCAACATTACCTCACGCTCTGTCGATTGACACCACTCGTTAAACTCTTACACTTCTCAATTACTCAGAACTGCTGTGGACACGATTTTGAGGACACGGTCTGCGGACACGGTCTGCAGACATAAATCTGTGAACATAGCGAAGTAATGCTTTCGCATTAGTAACAGTTCTTGACTGTTATGAAGGAAGCTTTGTGGTCGTCCGAAGCCTTCCACGGCATCTCTTCCTCTCTTTTTTCACTGCACCTTTCTCCTTTTCTCTACAGCCCGGTTAAGGTGTCCGCTCAGGATTGTGACCGATATTGCGCCTTTTCTTTGCTGTCAATCAATTTTGAATGCCGCTGATGCCTGCTGTACTGCGTCTATTACATGCTCTGTGATGCAGCGTTCGAGGAAGCCCAAATGAAAGGCGCCGCACGGACGCCTGGATCGAACGGCCGGTGGGGTCAGCTTCGTATAGTATATTGAATTTCATGGTGACGTCATCACCAGTCATGGCGTCATGACCGGATGTGACGTCATTATCACATCCGGTTATTGGACATGGCCGGATGTGACATCTCGATGACGTCACATCCGGTCATGATCTCCCTGCCGATGACGTAACCATGTGATGGCGTCATAGTCATCTGTCATTACTCATGACTATTTAGTCATGACCAATGAATAATTAGAAGTGGTTAATGACTATTTAATCATTAGTACTGGTTAGTGACTAGTTAGCCATTAGACTGGTTATTGCCACGGAGCAAGAGGGGGCTGAGAGGGGGGCGGAACTTGTTACGAGGCCGACGGCGACGCGAAATGCAGGAACGGGCGCCAAAGAGCTGCGCTCTAAAATTCTGGAGTTCCCCAACAGGCAGATAAGAAGAGTAGCTGAACCCCCGTATACGCTATGTGGCAACGTCACAACAGTTAAGTCATTGGTGTGCTGTAAACTATGAAGTATTAGGGATTGCAAGAAATCGCTGGGAACAGTTAAGCCATATTTCATAAACACGCTCCAATTTTCTCATGTATAGTTGGCGTGCATATACATAATATCATCGCTGGAAAGAACCCTGAAATATTATCAGACTACGCTCAGTGTTTATATGAAAAACACAGGGTGTCAGGAGATAACAAATGAGAGGAAAATTCGTACAGCGTGACGAAGGAAAAGTTGTCGCACTTGGCTAGCATAGAAACGTCTATAGAGGTAAACACATAATTGCGAGTGTAACAAGAATGAGTAATTAAGCGTTGATGTCCTTAAATGCGCTGCCTAATGCGACGGTCGGCGGTTAGATGGACTAATTATAGTGCCTGAAGGCGGGCCGGCTCCAAGCCACTATTTATTACTTTAAAAATTGTTAAATGTCCGAGCGTTCATTTTTCATATCACATACCTTGTCATAATCATACGAGGTATTCTCATCCCTTTAAGGCCGAAACAACATTTGCGGTGTGTACTGTCTTTTATTTCGTGTAGTCTTTTGAACCAAAATTGGTGCTAACTTTTCGCGGCCACACAACACAAATAAGGAGCTCAACATGGTTGCCGACGATTCTAAAACGCTTAAAGTAACCTTTTTCTCTCTTAAAAATGATATAAAAGAAGTGAAAATTTGTTGCCCCGATTTCAAGCACAGCAAAGGAGAAAGCGAGCACCTTATAAGCAGTTTGAGACAATGAAGTTATATAGACAAGTGTCAACCCGTGACGTCAGTGCACGGTGGCGCTAGTGACGGCAGTGACTTTTGGGGTGTATAGCAAAAGCCCGAGCAGTCTGCACTGGATGCGCGATGCTTACTGTGTTTTCAGGCATAATTCCCAATATTTCTGCATGCTGTGGTGCGGTTGATTGCGCACAAAAAAAAAAACAAAATGACACTTGTTTTAACGTGTTTCTTGCTGTCGGATACTGATGAGAGCAAAGGGCAGCGGCGTTTAGCGCGGCAAGTACACTCCCCGGTGACGGATTGCTGTGCCTTAACGTGCGTTGCACTTCTGCACTGAAGCAAGATCAATTTGTTTGCAACCATTAATTGCCGTGATTGCTTTTCGGCGGCACGACGAGTAACACAGGAACAAATGCCTGCAACTCGTGTTCGTATACACTGTGAGTTCCATTCACATGCAGTACTGCTCATGCATATATGTTCACACCAAAAAGGCCACAAAAGCTGCTGCAAGGTAACTGTAATTACCTTGAGTGGTCACTCCAGCGCGATATTCCCGAAATTTACAGGCCCGGACTTGTGAAGTATCTTTTATCTGTTTTTGCTTTCGCGAGCTTCAATGAGTGAATCTTCATCACTGGTTCTAGAAAGCAACATTGTTAGGATCCAGGCAGCCACGCAGTGTTATTTCACATATTCTTAAATTTTCTTTTTGAATGTCATTAAGACCCTGACGAACGAAATAAATATCCATGTACAACCTAGCTTTGATCGAGCAGGATATTTCAGCATGGCACATGGAGTTTAATGTCCAAAAGTGGAGTCGGCCATGAGGGGTGCAAAATAAACAGAATAAGATGACGCGCATTTGAATAAAACATTTCCAAGGATAATAAAAAATGCTCAGCAGATCGCGAAAATTTCGCTGCAAGCGATCGTGGAGAACGTTCCATTTGCGCTCATATGCTTCTTTCCTATAGAAGAAAGAGAACACAATGAGAGCATTCTTACAGGCCTTCATGTATATAGTAACCTGTGAATGACCTTGGCTACGTCGATCTGTAAGATGAGACAGACGCCAAACGTCTTTTCTATCGAGCAGGATAAAACAAATTGGCAGTGCATTAGGCGAATGCGTTACAAAGAACTAAAATATTGAGTTCGTATTAAATATGAAATTCTATGACTAAAGAGGCCGGTTGCCGGTAGTATTGTTCTTTAGAGTGAAAGGACTTGAAGCAGCAGAAAGCCAGTCAAAAGATTCGGCATATAAAAAACACACTTCCAGTCATTTATATCGTCGTCCTCCTTGCATGCGCTAGGAATAGGCCCCGGAGTTGAGCAGTGTTGACTGTTAGTCTTTCTGATACATTGCGCTTTCTCGTTTTTATTTAACTTAATCACTCACTGCAGTCGCCTACGTACCGTATCCGCGCGCTGTTGAGACCACGGAGAAGGAAGCCAATGCGGCGCTCTTCGCCCGGTAATTCCAGCAGTAATCGGCTGATAATGTGCTGAACTACTCTCCAAGCATAAACCAAACTATTTCTACGCACAAGCAAGGCTTACACCTCAGAATATTCGCACGCGCGAACTGGTTTCGAAGGCAGCATCGCTTGGCGCAGTGTAGGCACGCGGCGCTTTTGCCTATTCACCCCATGTCGCTGCTGATCGCAGCGCCACCTTTGTTTGCAAACATGGCGCTGGTCTATACGTGTTTAACAGCTTAGAACTCCATACGTCCATGAATCAACAGCGGTTGTAGTGCCTATTTTAACTCTTTTTTTCTAAATATCATTCCACAGAAGCTTCTGCATTTCACTGTAATCAGTGTTCATGACCAGAATGCAGTTATAATACAACAGCGTTAATAACAGCCAAGATTCCATTGGCAACTTTTTTTTTTCTTTTAGTTCCGCGGGAAACAAGGAACGCGCCATTATTCTCAACTTCCACACTGCGGTGACGCATGCCCCATGCTGAATGGTCCAGAAGGGATGCGTCAAGAAGAATCCGGCACAGTTTGCGATCAGGATTTGTCAGCATGCACCATTCGATTCATTCGTTCGTTTCGGAAGATAACTGGTAGGTATGGCTTTGTTTATGAACATTTAACGCCCCAAAGCGTCTCGGGCTATGAGGAATGCTGTAGGGGAGGGCTCCAGAAATTTCGACCACCTGTATTTTTTTTTTTTTAAGTGCGTTGGCATCACGCAGTATATGGGCCGCCTTGCTTTCCGCTTCCACCATAAAAGCGGCCGGCGCCACGCGGCCGCGATTCGATCCTGCGCATCCTTGGATACAGTAGAGGAGCAACCACTGCACCACCACGGCGGGTATCACTGTCGTACAGGTGAGAAATGGGTTTGCGCAGCGGCATGCACAATTTAATGCGCTCCTTGTATAGAACACATCGCAGTGACGTCTTCCTCAATATCTGTCCTACAGAATTTCAGTTAACCACTCATATTGGAGACCACTCACATCGCACAGCGCCCAGGAGCCTCTCCGTTTCGCCCCCATCTTTTTTTTTTTTTTTCTTCATTGCCTGATCTTGACACGAGAAACAAAAATCACTCAAATGCTATTTACATACGCTATTTACGTATGACACACTAAAATTCACGCATACACAACAAAGGATCTAGCCTTGAGAGCCACTCGGGAGGTTCTGCTGTAGCTTTCTGGATTGCCAAATACCTGTCCACGCTTTCCCGAAAAGAAATTCTGGCAGGCCGTGCATCTTTATCGCAATAGTAACCCGCCATTCTTGAGCGCCATAGTGGAGGCCCACGAGCATAAATAAATCAAATGGTACCCCCATCCTCACTTTCTACGCATAAGTACCGAATGCCATTCAGGTCTAGCGGAAAATCTTTCATTAGCGTACTTTGCAATACGTCCCAAAAATATACTCCTTCCCAACAGTGAATAAAAAAACATGGTCTAGGGTTTCTGGCTTCCTGCATATTAAACTGTGTGATCCCCAGGGTATGGATAATCCCTTTTTCTCCAAAAATGTTTTCACCGGGAAGGTTTCGGTGTGCAATTTAAAAAAGAAGGTTCTTGCTCCTGGCGTCACCTGCATTCTTTTTACCCTTTTTAAAACATCTGCACCTGGGTCTCCATCGTACAAGGCCCTGTACCAATTTAGGCACAGGGAACTTAATGTCACACAATGCATGATACAATTTCTTTCGTTTTACTGTAGACAAATAATCACTTGAAAACCACGCTGAAAGTAACCAAACACTTGCTACGATTTTTTAACAAAAGGACAAAGAGCTAACGACACATTCACAAGAAAGAAGACACGGACAAGCGCTCACTGACAACCGATCTGCAAAAATGCTGCACCAACTAGCCCAGCAAAAAGTCCTTCTTGAATACTTGCTACGACTTCTCTATAAAAGCCGTTAATCCCTGCGGAAAAATCTTCCGTTGAAACAACGTACTCCGGTAGCAGCAGCCACATTTGGACGTCGCCACTACCCTCCTGGCTATTTCGACGCCTGGTTGACTTAATTGGCTCCGGTGGAATAAATTACCAAATTAAACCAAATGCATCATATTTTTCACCAGAGAGATTTTTTTTTTTTTTCATATTTTATCTAATGGATTCATTTGTTTTTTCTTATGACTCGTTTTGTTCCAACGTAATCGTGCGGACAAACTGGTGACGGCACGAACTTGCCGGCACACCCAATTATTGCTTATGCATTAATAAATCAGTCAGGCTATTGCTTCCCTTTCTTATCAAGTTCGCAAGGTACTTCTTTTCCCCCAACTTTTTTAACCTGTTTCTTCAAAGCGCTGAAACAACGCGGATTAAGAAAGAACAGAAGCGCTCGTCCCTACCCTTGCTTCGTCAAAATGCGATTCCGCCTCGCATTCCGAAGGTGCAGGGTTCAAACCTCAATGTCGCCGGGTACCGCACACAGGGCCGAATTACCCACGGTTCATATATATAGCGTTCAAATGAACCGGGGCCTCAGTTCTCGCCCCCCCCCCCCCCCTTCCTCCCCACCTCATAAAAAAAGAAAAAAAAAAAAAAGCTTAAAAAGGGCGGATTTCGAGGTTCGGTCTGGAGAAAACAAAGAGTCAAATAATCATCTTCCTGATTTCCCATGATTAAAATTAGAACTTATGTATTGCAATGTCTAATTATTCAAAAGCGATTCATCGCCTCGTATGCTTAATTCCAAAGCCAGCCTCATAGTTCGCCAAAGTGTAAACCATTATACTGGCATAATACACGAAAAAAAAATGAAAAGTGGATGTAGCTGATTCTAACTGATTTCATTTGGTGTCAACTGGTCCCAGCTGGTACTGAGATGGAATTAACTGGTTCTAAACGACTACAAGCTGGAAATCAGCGGGTCGTAGCTGGCACTCATTTGGGAGTCAGCTCGTGCCAGCTGGCAGACCAACTGATCTCTATCATTACTGCTGTCGAGGTCAGTTGTGTATTTTATTATTATGACGTAAGCAGTAAAAGCTGCGACAAAAGCAATAAATAATGAGTTAGAGATTATGACTACTCATAGCTCACAGCCGCTCCAGCAGTTTGTCGCTGCTGTGAGTGGAGACGCGAGATTCTCAGGCGGGCCAGCGTTGAAGATCTCATCAAGAAATTCTTCCAGCAAAAAAGCTCGAAAATGCTATTACAAACGTAAACACCTCTGTTCACTTGCTTGAAGGTGTAATGAAAGAAGCAGACACGTTATACAAATACACGTGCCCGCCCCATTTGAAAGCTGAAATTCGATAAAATATTTAAACTTATATTTTCTCCTTCGTGTAAACATGTAAATTTACTGTTAATATCTAGAAGGACGCTTATGCTTCGCCTTCAGAATAGACGCGATAGCATGGCTTAAGTGTGCACAATATATATATATATATATAAAAGATCCTTCTGTTTTAAAAGTGCAAATAATGGCAAAATTAAAATATATTGTCTTTTTAAATGTGAACAATCTGTATGAAATGTAGATGTATATTACTGATCATTTAAGTGTAATAATACTTTTGGTGTCGGTTCAATAACGGTGTCTTTTTACAGGCGCCACCAGTTCGAAAAGATTCAGCTATCAATGTTTTGTCAACATTTTGAGTAATAAACATCATTCTCTGCACTTTAAGTCAGCATATAACATAATATCGAACGCCCGTAGAAACTTAGATGATCGCATTAATTCGTGTTGTTTAATGAATTCAGGAAACTATTATAAATCCTTTGTAGAGTATTTACCGCAAGAATTTGTGAACATCTTATTAACAAGACCCATCTCCACTTCGTCCGAGCTCCCACGCAGCCACTTGTAATGCGCTGTCAAATTAGCGAAGAAAATAGCTACTCGACAAATTTATTATTCCATCAATGAGCATTCTCATTATTAAGGAGGATGTTGTGTGCGCTGTCTTTTCATAGAATGGCTCAGTCTATATACCAATCTGTCTATGCGCGCCCTGAGGGAAAATATATGCTCAGCCCATGCTCATAAACAGTCCGAAGATTAATCTGGAAAATATGGCGCGTGCTCTGTAGAAAATTCTAAAACGCGTCACTGTCTCAAACATGACAACAGTGGGCGTGGCAGGGTAGTAGGGGGTTAAGGTACCTAGATTGAGGAGGCACCCTAGCATCGTGCACCCTATAAGGTGTTTGTAGAGGCCCTCTTAACGTTTTTTGAAACGGGCCCTCGTCACTATTAATCTGGATGCGATATTTTTCCCTACCTGGTGGCCGGCTCTTTAGGGCAAACGTTTGAAAAATGTCACTGTGCCATCATCTCTCTCTCTCTCTCTCTCTCTATATATATATATATATATATATATATATATAAGCATTAGTCATGATTAACTTTTTTGGGCCCATGCAGGCCTTGACCATAGCTGCTGCCCGCTTGACACGTCTCGTAACCAGCCAACCAGAGCGGTGCAGTATCGTCGGGCCATTTGATCGGACATCAGGTGGGTGCCGCCTCCGCTTTCACCTCCCACGGGAGCAAGGATTGGACGATTTTCGGTACATCTGTATGGGCAGCTAAGAACGGGCGCACGAGTATACAGACAACCACGCGTCGCACCCGGGGAGGTGCTTCACTTCCAGTAACAGAAAACAACGAAGTCAAAAAGAGGAGGCTGGCCGGAGCCGTTTGAGAGCCGTCGTCTAAATCCCTATTTATGAGCGGCATTCGACGGAGGCGCCCGGTTCTTTTCTCATGCAAGCAAGCATCGCTCGGCACCTTATATTCTGCCGGTGCCCTTTTTGATCCGTGCCGCCGCGCGCGCTTCTGCTGCTGGCGGCACGACTTTAGTGCTGTAAACAAGATGAAAAGAATATATATTCAAAGAAACGCAAACCTCCTCTTTCATTTTTCTTCGCTTTCTTCCTTTCGGTATACGCTCCCATCTGGCGCTCGCGGGTGTCTTTTCGTGACGTACGCTTCCCCGGATAAGGACCGCGTCGCGCGAATGGAGTTCTCGCACGTGTCCGTATTATAGGGGCCCAGAGCAGTGGCACTGTTTTGTCAGTCAGGAAAACGGAACTTCGTAAACGGGATCGACTGCTGCCCTCAGCCGGTACACCTTTGAGTCGAGAGTGTATACGGGCGAATGCGCGTGTCCCGCGGTGACAAGACGCGGCGACAGGATATGGCCGGATGACATGTGTGAGGGAAATGCAGATTTATGCCAGAGCTACCGGGAGTGTGCATGCACGAGGAAGGAGAAGCGGGAAAGGAAAAGAAAAGAATAACGGATGGGCATTCACGCCGCATGTCTCGAAGACTCGCCAAAGACTCGCCGCCAGACATCTGAGGTCAGGAGGGCAACGATTCTTTCCTCTTTTCAGTTTCAAAGGGGAATGACCCGTATAACCGATCGAATGGTGCTTGTGGCACACATGCCTTCTGGTATACACACATAGTCACCAATTAAATATCACCGCAGTGTTGGAGCTAAAGCCAGCTTATACTGGTGTTGTAGCTTTATGCGAGGCGCAGTGATGGCTAATCGATCATTCCATTCAGGTGAAAAAAAAAATGACCAACGTAATAGCTAGGCACACAAAAACTCAGACAAAAAAAAAAAAACACACACACATCGAAAACCCTTTCATGGTCCTCGTCGTTTACTCTAAGGTAGGCGTCATTAAGTTATCTTCTATAGGGCGAACATTAGGCCAACTTGGTGAATCTCTTAAGCGGTAAGCAAATTCCTGCCTACGTTAACCCAGCAAAGAGCCAACATTGCTCACACGCAGTGGAGGGAAAGTTCTCGCTTGATCCGGGACGGGATAAAAGGATGGCACACGTTGACCAACAAGCGCTGGAGTTCGCAAGTTCCCGCCCACACTACACGCGTGTTTTTCCGAGCGCAAATGTAGGCCGCGCGTTCAAGCCCCCTTCGAGCATTAATGTCTCGTCAATCAACGCCCTCTTCGGTCGGGAGACGGGTGCGCATGTTATCCATATAGCTCAGCTTGGCGCAAGCAAAGAGCAGCATGCGAACAAGCTAACAGCGCACGTGTGTCGCAAACCGTCCACCAGCCCGCCGTGCTCAAATAAAAGAAGGCAAACTTAAGCGGGGCTATGCAGTTTTTCTGAAAGCTGTGCACTCTTCTTGCTACTAAAAATAAGAAAGCAAAAAGGTAACGAAAGGCCCGGGGTGAAAAGGATCTATAGGGCCAGTCAGCACAAACATTAAATGGAGTTCTGCAACCGCTGCAAGCACAGGCCATGTTGCCATAGGCGGACCAGGAGGTGAAACAATGGCGGCTCCAACGACCATTCGCAGCGTTGTGGCGACGGCGGCCGCGGGCCGTTTGGCGGCGCCTCACGAATCGGCCATATACGCGCGGAATGATCCCGTCCACTGCGCAAGGGCTTTTATGAGGCCCGCTGCTGCCCGTCATATTGTTCGAGGCACGCCATGGTCCGGCCCCTTTCCTCTAAATGGTTTTCTGCTGTTTCCTCCAGCGGCGGCCGTCCGCGACCATAGGCCTGTCCGCCGCATCCACGCCTCTCGCGATGGCACCGTACGCCGCCCCCCCCCCCCCCTCCTTGTGTTCTGATCATACATACTTTACTAGACGGTGTCGAGTGAACTGATCGCCAATGCATTTTCCACAGATCTGGAGAGAAGCCGAGTCTTGCACGCTTCAAGCCCTTGACGTGGCTTTCGCAATCACACGCCTCGTTAGTGTATACCATGAGGTGGACGTTCCGCAACAACTTTGAAAGATTCGGCGAAGGTGATTGAGTTGCTGAAGAAGTATATACTCTTTTTGTCGAACATCTGCGTCGTCGAACCACACACTTGCATTGCGTTGGAAGAAAATGTTAGCGTGAGTTCGGGGTTGATCTGGGCGCAGGTTAGAAGAAGGACTTGAAGAGCATACTCATTTGTGACTGTGGAAAACAAAGGCTGTGAACATTTTTTTGTAAAACAAAATACGTATCTTGAATACCATCGCCAGTTTCTAGTTAGTTGAGAAAATGGAGTTACACATGCACATTTAGTATTGCAATACAGTCCCAAGAATCATGCTGTATACATTCCCGGACATCGAAAACGGACTTTCTACCTGTAACCAGCATGATCGCTGACAGCACGTACAAAATATCTAACACTATGAGCATCAACCTATAAATGAGGTCACAAAAACTTTACGCTCCTCCCTCTTCTCCCTTTTTCTCAGCTACATTGCCACCATCTTTGTTGTTTAACTTATTGCTTCCACATACTTTCCTAAACCAGCACAATAAATTCACCTCTATGAAACCAAATGCAGCCGATATTTTGAGGCATATCAATGTTTTTCCTCATTTCCAACAGAGCGCTTACCGTCTGCAAATGATGCCCGTAATGTGAAGGGGCGAAATGATTTGTTCCATCTCGGAGTAAGTTTTATACCTTTCGTCATTTGATATGGTCTTTAATAAATGGGTTCTGCTGATTCCTGAGGAACCATGCGTGCGACAGCGCTAAAGGATGCGTCGACGGGTTTAGATATAAATAGCGGGTAGCGTGCTGTGTCCGTCTTAGTTGCAAGCAAGAAAACGAAAGCTCACAAACCAGCCGGCTCGGTGCAACAGCATTTCACTTATGCGTATGCATAACGCGTGTGTCACATGCACGACCTATGGGCGCGCGAAGAAAGTAGGTTTGACTCAAAGCCATGCGAATCGTGATTCGAGCGCTGGGTGCATACCAAATAAAGCAAGGCACAAATAAGCTCGGGCCAAAGGCCCCTTAAGCAAGCTAGACACGCATGACACCATCTGTCAGGTAGGAAACTGAGGTCGACACTTCAACCCGCGTATTCCAGGCGCTCGGGGTAATGACATGTTCTTCCTCCCCGGTCATTCGCAGCTCACGCGGACGAAGCGAGGATGATCCCAAGCGCGCCTTTCAGGCCTTCAGCTCAGCAATAAAGGGAAGTCCACGTCTTGCCACAATGCGCCGAGCATCTTTCGTTTCCTTCAGTCATTTTCTCTAGTTCAAGTTTTTTACTTGCGGGATGTATATTCATGGAGGAGGGCATGAGGTATGCAGAGAGCACGACATGTCGGCGTTTATTGCCAGACGTTTATAGTTTTTCTTTTTTTTTTTCCTTATGGGGGAATATGAAGATGTCTGGTCTATTTACGGTTCCATGCAGTGCTTATTTCGGCGACATATTCGGAAGTCATACCGCGTATTCTTTGCGCATTTGAATGGTTACTGTCCTCCTGCGTATACCTGGTGCGCCATGGGTAACAAATGAACCCGACCTGTGAGCTCCCTTTCGTGGTAGGAAATCATTTTCTTAGCATTCTGTCGACAAGGCAAACTGTCGTAGAAACAAAGCGGCATCTAAATACTCATGCAATATACATAGTGAGAAATACGTGTTAAACAGTTCATTTTAAGTCCCACATTTCTGCAGCTTCTTCTCGCTAAAGACGTAGATTATGGCGAAAAGCAATTGGATCGCTTCACCGCGCACAACTATACTAATCTGAAACAAATTTTTCGAGAGAGGTGCTCTCATATACACATTTGTGGCCCTTCACGGTCGAAACTTTCCTAACCGTTTCGACGATATATTGCAAGCCATATAGTAGGTACGGATCAAACTTTTTTAATCATCCACTGGAACTTTACTGAGAAATTTGTGTATATGAGGCAAGTAAAATTTAATGTTAGGTCTATAGACATTCCGTTCGTACAATGAGACGCTCTCTAAGAAGCTGACGATGAACACCTGACATATATGTAGAAAAAAGCTCTGATATAGTGTCTCATTAAAAGTGAAGCTCCTTTATTGACTACCTCGTGAACTAGCTCGTGCATGCATTTTTGCGTTTTCGTTTAACAACTTCTGAACAGGTGCGTGCACTTTCGTAAAGCGTAGCTCAATTTTATCTCTGCTACTCGCTTCTACGGGACAATGTGCATATTTCACATGGAGATCATTTAAACAATCTGTGTCATCCGTTCCTTCATAACGAAAGCTATATAAGTAAGGGATGGAAAAAAATGCGCAGAGAACTGGCATTATAAGTTGCCTTCTCAGAGCACGCCCGTGCAAAATACCGGCCGCCTTGCGTGGAGCGATCAAGAACTGCGATGGGCGCTTCTCAAATTGAGCCGTGAGCGCGTGGCAAGGCCTGTATCTTGCGCAACGTTCCATCAGCGGCTCATGACGCGGTGCTCGGGCAAGTTAAGCCGTCAGCGCTGAAAAGACGGAGCAGCGAACGCGTGCACAGCGAACACACGGCGTGCCTCCGCCAGCTGCGGACAAAGAAACTAACCAGACGCAACCCTTGCGACTTGCGTGACGCTCCCTTATCCGTCCTTAGTCGCGCGCTCTGTTCCTTCTCCACACATTGCGCAAGGGTATGAATCGGTGCGCTCTGAAGCTCAGCGCCACTTCGTACGCATGCGAGGAGCAAAGGAAGAGGCCCACGTACGACAACACGCACAGACAATGGTGATAGGCATCGTCCGTTCCCGGATGCTTCCGTCTTGCTGCTTCTTCTTTTTCATTAATCTTTGTTTTTCCCGGTGGCCGTGAGCGCGCAAGCTAATATTTGAAGTAGACCTAATGGGTCGACCGTAATGACCGGCAAATTGGACCCATGGTTCACGGCGTTCAAGATGGACGAGCGACGGTGGCGCTGCCACCGGAAAAGAGATTGATTCGGCCGATACCCGAAGGGGACAGACGCGCCGCGCGGCTGCCCGCCGTGTTTACGCGAACGCAAAGGAACCGCGCGACGACGCACCGAGGATGAAGCGGCGGCCCGCGGGCGCGCGCAACATTCACCGGAAGGGCAGCGAACCGCTTTTATCAACCAGCGACTCGGACGTGTATGCCGTCGTCTCACCTGAGGCTGCTCTTAACGAACGTCCTTTCTGCACGCATTAACGCGAGCTCAGGGGTGCGAATTTTCTTCTCTATAGAGTAGGTATCATGTAAGGTATCTTTTTCTGTGATGGCCTTTATGGCGAGGAGCGTGATGTCTTCATTTCTGCCTTCTAAAGATAACCATGCCGGGCTTGGAACCGGGACCATATATATATATATATATATATATATATATATATATATATATATATATATATATATATATATATATATATATATATATATATATATGCACATATCTACGGGTTCGAGGCAGCCAGACAGGCACTGCTATACGGCGCCATTTTTAGCATGCGTCTTTTAATTACGGTGTGGACTCCTCGATATTTTTTTTCTTCTATCTTCTATGCGTAATAAAGAAACGGTATTCTGCTGCCAGAAATCTCTCATGAAGCATTTTTTTTTTTTTCACGATTACCAGTTAAATACGAGTGGGCGCTGCAAGAGGAGTTCGAATTATGTTAAGCAAAATAAGCTTACGCCACGCATGCTTATTTCCTTGAAGGTCGGTAGCCATATATCTCTGGACTGCCTAGAGAAATAATCCATGTAATTTCCAGTTTTAGCAAAAAGAAGAAAAAAAAGACATCCATAAATATGAGGCAGCAGAAAAAAAAAAAGATATTATATACTGGAGTTGGCCAAAACGAGCCTTGAGGATATTGATAGCGGATAAATGTTTTCGCCGAGAAGATCCTTTCCAGTATCCAAATCACTTAAATGCTAAGGAGGAATACACTTAGAATATCAAGTCAATATATTTAAAAGCCCAGTGGATGAGGATATCGCGGCAAATCTACGCTGCCTTCTTTAAAAAGCACGTGCATTACCATGCACTTAAACATAAGCGGCGATTCTGTTCTGTAATAAATAATTACTTGAAACTTTAGCCGCAGAGGCGTGGAGCCATTATCTTTTACCTATACAGCCAAAAGAAATTCGTATTCGGCCGAGCTCATGGGCTCAAGGATCAGCCGTCTCGGCGAAATTTACTCCAGTATAGCTCTCATAAAGAGATACCAGAAAGCGCTGATTTTAATTCAACACCCCATTTCGTCTCCACCTAGATGATCAGGCGGCCGCGCCGTTGTTCTGAAGCGTATTAGCCACCAATTTTATAACCTTTTAAAGAGACCGAAAATCGAACACTCACGCTGTCAGGTAGACGAGCCAAGAAGCTCAAATAATCCCGTATACACTCTAAAATAATTGCAACACCTCTACTTCTAAGAGTGGCGTATAAATAAGTGGTATACACTTACGAAACGTTATAGATAGTTTAATCGGAGGAAAACATCGCATAGAACGTGTTCTCTACTTCGTGTGAAACTTACATCGTATTGTTAAAACAAAGTGGAATTATAGGCACGCAAACAAAGCCACTGAATAGGGGGCAGCTAAATGAACGCCTATAAGAATGCAGCTCACACTACTTTTACAAAATTCTATACGGTACTTGGACAACTTACCTTAAAATTATTCATCTGAACGGGCACTTTGACTGACAGTTTACGGGCGGCCACTAGACAGCAGTAAAATAATTGCTCACTCTTAAATTGAATGCGAAGTTACCAGAGCAATTCGCGCTTTACCCACAGACCTGGATGCCCTTGGTAAGGAACAACTGCAGCCTGAAGAAACTTCGAGCCGGAGGTTCAATCTTGCCATCATGCTGTCGAGGTTGCTCCGTTTTTTTGGAAATTACATGCATACTTTCACACCCCGAGGAAGTTGAATGAGAATTTCGGAAATTCAGTTCTACCAACGCAGCATGCTAAGCCGATAAAATCGGCAAGGTCAAAAAGGTTGCTATAACAAGTTTCAGAATGCTTGTTCCCCTTGAGTTTTTCACCCCATGTGTAAACGTCGAGATTTTCTTTCGCCTACATAGCCACAGAGAAATTATTCCTAAAATAATAATGATAAACATTAAAGGTAAACATCAGCCGATCTGTCTCGCGAACAAACGCTGGGAAATCGTCAGTCTTTATCTATAGGGTACAAATTCGATAATAGGCAGGTAGTAGGTGGCTTCCATTTGTAATTATCCGTGACAATATAGCTTCTACCCAGTGTCTGGTGGGTTGTGCGGCAGGACGCCACGAATAATGCAGCACTGCCTGTCCAGTTAGCTTTAAATCCCATTCGATGCGAACTACGGACGCGTAAAGATCGAGTTGGAGAAATGTTCGCCTGTGTGTATACGGGCGCAATCGCGCGCAGGCATGACCACCATGGTCGCTTGGCAACTCCTTGAATAATAGAGGGCGGCTCTCTTTTTATACTGACTCGTTTCCGTCGGCGCGCACGTGTGTCCTTTTGTGCGTAGAGAATGACGTCTTCTTGTCTGTGTATACGGCTCTATGTGCCGGCCGGCGCTCCTATCGGTCCATATATAGCTTTATATACGGCGTTCATCCCTCGAGACAACTACACCTACCCGCGTGTGCTCGCGAACGAGTTTGTTGTGCACGCACAAACTCCAAAACCCAACGCACCGGAACTTTGTCGCCAAGCGATAAGAACTTCAGCAAAGCCAAGAAGGGACTCGCGTTATTCTTTCATGTCACGCGACTCCGTCATTTTTGGATGAGCGAAGTTTAATAGTCGCGCAGCGTATATAGGGGAAGCAAAGAAAGAATGCTCACCTACTTGAGATTGTCTTGATGGAGCATTAGATATAGGCGCCTCCATACTGCTCGGCGGATCTTGAGAGATCAGAACTCTGTCAAGCGATACATGGGCAGGCTTCTGGCGTCGCGAGCAGGCAAAATAAAAAGTAATTGTTTCTCGCATTCGGAGGGATTAATCGCGAGCACATGACGAGACCATCACGTTAAATTAGTTTGTTACAATAAAATAGTTTGTCACAATAAATTAGTTTAGGCAAGGCGCCACATTCCATGCGCTGGTATTGTCTTGTGATGGCGCAGAATTCGTCAGTTATTTTCATTTTTGATTACGCAAGAACTGCCATTTCTGTCGGGAATTGTGGTAGCACTGCGAACATCGCTTGTACGTACAGTAGTATGGAGGCATCTTGCATCATTTGAATAATTCAGCATGGGCAGATTAAGTGTATTACTGATTAATGCTTAATTGCCGCCTATTTTTTTCACTTTGCCTATTGTCACTAAAAAAACCATTGGTACATATCTAAGTTTTTAATAACGTATAACAATAATTAAGCTTACTGCACAAGTGCTCTCCTGATTTACCTTCCGACATTCTGGCTTGCCTATCCCAGCTGGCTATCTTTTGAATTCTGGCCTACATATGAACGTCTAATAAAATATTCCTAAGAAGGGCGAGTATATATATTTAGCACATCAAAGTCCAACAGCAAGACAAACCGCCTGCCCGCAGATCGTTAAATGGTATCGCTTTCCTCTCCGTTTTGCTCATTGTTGTTTATTTGTTATTTGCTTGCTCTCTAATCTAAGTCAATGTTTCCACATATCTGTTTCAGCATAAAAGAGCGATAGCTAGTGGATAATTTTCTCGCTGTTCCATAGAGCAACAAGCAAAGGACCGGACACAAGCACTAACTTGATCTAAACGCTTTATTTGGCGCCCACAGAGTTTAGAGGAACGAATTCTGTGCGAAGTGATAACGCATGAAAGATTATGACGATGATGCGTGCAGTTTGACAAGATATCCATCTGTTACCACTCGCACGTAATTCGTTTCGCTACTCTGTTGTCGCCAAATGAAGCATTTAGAGGAAGTTAGCTCTTCTGCCCTGTCATACTGCTTGACGTGCTATCGAACACCAAATAAATGTTTAAGCGTTTTCAAATCGTTTGTTTGATTTACCGTAGAAGCATTACTTCCTGCATTCTCGGATTTCTTCGAGGTGGCTATGAAGCCTCCTTCTAACAGCCACTCGAAATTAAAAAATAAAAACGTTAGCCGTCGTTCAACGCCCAGCTTGAACCGATTAAGACTTGCGGAAGAACTGTTTGGCTTGATTCTGCACTGTTTTGCGTTTTGTTTTTTTTTGCATGATTTTGATCGGTGGTTTAGCACTGAGACTGGTGCAGTGTTTGGCAGTGTTAAACGTCTTATTACATAATACACAATCGCAGGTATACAAATGTCGTCCGTTCGAACCACTCTCGCAATCTACCCTTCATTTTGATAGCAGATAGATGCCAAAGGCAAGCGAAGTGGTATATGACACTACGCTGAACCCTGCGCGAAGAACAGTTGAGTAACAATGTTGATACGAGACAGGGCAAATATGGCGCCGCATGGACGTCCGTTAGTGATGCCATATGAGTAAATAGAGCGCCATAGGTGACAGGGGAAGAAGCCCTGTCACGAGGGTGTATTCGCATATGCCGCCGTCCCACTCGCCGGCGTTTTTTTTTTTTTTTTTTTGCTCGGTTCTCAAGACCTTATGAGTGCTTCCGCCTTAACAAAAAACTCCCCACCAGTGGAATTTCGAACCCAAAGCGAAGCAAAATGACCAGCTTAATTCGGTGGTCACGTGCGTTAGACCATACGCCATCTTGCTTATATTTCTTCATTTCCTGTTCACGATAAAAAATAGTGTGGGGGCGAAAATCTGCGCCTTCTTGATAGCCGCGGTTTCTTCAGCATAAAGCTGCAAGTCTAGCAAGCTGCGTTTCGGATGTCGTCGTCTATATCGTCTTCACCTTGTCCCATAAAACTGAACTAAACATCTTAATTAGGCCTCTTTCATCCCGAAAAAAGCCAAAGGCACCCGTTAAATGCGAAGATAACCATGGCAAAATGTGGCGAAGGAAAGCTTAAAGAATCAACCCAAGCTAAATGATGGATAGAAAATGCTTATGAATGGCTCTTTTATAATTATCTTCCTTGCTCGAAGGGGGCATAAAATTTGTCTTACCGCTGGAAAAATTTGCACTGCAGGCCCATTTGCAAAATACGAAACCAAGTACGAATCTCCTGTCTCTCGGGCCCTTCCACCATAGAGTTTCTTACACTAAGAAACTCTATGCCTATAGGTAAGAGTAAGAAACTCTATGCCTTCCACAGTGCATGCGGCGTAGTCGTCTGTGCATGCGGAACTCGTTTCTTGGAACCGTAGCCGCGCACGGAAGACCAATGAAATGCGCTTCACTCGAGCTCACGACTTGTTTCGCTGCGGAGCCGAAAAACGTGGCTGTTGCACAAGTGTGCTGTTCTCACGAGCTAGCGAGCCAATCACCGCAGGTTTGAGTAATCCCTCGTCACCTCGTGTTCCGCTCCACTGGCGACAAGTTGTGAGCCAAAGTATACAGTATAGATACACCCTCCAGCCCGCCGAGAGCGAAACAGAGCACGCTATCTTTATAACTGCATGCATGCGCTCGTGTTGTCGGAGCTATAGGGGAAAACAAACATGCTGAGTCAAATAACAGCAGTATATACTGCTATTGTTAAGGACAAAAATGTGCGTTATTTGCATGACGCCCAAGTTGCTGCAATCGCGTTTTGCACAGGCATACACACTATTCTGTCTGTATGACACGGGCGCGCGTCTGCCGGAAATCCACGCGGGCACCTCTTGATAACGGCAGAATGTGCGTAATTTTTGTCCGAGCATGCTTGTTTCCGGTGGTGAGGCCATGCATGAAATCATACTGTTATGCAATGTTCGCGGCACTTGTCCGGGGCGCACGCAAGAGGCTGGAGGTAGCAGGGGAAATGGAGATGAACGCTGAGCAATTAATCAGGCTATTCACACTGATATACTTCAGTTTCGCTGCCTGATACGTTCGTGTATATTGGCATTGTACATCACGCACACGTACAGTAAATATATTGCTGCAAATCATTCCGATCTTTATTTGTCCTTTTTTCGACAGCCGCTGGCATGCAGCCTTATCACTCTGCCTTATTCTGGCACGCGGACCAATTCTGCATTCTTTGTGTGTTCATAATCGTCGCGAGAGGCATCTTTATCAGTTTCTTTGTCGCGGGAGATGCGCCGAGATGTGCCTCGAAGATTCCAGCCACTCGCGTGTGTTTCTACAAAGTTCCAGGTTGTGATATAGCCACGGTTTGCGGTTTTATCTATAGATGTGTCTTCGCCGCCTTTAAATTGAGCGTGGGCGGGTGCGATGAGCACTCTTTGTTCGACGACCGCCGAGCACGATTATTGCTATTGCCGCCGCCGATTGCTTAGTTCTTTTGTGGGCGCAAGTCAGCCCAATAAAGAGTTTATTCGAGTGAAGTTCAAGCCTCCTCACATGTCAACGGCATTATCACTACTACATGACATTATGGTATACTTAGGCGGGTGCGTATTTCTTCAACATGAGTGTTATGAGGGGTAAATGAAAACAACCCAAAGGCAAAACTGAAGCAATTGTTTATTGGAGATGTGCGAGGTTAGGCACTTCTGTTATCCAGCATGTTTGGCTGCAGCATAAAGTCAACGGAGTGTATAAATTCCCAGCGCAATATTAGTGAATTTTTGTGGCTATCCATCTTGGAACCAGCGTGAAGACAACTAAAGCGGTGCTTGAATATTTTTACGTCGTTAAAGGAGTATATTCATTTAAGTTTTGGGTTCGCGTTTTATTCTTTGTAATGATGCCTATAAAACGTTACTGTGCCCGTATCACCACGCCATACTCACCTACGACAGCTAAATAATTTATAATTGAATTTATTTTCTGCGATGACTGTGACGTCAAAGTAGCCTAGGTCACGTGAGGGATGAATATACAGCGATATAATCATTCCTGCGTTGTTTGAATTCCTTACAATAAAGCCAGCCTGCCTAAGGAATAACAAGCCGGGATCACTACAAGTGAAGAATCAGGAATTATATCGCTGTTTTTGAAGCGAAAAGCTTCACTAGGCAGTCAACTCCGAGTCTCGCGTGTACTCAGTCTTTAGAAAAAGCCACAGCTGTGCATGTGCAAACCACGTGACGTCACAGGAGAGGCGGAGGAGGTCGAAGCCACCGCTGCCGCCGCAACTACGCTGGTTGACCTTTAGCCGGTGCCGCGTGCTTCTGCGCATGCGCGGCTGTGGTCTGAGCTGCTGCGACTCTGTCGGAGCGCTCTGAGAGGAACGTAGGAGGCATTCGCTATGGAAGACGATGCTGAAGAGGCAGCTTGGAATTTGGCTGAGAGGTAGCGATTAAACGCGAGACGTAGGGCTCAACAAGCTGCTGAAACACCAGAAGAGCGGGAGACTCGCCTTACCACACGGCGACAAAGAGATGCTGAACGTCGTTTGACTGCGCCAAGCAGGAAAACTAGCGAAGATTCCGAACAGTCATCACGCAGAAAAGAAGAACGGAATGAAAGGCTTCTTTTCGCTTTTGATATCCAGGCTTAACCAAGCTAAGCCACCACCAATCTTTTCATGCCGCGCATCAGGACATGATTGTGACGTCACAGCCATCTCTCGGCTGCTGAAACCGAAACTGGTGAGAAAAGAAAATTCAATTATATATTATATAGCAGTCGTAGGCGAAAACTGCGCGCGGATTGATATACCGGAATGGCTTATAATTAACAAGAAAAATGCCACCAAAATTTGCTGGCTGCCGACCATATGTCCGCAGAAGCATTGCGCTTGTAGGGAATGACAAAGGAGTACTTTATAGTTTTATGCATGTAGTCAAATGAACGGCGTTGCGATATTTTAATCAATATTACACGCTTAGTTGACCATGTACTATTAACAATACGCTTCTCATAGCAACATTTAGGAGGGGCCGACAAAAATGAAATGGAACTCCTGCTATCATATCTGTCGATATAGTTTTGGACACTGAGCTTGCTGAGAACATATAATGTATGGACCGTCAGACACGCTCAGTCAGATATATGCTTCTTAGTTTGGCAGGCGAGTGAAAAGATGAACGACAGTTTACTTCAAAAATGAACTCCGTTACCTGAATATGCTGAAAAACACGCGTAATAAATTTGCGGCACAGCAGTATTTGTCTCCTTTTGCATCGCTAAAAACTATCCGTGCCAATTTACGAATAGCGTGCACTAGAAAACAAAACAAAACAGCAAACAACGAAATCGCCAGCACGCTCTATTTCTATACTCTTGTCCTTAAGTTCTGCTGAAATGTATACATATCGATAACCTGGCCATAATGGAGGTATAGGGTTTCCAATATCTCTATCTCTTGTATTTAACATGCATTGAAATATCAGCATATACGTGAACGCTGCGCTAATCCACTGAAATCACGCCGCCACCTGTACTCAGTTTAGCTGCCTTTCCAGCACAAGGCCATTGAAGCTGTAGAAACTCGCGCTTTTTTCGTCAAAAGTTGCGCATCGATGCGCTATACATAGAGAGCAGGAAGTTCCTTATGTAGGCATGTATACTATATAGCATATATACGTTTGACCATTCCTAAAGACCAGAGGCAAGTTCTTGCAGGCCGTGGTTTTTCCATGAAGAAACAAATTCAAAAGTATTAGAGTATCTTCATACATGTAGTGGACACTCTACCTTAATTAGTTGCGGTGAATAAATTAAAAGGCACACCGTTTGAAACCATTGCAATAACAGCTACTTCGTGACGCGAGCATCGGAAGCAACATGCAATCCTTGTGTAATCACTGAGCTTAGAAAGGACGAAAAAGAAATGTTCTCCGTTGCACGTACCAATTACAACATGAAAAAGAAGCAAAAGAAATAATAAAAGCAGCTGGTCTACGCCTCCAGCTTCCCCACACCGCGCCTTCTTCCGACGGGCGACAGATGGTGCTGCGGGTCCCGTTTAACACCTGTAGGTGTCTGCCCAAATGTGCTTGGACCCACACCGGGTCCGCCTTCGAGGCAGGATGCGCGGTCATTGAAGAACGTGGCGGAGGGTACGCAAGAGAAGACGTTATACGGTAGGGGGCGTCCACTCCTTCTGACCGCGTGCATTCGGAAGAGAGCCCGGAAACAGCAACATTATGTCAGCTGCTTGGTCGGTCGCCTCGCCTGTCTTGTCCCAACCTATCAGACTGCTTTCTTGAGCTAGCAAAACTCCGCATGCAAGTCCCTCGAGCAAGGGACCGAAGCTGTAAGCGCGAATTTATCACGCAAGCATGCCTCCTTTTTTTTTTTTTTTTTTTGTTTTTCTTTTTTAGTCAAGCGCGACGACCACTGTCCATTCTCCCTCCCCCATTTTTTTTTAGGGTCTCGTTACGACGTATATATATACGACGACGACGCTAGGAAACGGACTAGCATAAAGGTGCGCACGCATACGCCTATACGCAAACCAAAGCAGCAGAGAGCGTGTACGCGGCCAAAATGCTCCGTGCAGTGTTTGGGCGCCGCTGCCGCTGCTTCTGTTGATTTGACAGGAAACGCGCCGGTGAAAATGAGCGGCCGATTTGGACGAAAGACCTACCCTCCCTCCCTTTCCCTCTCTGCCCTTGTCTGAGAGGAGACCGCGAGAAGTGCGTGAGAGCGCCAAGCAGTGTGGAAGAGAAGACGAAGCGCTTACGAAAGGGGGAAGCACGGCGGCTTGATCGCGTAAGACGTAAATGGCTTTCGAATGACGCTGAAAACTGTCATTACACGGATTCTTAAGCTAAGTCTCGCTTCGGCCGCATGACGTGAGGCGACGACGCATCAACGACCGCGCGAAATCGTCGGAAGTCGTTCAAAGGAGAGAATAAAGAAACGCGCAGAGAAAAGCTGCACAGAGCCTGAATATGAAGCTTACCCTTTTCTCGCTTTGCCTCGCGTGCTATAACTGCCAAGCAAATTGGTCGCCGCGGTGTCCATTACACTGTTTCACATCTAGCCATTACGTTTAGCTCAGCCCTCAGAAGGATAAGAAGTAAGCACTCTTCTTTTCGCCACTCTTGTACGCTTCCACGTTGAGCAATTTAATCTGGCATAGGATGTGTGTCATTATACGAGGGGGCTATCATAGCACCTCTCCTATAACACCCCAAGGTGGTTGGAATCGCAAATTGTTCGTTCAGCGTGCATTGCTTTCTCAACATTTACACTCGGGCACCCTAGACACATCGTCTTAAGGCAGGTGTGAAAATGTCCGCCGTGAAAAAGTCAACGACGAGCTTGCGTATATCTCACGCAAGCTGGGATGTAAATTATACCTCTCAAATACTCACCTCACGCTGTTTCCACTTCCTGAATGCAGTTATAACTGCTCACTCGCTGAAGTCATTGTAACGGCGAAATATTAGCATAATTATGTGGAAATGTCATTATGGGCTTTAATGATTACACGAACATCAGGCTCCTTCAGTACTTATATTCTTTTTTCTCTTATGTCACCATATCGCTGTCGGCAACGGGATGTTGGACAGAACACCATTGTTCAAATCAGGTAGCACTGCGAAATTCTGAACGCATGTATCACTGCTTTCTTGAGTAAAATGTCTACACAAAAACTTTGTCAAAACTTCTCTCGACATTATTTGACTGCCATTTGGAGCTTCAAATCTCCAGTGTGACGAAATACCTCACGCCAAATAGATGATGGAGCTGTAAGGGAATATAAACTGATGTATATAAGCAGATGACCTCTCCCGCTCTAGTCATTATTTCACACTGGCACATTCGTAATGTCCGCCAGTCTCCTATATGATTGCTTATTCTCCGTCTGCTTGTCTATAGCCACTACACAAGTCAGAGAAGACAGCTTACTTCACCCGCCGTCAAAATAGATACAGCTAGCAGTTCGTATATATGCACAACCTTCAAGCGGAAGCTTGACTTCTTGTGCCCTCCGATCTATGTATACATATACAGATGGCGTATTATACAAAGCTTTTTTCACTTTCGCGCGTATCTCGAGGCGAAAGCCTATGCAAGCATGCACGCTTGTTGCCCTGACATCTCTGTCAAGCGTTCGTGGACACGTCGGCAAAGAAAGGGTTATGCGTTGCCTTGGAACGAGGCAAGGTCCTCCCGTCACCGCACCAGCCGAAGCGGAGAAAGAGACAGCAAGGGCTTCCCTGTGGACATACACACACAAACTGAAGCCTAAACAAACGCTTGCGCCATTCTTGCGAAGCTGAATGCATGCCTGGACGGGAGGAGGCCTTATGGAAATGGGCTCCTCCGACCGCGGAAGACGATCGAGGCGCGCTCATCCGCAAAGAGTGCCTAGACTCGACCACGGCGCTGCTTGACAACAAGCAAGATACGGAATCTAATTTCTGCCAGCTTTTATCGGGATCCTGCTAGCTGCAGGTTTCGTGCGTCTGTGTATGCATGTGTGCAGTCCCCATATGTCGCGGAAAGTCTTAGCTTGAGTCATATTGCCTGCTTCCTCCACGAAAGGCATTCGGATTTGACAGGTCCACATTTATATATCGTGTCTTTCTTTTTGTACCTGTGTTTGTTTTCATCTGCTGGTTGATCAGATTCTTCAGGAGCGATATATTCCTCCTTTTATCAGTCAGCCTCGCAAAATCACCGACATTCGGGTAAATTTTGCTTCGCCCATGCAGGCTCGAGAGCGTCAGCGAATTTTCGTAGAAAGAAACATTGTTTCACCCAATGCGTAGACAATTAATTATAAGGCGGCGTGGTTGTGAACATTAATTTCCTCTCGAGAAAAGGCACAAGCTATGCGCGCAGCGGGACGCAACGTTCGTTTCTGATCGTCTCGATTGGCCGATGGTGCGTCGCCGGCTGCGGCATTTGTTGTCTCTGCTGTCATGCCATGTACCGCCCAAACGTCCTGATTTGGTCGGTCTGATTCGGTTGGCTTAATCAGATTTCAGCACATCCGCGCAACGTCGTGAGGCAGCACGCCTGAACAGGCAGCAAAGTTACGACTCATATGTATACATCCCGCCCACTCGCTCCAACTCACTCCCCTTTCATATTATTTTTTTAATGTTTGATCCTTTATAGAGTAAAGTCAAAGTACAGTTGTGAAAAAAAAAAAAAAAACGACGCAACTTTCTCCCAAGGTAGAATATATATATACGTATATGGTTCGACACAAGTTGTGAAAGAAGCAACGCTGTTGGAAAAACAGGCGTTGCCAAAGTGAGCAAAACTTATAAATGGGACAACTGTTAGAGGATTGTTCCGCAGTAATTTACGTAAAACAGCCATGTCGACAAAACGCATATTACATTGTCCTTTCTGCGTAACTGCCATACATTGATGAAAGGCTACAACAGAAGCAAGACTGAGTAATAAGATGCCAGCAGCGCGAGCCCGAACACACGCACTCGGTGTCGGTGGTACGCACATTCACGTAATTAACCTTCAGATGTATCCAGCCGAAACGGTTATTTTTAATCAGAACTCCCTTGCATAATCAGCCAAGCTAAACAGTGCACGATATATATACATTCATCCCTGCTTAATACGACCCGCGTTAATATGGAAGATGCTAATTATCGACAGCTTTTCTGGAGACTGAACGTTTCCCATGCATTTACGTCTCGTTATTATGGAAATTCGCTGTGCGGACAATGGACACAGAGAAAATTCACATGATACCATTCGGGGTAATATATTTTTGTCGCGTTAATATGGAAAGTCATGAAAACAAAATGATTGCACTGCTTCAAAGATGATTTCTCTTCTACGTTTTGTTTACCAGCAACACATTAACGCAGTGCCAATAATTGATCGATAGCCCTTTTCGCTTGTGGTTTCATATTTTACACTGCAAAATTGAGCATTCGATGCACGTTACGATTTTTGGTACTGCATGCGCTCTCTTGAACAAAACTCTGAGAACAGCTTGTAGAAAGTATAGGATTCAGCAACTTTCAGCCGATTGAATGCTGATACATAGCAGGGGTTCATGGTCGATTAAAAGTAGAAGTCCAGCAACTTATTAATGAAACGTCATCGAGAACAATATGCATCACAATACTTTCAATTGCATCGCATTTGAAACATAAGGGTGACTCGGATAATGTTCTTGTAGCTCCTAAAGCCAGCTTCGCTGGCCTATACGTTATGCTCTGAAGCAGACCTTCTCCTTAACATTTTTTTTTTTTTTCAGAAATAAAATTCCGATTCGTTAATACGGACGACTCGCTTTATGGACAGTTTTGTGCGGAAACCAAAGTGTCCATAATAACGAGGCCTGACTGTAGTGGAAAATTTCGTTACGCGGACAGCAGCTTTGTGGCACGCGTGCCAAAAGGGCCTCCGATTCCGGTCAACGCTATTCATCACATGTGCACTGTATACGTGCGAACCGACACATTAATATTTGACAGCATGTACCAATTGTGTCCGCTCTCCTGAAATGCCATCGCAGAGCCCTATAGGCTCGGCACCGAGTGTTTTTGAAGTGCATTCACAGGCAACGCACTTGTTTCTTGTGTTCAAGCATCCGCGTTGGCACCGACACCGCAGTTTTGTTTTACGCAATTAGAGCGGGGCCCACGAAACGCCGATCTGTATAGCGCGCTAGCTGCAGAAATCTGCATACACGCACGCGGTGGCTTCTGGCACGCTAGCCCCAGAAACGTTCGTATTGTTCAGAGCGCGCCGTATATATCTACAGACATGCACTTACGTGCGTACAAAGGACACGTCCTCCTATATGTACGGATACGCACGTCTGTATACGGGTACCGCGGCGTGCGCTCTGCCCGCTCGCGGTGGAGCCCGAGTCTTTGTCACGCAATTACGCCAAAGAGTGATCACGCCATGGTCCCCCCAGCTTCATCCATCAGAGCGAGCATGACTTCTCTGGAGGCGGTGTGCATGCAAGAGCGCTCCGTTGGCCCGCAGTTAACCTTCCGCGCAGAATACATATATATCGAGGGAAGAAAAGGCATGGCTAATAAGAGCGCGACTGCTGCTGCTGCCGCGATATACAGCTTCGCCCGGCCGTCATATGTACACCCCCCCCCCCCCCCCCCCCCCCCCCCCGTTCGTTCGCTACATGCTTCCTCGCCAAATATCGATCGGCCCGTATACGCCGGCTGGCTAGAAACGTCCGGCGTGCGCGAATTGCCGCCGCCATCGCAGTGGTACGCACTCGACGATTTTCCACGCGGTATATAGTTTATGTACGTGGACGCACGCACGCACGCTCGTCTGTGTTACAAAAGTGCCCGATTGCCGTCCGCTCACGCGGGTGTATACGATTTCGGGCAATGATTTGAAAGGCTCTGTTTGCCGGCCTGTCGCTTTGCTGGCCACCGCCCTCCATCTTGGGGGTGCGTGTAGTACAGTCTCCTCCGCCACCGGCACTCCGCCCCTCTTTTCTACAGCACCACTCCTCCTCCCATTCCTGACCGTTGTGTTTCCTCTTCGTTTCCCCCGCCGCCCACCGTCTTCCTCGACCCAAGTGCGGCGATCGTATCGCTTGTGTAACTCCGTTGAGTATCTCTCGGGCATGAAGGAATACCCCAACGTGACCGCCAACCGCTTGTTGGCTCAGGCGCGTGCAGCGGGCCAAAAGTTTTGGATTGCGAGCGAGCGGCGATATACGTGATTTGTGCTCGCGGCTCCGAGTGAAGTTTTTGCCTCTGCCTTTCTGGCTGTCTGTCTTGTTTCGTGTTCATGTGATTTCCCGTGCGTCGGTTCGAGCGTCACGCAAGCGGCGTGGGTTTGGTACAGAGAAACACAGTAAGAATGAAACTCGTGGGGGTTGTGCACAGAATGAGCGTCGTCTCGTGCTCATGCGTTTCCAGGCTGACTTATCTGCAAACAAATCTCTCCTTTGTTTCTTGTTGCTGAAGCGAAACGTGATGCAGTAGCATGATGATCTTTGACAGCGCGTGATGACGGTGCGCGTATAGTCATGCAGTGCGCTTTATCGCACTTAACCCCTTCGTTGTGACAGTTCTACAGTAATCATCGTTGGGGGCACGTTTTCCAAAGCACGGACATTCATGCGCTCGTGATATTTGTTTCAACTAATTGCTGCCTTATGGAAACCGCTTCGTCATCTGGGTGGCCTAATTTTGCGATTTATTAGCGTCCCTTTCTGCCGTCACGTATGCAACCCTTCCAGCGCATTGGCCAATCGCAAGCATCTGCAATATTCCGTTAGCGTGCGTAAATGAATAAGTATAAGAGGAGGGCGGCATATGCTTCTAATCAACGCTTCGACTCCTGCTGACGCTATCAGCATGCTCCATTATAGTCTGGTCAGAGGAGTGGTGTAGCCGTGAATCACAGTAACATGTGCCAGAACTCTGGCAAAATGGGGAGTTTTAATTTAAAAGAACTCTGCCTATTAGCGAAATAGTGTAATTGCAGGTCGAGAATATGCGCGCACGCGGAAACCTGCGATGTAAGTCTGGGGGGTGCATTCACTCTGAACATGTCCGTCCCGCTATTACCCTACTCCCCTAACCATGCACGGTCTGCCTATTTTAAAACTCTAATATTTAAGTGTCGGTCAGTACAGATCAACTGCCGGCAGGATTATCGCAAGGCTAACTTCTTGCCGTTAACAAATGCTCAGCTCTACTCAACTCAGAAGATGCAAGGGGCCTGCCTATATATGTCAGCTTTCCAACGCAAGGTGAGCGGACCTCTCATTTCAGACGGATTTTATAGGAGTGGTAACCTAATCGTTGAATTTATACAGTGAAAGTTTGCACAGGAATCACTTTTTATTCGGTTAAGTATATAGATCTAATAGTTGAACAAAAAAAATAGTCAAGGCGTGCACTTTATGCGTGCACAAGTTGCAGATGACTATTGAATAATTTGGAAATAACGCAACTTCAAGGCGGCGAGCTTAACGCACTGCTGCCCACTGGTTTCCAGCGGTCGAAGCCCTGAAGTGAGTTATTTATTGGATTGGTTGTAACAGGCATCTGCCTAGGTAGCTTCTTCTCGATAATGTTGTCGTCATGGCCATTTACGCTTATGTACAGTTCGAGTGAACCTTTACGACTTTTTATATCAGCGTGGCTTTGTTCTCATACTTAATCCGCATGCAAGGTTACTATAGCTTGATCTTCGATATTCACGAATCCTTCAATATTTTAGAACTCGACCTCTTCTATTATCGTAACAGCTATAAAATAGTGACTCAGTACCGCGTTTTACTGTCGGTTGCGATGCAAATTCTTTCATACTACTCCGCTCTTCCCGGATTAAAATAACGCTTCTTTTCAGAAATTATTTCTCCGCAGTATAGTTTTGCAGGTCACTAGAAGAGCAGTTAGTCTGGTTTGCATGCGAAAACAACAGCAATTACTGTTTTATGAACATGTGAAAATTGTTTGTGCAAAGAGTTACAAAATGTGAGGTCACAGAAATAACTCGAGTTAATGACGTTCAATAAAAAGAAATGGGTATGGGCAGGACATTAGTGCGAAGAGAGGATAACCGATGGTCCCGATGGGTAACAAATTGAGAGAACGTTTCTGTAGGCTAGTTGGCGCATTACTTCGATTTACAGCGCAGACAGACAGTAGCGCTCTGTCCTTGTGACTCCTGCTTTGTTCTTTCCTGTGCTTGTCTGTCTGCACTGTAAACGAATTCCGGTAACAAATTTTATTACAAGAGAAAAGGAAAGCGTAACAGTGAGAGGCAGAAAGTTAGATGGGTGGATGAGGTTAAGAGGTTCGCAGAGGTCGAAAGCGGATGCAGCTATAGCCCGGGTTAATTGGAGTAATATGGGAGAGGCCTTTGCCCTGCAGTGAGTATAATTCGGCATAGGTTGTCAAACTTTGTCGCGGTCACCAGAAAACAATGGAAATTTCAGCAAACAGCGGATAGCAACGATTGTGACTTGCACAAGCCAGTATTGTTCCTAATCAGGAATGTCCCTAATACGGAATGACTCCTGTCGCAGTAGCGGGCGCTTACTCTCGAGAGGCGAAGACAGCAGTTGCAAAGCTTGGAA
>NC_139345.1:54791234-54828734 GCF_055883805.1 Amblyomma maculatum | reverse complement strand
GCGCGCAAGCATGTAACGACAGGCGGCCGTTTAACGACCAAAAAGAGGCTGCCGAAGCCACCGGGATTGTTGAACGAGGAGGGTCTTTCTTATTTATTTCCCCTTGGCCCCGCAAAATTCCCTGTCGACATCTCGAGTGGCTTCGGCTTTTATAAGCGGCGTCCTTGTAGCAGCTGTCATAAAGTGACAAGCATCGCTTTATTTTATTTGTGGCATTTTTTTTTTCGCCAGCTTCATGACTGCAACAGAAACACATGTGTAAATAATTTCGACACGCCTACTCCCGTAAAGGACTTATATCTTGTAACCTCAAAACTATGTGAACGAGGAGAAAGTTACAGGACATGGATGTTAAGCCCACAATAAAATTACCAAAGCGTAATTATTGTTCGTCTGTTATATACGAAACTCACGTTTATATACTGCGCTAACAAAACGCAGAGTAAAGACCAACTGTAGTGGTTATGACGTCCGCTTTTAAGAGTAAACGTGACGAAGTCCATTCATGTGGCATAACTTACAGAAGCATATAGTGAATACCAAGGCGCGAATAGAATGCATATATATATATATACAGACAGAACAGATACGCTGTTTTAGGCATTGTGAAATGAATTTAGCTTTGAAGTTGCGTGAATTCTGCAGAGTATCTTAACTATACGCATTCAACACAAAAATAATTTGCTCTATTATGGGGACTTTTTTACCGAGCTGAAAGTCGACCATTTCAACAAAATTTTCGCTGTAACAATTGATGCCGTGTCGCGAGCAATTCATGAAAAACGCAAAAAGTATAGCTCTCGCGAAAAGTCACAAACAATACACCCATACCGATGAATTTCGGCGCGATCTGTATTTTCATCTCATAAAATGAGCATTGATGCTAAATCATATCGATATTTACCTCCATGTCGGAAATATTCGCAACGCATTAAGGTTGAACATGAGCAGCGAATTTCGATTTTGACCAGTGTGCAATTCACCAAAGTTATAGACATACTGATTGATTCTTAATATATTTCCCTGGTTTTTGTCTTTGAAGGCACTTTGTGAGCCGAGAAAGAACAATCGTTACGAAAGTGCAATGACCTTCAAAGAATTACGTTTTGCCCGAAGTTCTTTGCACGGCTCAGGAACGAAGGTCATTTAATTAAGTGAACCGATCCAAATTATTATTACTATCGAAATTAAATATTGTTACCGGTGACAGCGGTGAGATAAACTTCAGGTAAACAAGAGCTTATCTGTGACGACCGCATTGTGACGACATATAGTAATATGAAAGAACGATAATTAGACATGGATGATTTTCTCTTTCACTATAAGGAAATGTCATCATGCACCAATATAGATATTTGGCAGACAGCCGTGATATGCGGGCCGACGTTTCAAGTACAGTTTTTCTGCAAGAGATAGCGAGCACTTAGAAAACACACACACACACACACACACACACACACACACACACACACACACACACACACACACACACACACACACACACACACACACACACACACACACACACACACACACACACACACACACACACACACACACACACACACACACACACACACACACACACACACACACACACACACACACACACACACACACACACACACACACACACACACACACACACACACACACACACACACACACACACACACACACACACACACACACACACACACACACACACACACACACACACACACACACACACACACACACACACACACACACACACACACACACACACACACACACACACACACACACACACACACACACACACACACACACACACACACACACACTTCAATTTACAGTCGTGTTCTCCTCCGTTGATATTCACAGCAGCACTAAAATCAAGCGACTAATATTTTGACTGGAAGTGAAAGCATTTGCAATTGACCGCGAGGAAGAGTATAAAACCTATATAAAGTACATGTGTTTCAATGACCATTGCAGCCGGAATACATTACGTAATGAAGAAAAAACCAAGTTGAGAGCGGAAACACTCAGCCGGACTGAGAACAATCATGCATGCATGCACGAATAATTGTATTATACTCGTTATCGCGGTTACAGATAATGTCTGATAACAGTGCAAAAAAGTAAAGAAGCCTTTTATTCATATAGCTGCTGACCGGCGATATAGGTTTTTCCATTGAAACACTTAGGCGCCTACAAACAAACATATCCAAACAGAGCCCTGTACCACAAGATACGGCCAACACAATACAGAAACGAACGTGTCTGGTGCGGAGACACTGCTACACTATACCACACAACATGGCAATGGGGCAAGCCCTATAATGCCTAAAATAGTCCTAGTCCTGAGCAGTGACCTTCTATCCGACTCGGACGCACAGCATCAGCTCATGCTGATGCAGCGGGCCAGAGCCGCTGCTGAGGCCAACGGACTCCTGGACAGAGGACTGCATGCCGACCACTGCTCTTTCCTAACCCCACATTCTCCCCAATAGAGTTCATCAATCGTTCAATTGAACAGTGAAAGTCCAAGAGTGCACGCGGTTACTCTTATTTTCTACGAAAACTACAACTTATGCATGTCTCGATGAGAAAGCAGCATGTGAGCAGGTATGCATGTGCGACATAAGAAAAGGTGTCATCTGTAAGGAAATAGAATGCTTAGAAATTGTGCACAAGCATTTGTAAAGCCCATTTAAGTATGTGCACATGTAGTTGTGCTAGCAGTTAGTGGCAAAAAGATTTTGAGTTCGCAGAACAATTGCTGCTGTACGTGCAGTACGCGAGAAGTTATCGACTGATTTTGAAAATATATATAAGCTGGAGAAGAGTGAGGAGTTCTAGATTATTCGCCACCTGAAGGGAGACTGGACGCCAGAGAGGAGTAGCGAGCCCCGTTAGATTAGACACAAATTACCCTTGGTCTGCATGTTTTTTACAGACGGTAAACATGTTTTCTCGATCGCAAATAAAAATTTTTGCACACTGTATAAAGTTGCTCTTTTTGGTTCGCAGTCATGAAACGGCGACATGGGCCTTAGTGTAAGATTTTATCAATAATATAAACAAAGAAAAAATAATGAACGTGTGGATATAAGCTTCAGATATATAAAGGTATATTACTGATAGAGAAACGCTTGCCATCACTTTCCTAATAACTGTTGGCAGTTGATATATCGCTCGCAAAGTGTTTGCGTCATCGTTATCCAGTTTCTCATTTCCCAACACTAGAACACGGTAATGCCGACAGTAATTATTTGTTTTCGATACACTCAAACATTTCCGGCCCCTGAGATGACTCAAACCAATGACGCTACTTAATTTTGCATGCTTCACATGACCTATTTGTACATGCACGTTGCTGAAGCTTCATATCCGCTCTGCACTTGAATTTGGTCGCACTGCATACCTTTTCCCACGGTGGACTTCTCAATCATTGCATTCATCTATATCAATATTCACTGTATTGAATATTGATATTCTTGCGCATGTGCTTAAGATTTTAGCGGAACATTTGTGCGCTTCATTCGAACAAATTAGCAGGCAAATAATTGACCAGTGTGACATTTATAACGGAATTTCTCGTGGAAAGTACATGGTCATGTATACACATCAGACTTTTTAAAAAGCCGCTGAGTTTTGTTTACTTTCTTAGCTATCCCAATATTGAATTTACGGTGACTTCAACCAAGCAAAAGCAATAAGATTAGCTTAATGCTGCTTTAACTTGTGAATACTTTTTTTTCATGTACAGTGTCAATGAATATTTTATTCGTAACCGCAAGTGTATGCATGCTGAGTTATGATGACGTTAAGTAACGAAAATTTGTTGGCGCCATTAAACTGCACATTTTCAGGCGCAAATCCCAAAATGTAAATAAGAAACAATTGGTCACTTCTCTCCACTGTGGGTTACGTTTTCTTTGTTTCTACACTAAATACATTTTTCTTTTTTTTTTCTTTTTTTGCAGTCTGATACTAAAGAACGGTTTGCAGCTATTTACCTGATTATTTTGCACTGTAGTGCAGCGTGATTTTCCACACCTATCACCGTTTTGACTGTTGCAAAACTTAAAAATATATTTAACACGTGCAGAAGTAATAGACCTCTCCTCGGGTACGTCACGCGATGCGAGTGACGTCACGGTGGTGACGTTTCCGGTTTGCGCCGCAGACGCCGATGGGCAAAACAGTCGCCTGAATGCATGCGCTCGCATAGAGATTCGCTGCGCGAGCAACAATAATCTTCATTGCGGGCATTGGGACATTTGCCTCGACCCTGAATCGTAATGCCTACGAGCTGCTGTGCAGTGGGATGCACCAACCGCGCCAAGAAAGGCTCTGGTATACGCTTTTTTCGTTTTCCACGGGACGAAAATCTGAAAGTGTGTGCGCACGCACTGCGCCGAGATAAATGGAAGCCCACAGACCGGATCTGCGAAACTTGCCCATGCTGATTTGTTCTAGAGTTCAGCTAGTTTATCATTCACTGGACTTATTACACTATCTGGTGATTTACATAAAACTGTTTGACTGCAGGTTGTTTTGTACCCATAGAAGTAGGGGCTTTGAGAAGGCAAGCCGTACCTCATTATTTACCTTCTTCGTTAACATTTTTTCATGTTTCCTCAAAAAGGGTGCTCAACTCTGTTGGGCTCATATATATGCAGCTCATCTCAATGGTGAGTAGCAACTAGTAAGGTATGTTGTCAGAGAGTTTAAGCTAAAACTAAGGTAATGAAGATCAAGTAGTTAGAGGGAATAAAAAATCGTTACGTACACTTTCACGGAACTGGTGGAATGCTCACAAAGCTGTGAACTAGTGGACCGAATGAGTCCAGATGAAACGAGCATTTCCACTTTGAAGAGTAAATAAGCTACATGCGTGGCTAAACTAAAAGATAAATGTTTATTACTGTTAAATGTCAAGCATTACAAGAGCGCGCACACTTTGAAACTTGTAGATTACCATTCGAGCTATTACAGCAACTAAAGTGCCAGAACCTTTAGAAAACGTTCAGCGTGCACAGGGATGGTATAAGGTAATAAACATTCTAATTGTAGCAAACTGCAAACTAGACTTGCAAGCGTAAAGGCTAGATAGGCAGGGTCTGAAGTGCTCAGGCGGCACATGGGTTGTGAGGCACGTCGCATAACACGGATCCGGAGCATTTTGGAGACCTGACACTGCACGACACAAGAGCACGCTTTCAACTTTGGCCCCATCGATAAGTTGCCGCCGCTGCAACCGCGGCCGGGATCGAACCAGCGCCGTCGAAAACCTTATAACACGATCAAAAAATATGAGATCCTATGCTCTGCGTATCGCAGGCTGATTTCACGCGTGAAGGATATATTCTGGCGGGACGATTTGCGTGTACTGCACTCCCAATCTGCCGCATGCATTCATATTCCTGCCTATCAAAGTAACCTGTTAAAACGCTATTGCTCGACGTCACACCGAACACAGCTTACCCGGCCATGCATGGGCAGTGAGATGTCTGTACGATTACGTCCTTGTGCAAAAGCGTCCAGGCTTCATATAGCTCGCCGGTGGTCCTCTGCGACGGCGCCACTTTAGCTTTTAAAAAGCGGCACTTTAAGCCAGCGTCGGCAATGAAAACTTGGCGCACATGCCCTTCCGCTGAAAGAACGTAAGCCTTCAACGAGCGATAGGACTTCAAGCAATCCGTGGCGTAGCTAGGGCCGGGCGTCTGAACAAGATACACGCATATGTCACCAAAACGAACATTCGGCCACAATTTGGGGTCATTTTTCCAGTCCTTCAAAACGAAGGGGTCGAGGTATTGGTCCCCGTCAATTACTAACTTTTCAACATACCGCCGGCGAGCGATTTCAGGCAATAACGTCGCGTACTCAGGCAGCTTCACTGGTTTGGAATACACAGGAACGCATTGGAGGCTAGTCGAGACAAGGAATGGGCCTTGGTCGAGACCACGGCGTAAGAAATAATCGAGACACAAGCGCGCGCCGCTGCATTCAGTACGGCCGCGGCCGAGAAGAACGACGGATTTTGCCCATCGCCGCTGCATCGAAGAGCGCTGCTGTCGCAGCACGTGCGTTCCGTGACGTCATGTTGTTTACTCGAGGGAGAGGTCCATTGAGAAGCATATATAAAGAACCGCTCATTTTCAACTTACATTCTACACCGCATGAGATGTGCATGCGGAGACAGCGAAAATTCGCACACAAAAGAAACACAAGACTTTTTTTCCTCAAGCAACGTTCATGGACACGTGAATCGCTTTATTTTGCTTTTACAAATTTTTCTACAGGGTATAAACATGACAACATCGACAGTTCGAAGCGTGCCTTTTCGAAGTATTTGCGAATCCGAATAAGCAGAGAGATGCCTACCACAGTCTTGCACAGTAAAGCGAGAAAAATCCTGCAACAACGCGTTGCGCTCGGAAAACAATGGCAAATGAAGACAAAGAACAGTGGAGGAGCCGAGACATGGAATATTTAGCTGTTGTACACGTAGAATTTTCGCAACTGTTCAAAAGTCCTAAACTTCATGTTTGAAAGAGCACGTGCATGCACATTACGTCTTTATCTCCTGAGTTTTATGATTCGAATTGATCTCTAAAAAAATGGCGGCAAGTTTTTGCGCTTGCATTCATTAAAGACCGTGAATCTTTGCACGTGATTTCAAGTGCAATGTCCAAAATATGTAGTTTTTAGCATAAACAGGATAATTAAACACTCTCGTGCATTGAAAGTACATGTCTGTCTCTCTCTAACAGCGCACCGATACATCATTTGCTTTTTGCAGACTGCATACGCAGTATTTTGCGACATCGTTCAGCTCCCTGATTACAGTGCTGAGAGAGATAAACGCTTCCAAAGAGCAAAGCAAATAGCTTCACGATAAGGCCGTTATGGATAAACAATCAAAGCGCTATTTGTACGGCTTCCGTTTGTGACGCATTGTGTACAGTAACAACGCCCACACGATGATTTCAAGGTTGCTGTGTGGTTATGAATCAGAGGGTCTATGTATTATGCATGATCAATCTCTCTGGGCGCGGTCCCTGTTCGCAGCGCAGTAAACTGACACAACCCGGTCATCATTTATGCGCTTCGATTTACAGCGGATGAAAGGCGCAATCTAATCTCAACAAATTCATTTGGAGTGGGTGATTGCGTATCAGTGTAAGGAAAGTGCATGCGATTGAAACCTTAATGATGGTATAGAGATCACTACATAGGTTTTGCGATGAAAACTTTCCCTGGGGCAAGTACAATCTTTCTGAATGCACGAACTGCAATAGTGCTCCCGAACTGGTCATCTAACACTTTTCATGAAATGCGAGCAAAATTTATTGCCATCCAATAAACGTCTAAACAGTAGGAAGGTCACTAGCTGCATATCAGACTAGAATGAACGATCACGTCAAAATGAAAACACTGCAAGGAGGGGCTCAGAGTTCGAATAGTAACACAGTTCCGAAAAAGTTAAGTGGGTGAAAATATATATGTAACACGACGGCCACGCGGGGTATAATTCAGACGTTTAGAGAGACCGAGAACCTGCCCCTTACAACAGGACACTGGTGCCAAGCAATGGCGCATACTTTCTAAAATGTACTGGCTTGGAGCAGCTCCGAGTAGCTGGTTTGCAGCCAGAACGGCGCTTGCTGTCCGTATCGGCATTATTAAGTGCTTGAGAAGTACGCGCTGCACGTAAATAATAATAATAGAGAGAATGTATTTCAGGAAGATAATGCATGCACCCGTAAACAGTGCAAGACCTGTGGCAGGCATCGCTATTCTACAGACGCGCATTTTGTGCTCTCTCTTTGGCCCTGCAAGCAGAAACGGAAACGAAGGAAATACGGTCCCTTGGTTTCTTCCCGCGCCACAAAGCGCACACTGCATGCAGCACAGTCTCTCAGCGGGACAGTTCGCGATTCTTCAGATTAGGAGGAAGGGGGTCCACACCACTCCAGCATAGCGGCCGTGCTGTGACAAGGAGCGCAGCCTGGCGTGCACGTAAAGGTGCATGTGAACGCACCCGCCATATTTTTGTTTCTTAACGGTGAGAAAGTCCACATTCTGGCCCAGAGAAGAAGAAGAGAGCGGCGGGGGCGTCAAGCGCGGAAGGGGCCAGCGCGGGCTCTCTCGCGCCTTTCTTCTATTGTCGCGCTGACTGGATGACAACGCAGCCCGCACTAGGCTTGTTCTTCTCTTGACTTTTAGGGTGCCGCGCGGCAAGGCGGCCTTTTCAGAGGAAGGAAAAGCGATAGGCACGCACCTGCAGCAACGGACGACGCTGCTCTTGCTGCTCGACGGGGAGCGTCCCGGGGCGAGTGCTTGTGTACGCGCGTCCCGTTGTGGTTTTCGGTGGAACGAGGGGTGTCCTGCGGCGTTCCTCTGGCCCGGGGACATGCACGTGCGGCCCCGGAGGATCATCTTGCGAGCAAAGAAATTCGCTTTTTCTTCTCGCATTGCCCTTTCAAGAACTGTGGAGAGAAGACGACACGCTGTCTGCGCTGGCCGATGAGACAGACCTCTTGGAGAGGGGCAATATATGACGAACAGTGGCGGGGGCCGTTGGGAAGACTGCTGCATGAGCTTGGGGCGTCACGTGTCTCCGTAAACGCGGGAAGGACCAAAATAAAAAGCCATTGTGGGCCAAGGCCATTTCGCTTTGTCAGTCTCGATAGTGTTCAGTCAGCAAAATAGGCTATTTGGGTTTCGAGGGGCTCGGGAAAAGGGCTGTCGTTTTTGAAAAATCGGCTCCATACCGTTCTTTTTCCGGTTTCCACAAGCGAAAGTAAGCAGGGTTTGACGTTTTGGTTGATCTTGAAGGAAGAGTGACACTTCGTGCAGCCTTTACACAGGGAACTGAAAGAATCGAATCGATGTGCAGCAACTTTGATGAGGACTGGAGCTGTTTGCCCGCTCCGACTTTTGTTGATTTCCGGTGCACAGAACGATGCGGACAGGCATCGAATTGCTTTCTATAAGCGCTGACTTGAAGCCTCTGCGATGAGAAATCTCGCGTTCTTTCCTTCATACACCGTCGTAGAAGCCCGCCGCGAGCGTACGGCTTCCTACCTTGAGAATTGTCAGAAATAAGGAACTATATCGAAGGATTGCAGGTCCGCGGTATATCTTTTCCTTTCACATCTATCTTCATCACTGCTTCGTCTTAGTCCAACATTCGCATCATACGATCTGTACATTTATACAAAGCGCCCGGTCCTCGCGTCAGGGTGCCAAGGAGGAATATTTACACACACTTGTAGCACACATTCACATATACACATTCACGCCACTTGATGCTGCACACGTTTCAACGGCAGCCGTCTCACGTCCTATAAATAATGTCTTTGTGACGACGACGCTGTGAACCAGAGTTCATAGGAAGGGGAACGGCACTAGCAAAGGTCATTGGCCATTTCATCCGACACCACGTCCAGCGACCTGCAAGATACATCACTCGACGCCGAGTCTGGTCTAGGAGGAGGAGGCACCCTCGAGGACGGCGGCACCGCTGCCGATGCCATCTGAGACGTCATGTGTGCCGCGCTCGCCGTCAGGAGGGACTGCTCGGGAGTGAGGCCCGGAAACTGGAAGGCCGGCAGCAAGGCGGGTGGCTTCAGTGGTAGCGACGGAAGCGAGAACGGCACCCCCGTTCCCGACGGTACAGGCACAACGCCGGCGAGAGGGTAGTGACCGGGCGGCACCTTGGCTCCGCACAGAAGGCCGTTGAGTTCTTGCCGGCTAGCGGCGGCGGCGGCGACCAGGCTTGAGTACGTCGAGTGCCAAGACGCCTGGGTAGCGTACGGCAGGGAACACGGGAACGGCGGCAAGGATCGCAGGTGTGGCGGCGCGTGCGGAGACGTCGTCGTGTACGGAGGACTGGCAGGCAGCACGCCGCTGAAGTTCTTGCCATCCGGCGCGATGATGTTTTCGATGGAGAACGGCTGCTTCACGTAGGTGGGCAGAACGGTACCGTGCCTCAGCGCGTCGGCATGGTGTCCCTGTAGGTGGCTTGGTGCAGCCGCAAGGGCCGTTAGCCGCATTTTGGCCTGCTCCTGGATGGCATTCTGCGAGACGGTTTCGTAGTGCTTCAGCTCGGCCAGGGCCACGGCCGTGGCGTCCTTGATCTGGCGCGGAAGCTTGAATCGCTTGCGGCGCCGCAGGAACGAACCATTCTCGAACATGTCGCCGCAGGCCGGGTGCAGTGCCCAGTAGCTGCCCTTGCCCGGCCGGTCGGGCCTGCGTGGGATCTTGATGAAGCAGTCGTTGAAGGACAGGTTATGCCTGAGCGAATTCTGCCACCGCTGCGTGTTCTTGCGGTAGTAGGGGAAACGATCCATGATGAACTTGTAGATGTCGCTGAGCGTGAGCATCTTCTCTTGCGAGCTCTGGATGGCCATGAACGTGAGCGAGATGTACGAGTAGGGCGGCTTCTGGTCTCCGTACGTCGACCGGCCGGGCCTCGGCATGTTTGCCGAAGCGCCAGCGCTGCTGCCGCGTTGCTTAGGCGTCACTGCCGTGGTTGGCGTCGTGTCCGGCTTGCGCGAGACGCGTTTCAGCGCCGCTGCCTCGATGCGTGCACCTCGCGTCGACTGAGCGAGCCGTTTTCCCGAACCGGCCACGCCGCTCCGCCGAGTGTAGGCGAGCGGAGGTGAGCGGAAGGGAGGAGCTGGAGCCGGTCCCCGCCTCGGCTACACACTGCGTCCGCCCCGTTGTGACGTCACACAGCGGTGTCTTTTGTGTTTGAGGCGGAGTTTGTTGATTTAATGCTCAGCCAATGGGAGCGTTTAAAAGACCCAGAAAAGGCGTCGCTTTCGCGAAGGGCGTTACGGCTCTTGTCAACGACCGAGGCACGCCGGAGTGCAGTGCTGAGGCTTGACCGAGCGGATTGGCGGCGGCCGGCAATGTTTTTCCGAGTGTGCGCTTCGGTTTAGGCTTCTCTCCTTGCTCTCCTCTGATCTCGCCGCGCGCTCATCTCGGCCGGCCAGTAAAACCAGCGCCGCGTTCTGGAAGCCGCGAAAACTGGAGAGCGGCGTGCTTTCTTCAAGCAGTGCGGGCCTGGCTGGGAGCTCTCGCGCTGCAGGGGAACGAACAGCTGTTGCTGCGAGGACGCACTTTGGCTCCGAACGAATAAAAAGAAAGTTTCGGAAACGTCTCGCAGGTGTGTAGCTTTCTTACTCGGCTCATTTTTCTTGTCCCTTTTCAGTGATCATATATCAGTTCCATAACTCCAGACTAGGAAGTCCGGTGGACGAAGAGAAATTGGGAAGCAGGCGTTTCTGTAGAAAACAAGTTTGAGAGGCGCCGCGGTACTTTTGATGAACCGCAGCGGCAAGCTCTTTCTTCTTGCGCATATTTTAGGCTGTGGTTGCTTGCGTTAAGTATTGCTGAAAGAACGTGCGCACACTTCGAGGAACTCAGATGCGCGCGGAAGCGTACGGAATGATAGTGTCGCTGCATATTGACAAGCATTTCGCAGTATATATATATATATATATATATATATATATATATATATATATATATATATATATATATATATATATATATATATATATATATATATATATATATATATATATATATATATATATAAAGACACTAGCCTGCCGCGAAACGCTGCTATATAGTTTATCTTTAAGTTGCATTGCGTCGCTGATTAGATAGCATTGCTTCCTTTTTGTGGTTGCAGAATTCTTTATTGAATCTGCTTGCCCATTATCTGATGTGTTCCGGACTAAATTTACATGGAGATAATGTTTGACACAGGACCGCAGTGTGCGTATAGGTTACCTGATAAGTAGTGCATGCTCATCTAGGCCCCGCAATTCCATATCGAGAGGTGAATGGGAGATAAAACGAAGGGAAAGAAATAAAAAAATTGCATTCGGCTCTCGGTTCCGCCGGTACTGCAAGCCGTGAATAAATGCAATTCTGTCAATTTTTTTGTTTTTAGCATCTCCCTTCTCTACAGTTTCTCTTCGATCTTTGTACGAGGTGCTATCATGCACTGCCCAGCGTCGATGGTGCTTCCAGCACAATAAAAACTCACAGTGTGTATACACAGCGGTCTGCAACGAATCCATTTTTTTTTTTTTTCGAGATCGCTACAGGAACGATACAGGTGTTTCAGTGACTTTAGGGGGTTTTTCTTTAACGTGTTTACTACACTGCTTGTTTTCTCTGGGAGTGCACGCAAGTATACCGGGCTCCTTTCCCAGCTGTTTGAATTTCCGGCCTATGAAACTCACAAACTGAAAAACCGTCCTTTATGGGCACATATATTGATTTGGTTGAAAAGTAATCAAGCGTGCTCTTCGAGATGTACTAGATTAGGAAAAACATACCTGAATGGACTTATAAGTTGTTAGTCACATAAGAACCATGAAGTACTCTGAAAGCGCATTTTTGACAAGCAATTTCATACTTGCAAGAGAGAGAGAGAGCTCTCCGCGATTTATCAATTGACATGGGAAGAACCCCTTAAAAACCTCTGTGCAGAGGTATAATTTATGGAAATTTTTAATGCTGAATTTTGAATAGCAATACGAAAAACAATGGCAATATTAGAAACAGTGAGACGGTAGTCAAGGCAAGAATGTGCATGTAAATTATATCCAGACAAGCCCAAATTTTGACGCTCAAAATACTTTTTCGTGGATTCGTGTTCAGATATACTACATACATACTGTGCCGCCTTGTGGTCGATGCATTTGTCGCCGCTTACATGCAGTAGACAAAGAAGGCGCATGCTGCGGCAAGACAACGAAATGTGCGAGAGGTGACCACCGCTGCAGGGCCACATAGTTGTCTGGTTTGGTTTATGGGCTTTACCGCCCCAAAGCGTCTCAGGCTACCCGGGATTATTGAACGTGCACTGGCATGACCCCCTCCCAAGATGCACGCACGCACACACACGCACATACACACAAAGTGTTCTTATGCGAGCACTAAGCACGCCCTCCTTATAGCTGCCATGTCCCCCTCCCCCTTTTCTTTTTGCTGTAACGTATAGCTTCGCACCTCCGCGATTCGATAAAATTTGCTACCTCTCTAAGATGTCGTAGTAGGGAATTTTAAGTTGATGAGGCCCACAAAAGACGAAAGCCGGCAAGGATTACAGATGCGTCACCTATGGGGCAGAAACGTGGATGCTAACGAAAAGGGTTCTGTTTAAATTGAGGACAGCGCAGCAAGGTAAGAACGAAAAATGAGATGAAACGCTAAGTGACAGGAAGTGCACTCTTAGAAAAAAAGTTAGTAAAAAGGTAGTAACGGCTGCCGTTACTACCTTTTTTAACCGTTACTACATTTGTACGACCTTCTTAGGTAGTAACATGGTAGTAACTCCTGCTGTTACTACGTTTTTTGACTGAAAGTCCTTTTTACTACCTCTCTGGAAGCAGGGGTAGTAAATGTACCTTACCTGTTTTCTACCATGATCAAGATATCTGATACTATATACGATAGGAATATTGAAGTATTCAATACTCCTGATTACATTGCTACTCAATTTTATTTTTGTTTATTTATTTGCCATACCTTCAATCGCCAAGGCATTATAGAGGGGAGGGGGTTACATAAATGAGCCCTGGGCTCAAACTGTGCGCTGCCTTTTCATAAAAAGAAAGAAAGAAAGAAAGAAAGAAAGAAAGAAAGAAAGAAAGAAAGAAAGAAAGAAAGAAAGAAACTAAACTGGCTTCCGAAACCGAAACTTCGTATAGGGAGGCGACAGTTAAAAAAGCCACAAAAGCCGTTGATAGGTCAATCCGAACCAATCCGAAGTCATCAGTGGCGGAGAGGTGCGATGTCATCATGCTGCGTTTGTGGTCGTGCGGTGCGATTGTGGACGCTGTTTCCTTGCGTTGTGCTGCTTTTTTTGTGCTGTGGTTCTTTGAATGGGCTGCAGAATTGATGTGTGACATGTGCACTTCGATAGATGTTCTGAATTACGTGAAGTAGTGGTAAATAGATTCACTGTCATACACCGCTTGCACTGTACCGTGGCAACGCCGGCTTCAACACGGACGAAGGAAATGGACTGGCGTGATTGCTTGAAAATGTGAGTACGCTGCTTGAAATTATTGTTTGTTTAATGTTGCTATTGGATGAGGTACGCGCTCTTAATATTGTTGCGTGTGGTCTCAAAGTCTCTTCGTAATACAACTCTTCGGAAGCTGTCGCTTTTCATGTGCAAGTTCGACCCTACCGCGAAAAAGTTATGTTATGGCGTATATCTCGTGATATAATCTTGGCGGGTGTGTATTGGATCTGTTAGCGCGGTGAATTATTGCGCCGGGAATTCCCGCCTTGGCTGCGGCGGTGTGAACCTTGAACCACACGTGAGCGTCCCGTCCCGTGAGTGCGCCTGGGAACATGTAAACCGACAACCCCCACCTGCAGCGTGCCTTCGACGTGGCGGCGCCGGGCCGTCCGTGTTTGCCTTATTTCGGGTGTGCTTTTTTTTTCTTTTTGAATGGGCCTAGTGCGCAGCGAATAAAGCGTCCACGTTTTGGTGTGAGAGTGCGCGATCACGGTACTCAGAGCAGCAGTGCGTCGTCAATGGGAGCGGGCGCTGGAAGAAAGGCGAAGTAGTGCGCAGTGCGGCGTCAACTGGAGCTGACGCTCTACGAAGAAAATGTGCGAAAGTGCGAGAGAAAGTATGAAACTTTAATCAAGTTATCTTTGTTATTGTCTTATTCTTTATTCGTTTTTTTTTGTAACTTGTAATGTGCGTTGAGTGTTTCCTTTTCCATATCCCTCCCCTTTGTTTTTCTAACAGATGTGATCAGTACCCCAAACGAGCTGTGACCTGTGTGATCCTTTTCGAGGTAAGTGAGTGAACGAATAAGCTTTTATTTTGCCATTTATTCATCTCTTAGTATAACCATTGTGGTTCTCAACATTTAGATGAGTATTTTTTTAGTCTGTTTTAAACTCGCCTTTTTTTCTAACAGGTGGGTGCATTAATGCGATGAGTAGAAACAGCGCGCAAAAAGCAGGTTATTGCTGTGTTGCGCATGTTTCACATTGCTCGCTGCATTTAGTCTTGGTGCTTGTGTGAAAGTACAAAAAAAATATTCCTCTCTGTAAAACATGGTCGGCTGACGCCAAGGTACAAACTCGTGTACTACTCAGCCGTTAGGTGTTTAGCAGTAGATGGTGATTCGAAAGAATTATTTGAGTGACCACACGTAGTCAAATGTGCATTACAAGAGTGATTGCTTTCATTACTAAATAAGATTTTTGTATTTTTTATGAATTGTGCGTATCTTAGTGTTGTTCACATCACAGGTGGGCAGTTAGCAGTAATGGGCAGTTGCATTCGTTGATACTTTGTGTCGTGGCTTTTGATGGAAGCTTTAAAATGCTGCAGTAGTAAACAATTTCAAACCAGAAATGAAAAAGTCATTTTGCTTCCTTAATATCTTTCATGTTCGCTGCGCTTGCAGCTAGTTTGATCATAGAGGCCTTTATTTGCGCAGTTTTTTGGCTGCCTTAATATTGTACACACATAACTGAATACACCAGCAGTGAAATTAGTTTTGTGCTATTGCTAGTATTTCAGAAGGAGAAGTGTGACTGTCATCTTGGGATAAGCAGCTTTTCGGTGCATGCACTTTTTTTGCAACTTTAAAATCAATTTGGATTGAGGTATGCAGGCACTGATCAATCAATATATTTTATGTGCTTGGAGCAAAAGGGAGAGAGTGTAGAATGTCAGGCATATTTCTGATACTGTGAGAAAGTCACCACTTAGAAAAAAAAATTCAGATGTCCACAAGTGTGAAACAAGGCCATTTTAATTTTTTTTTTCACTGTGACTGTAAGGCGCACCTGTGCAGAATGCATAACCACTTGATAGCGAAATGTTTGTGAATATCTTTTTTTTTTTGCATATACAGAATGCAGCACATTAAACACTGTCCTAAATTCGGTGCATTTCAACATAGTGGTCTTATTCAGGAATTAAAGGAAAGAACCTCAGTCCTAACTTTTAAAATTAACGATCAAGTTTCTAAAAGTTGAGAAAGAATGTTAGAAAACATGTTGCATTGTATTGTTTCCAGTAAGGTTATCAAACCTGAAACTTTTTTTTTCTTTTTTCCGAGCATTGAGAGAAGGGCGTAAAGTGAAGGCACAAAATCAACATACAAGACTCCCTGCTCTTCAGAATATTACCAATGCGCTAACCCTGCTACCTTTAACATAAAGAGAAAGCATACATGATTATGCTATTGTAAGCCAAGGCTGATCTGTGACAAACGCAGGCTGTGGCGGTGCCACTATCCATGGGTGTGGATAGCCGCTCGTGGCACCACCCTTAGATATCCAGTTGTAAAGGACAGTTTTTAGTATATATATATATATATATATATATATATATATATATATATATATATATATATATATATATATATATATATATACATATATATATATATATATATATATATATATATATATATATATATATATATATATATATATATATATATATATATATACATATATATATTTCACAGTGCATCAATGATGACTTTCGCATACCCAGATTGTTGCTTTGTCTTTCCCCTGTGGGCATACTTGATTTACTTTCCTTTTGTAACAGGCATTTCTCATGAAATACATGTTGGGGATCTTTTTGCTCCCATTAGTTAAATTTATTTATTTCTTCGTAGAGCAGGCATTTCCACACTATTTCTTAATTTCCTGTTCAGTTTTGCCCATTAGAAGTACTACAAGATGAGGAAATTAGGTTGCCTTGTTTAAGAAATTTGAACAAAATGTAGATGTGTGAAATAAATGGGACAAGTTCCTGTTGGAGTTATTTAAAAATACTGGCTTTGAAATTACATCTTACACAACCTTTTTTTTTGCTCTAGAATGCACCTAGTTATGATAAATTAAGAAAATTGCCATATATGTGCCATAGTTGCAGTCTGAGACTTGGAAATTTCAAACCAATAGTTTACGTGCATTCCTATGGGCGTCACTTCACGCCCTGCACCCACAAATGGCTATACCGCTACATTCTGCTTATGTAACAAACCAGCAATTGTTTATAATAATGTAATCACATATCCTGCCTCTTCACAGTGCAGGTATCAGCCTTAACATAAACCTAAAATTTTAGAAATGGGCATTGTTTGCTAATTTTGCACCTTTATTCAAAGAGTTGTGACGATGCTTGATAAGCCGTATGTTTCATTTTTGATAACATTGTTCGAAGCAGAATAATGCAATGCGTTCACTTAGACTCTTTATTCATCTCCTCCAGGAGACTAGTTCCTGAAACTTAATACAATTTATGGAGGAATTTACGGGGCGATGGGGTAATTTTTCTTTTGAGTTTTGAAGCAACCTTCTCTGTTCAAACATGCCATAATTGGGAAAATGTTTCATGTGCTTTAATTTTATGCATAACAGAAACATTCATACACATTTAGAACACCAATTGTCTTATCCATTTTCTAATGTTAAGGTAGGTGTGCCTCATATTCATGGAGTAAACAAAATATTAAAAATAGCCTCATTTGAGACTTGTGGGATGTTAGAAATGTTTTCTAGGAACCAGGCTTCGAAGTTTGCCTATCATCATATTGTGAAGTGCTTATGCCACCTCCCATTCTAAACCTTTGAAGGCAAGGAAAAGCCTTAACTGCCTTTCATGACCTTTTCATCTTTAGGGAAACTGTAAAGTCTCTCCTATACGAGCGAGAAGTAAACCATGCCGGCTGGTTACTTTTGGCAAACACAGTACATTGTATTGAGGCTGAAGTCTAGCATTTTTTTATCATGATGTGAGCAGTCTTGTTAAAGTTGCTTGCCCAGAATCCTCTTGATTGATCGTAGCTACTGAATTTATAACTGTCTGTTTTCATTACTGGGAAAGGAATTGTGTGCTTGGTCTCACTTGTTGATTTTTTCCCCTCTTTATATATGCAGTTACCTGAGCACTTGACTGGCCAATGCCTGGAACCTACCTGCTGCTCACCTGCACACCACAGCACAAATGAGGGACGCACTAAATCATCTGCCAGCAAGCATACTGCAGCGCCCTTCTGCAAGCCATCACACGTTCAGGGATGCACGATTAAGGTCATACCCTAAACACTGCTAACGATGCTAGTATGAATGGACAGCTGCCTTGGTCTGTCTGCATTATTTCTTTTAATAATGCTAATGCAAAAATAATAGTGAAAAAAAAAATCATTCTGAAGCAAATCTATCTATATTGTGGTGGTTAGCAAAAACAAAACCTCATTTCATATGTGATGTATCTGAAAATTGTTTTTGTGTTGGTTGTAAATGTCACAGCATGTTTATCTCACCAACTATTAACTGCGTGAGTTTGAAATGTACAGGTACCTGGAAAATACTGCAGACCATGCCTCTTGTATTTGAAATTATCCCATGAGTTTTGTAGGGAAGATGTGATAGTTACTTGGCTCCATACATGAATGATTCAGTGACGTGCTGAAGTATGTGCAAGGTATCTCCTAAGAGTCATTAGGTGAAATGTAACAAATGGTTTTATCACTGAGTTGTGGTTTGTATCATTATAGATCCGACTGTGCATTTAACATTTTGGTTTCCACATTTATTTTTCTTCTAGCAATGTTGTGCTTTTCCTTGTGACATTTAGCTTTATTCAGCCGGTCTCCACAACAGCCTTTCAGATCTGCACTAATGCTAGCCAGATTTTGATGGTCTGTTAGATTTCTGGAAATAAGCTTCACATCCTAAATTTTAGGAGGGCACCCAACTCGGCAATATCTGGGCACAGATATAATGTTAGCTATTTGTTGACACTGCAATCGAGCAAAAAAATCAGCAATAACAGTTGATTGATGCTTGTGGTCACCTGTGTAGGATTAGCAAATGGCAAATGTATAGTCGACTATATGCCTGCACTTTTTTCCTCTACACTGACCATTACATACATGAAAACAATCTGGAAGAAGGCATACAATTCTTATAAAAGGCCTTTTATTTATCCCACTCGAGTTATAGGCAAAACTTTTCTAATCAACACTGTTCAGTCCACACCAGTCAATATAATATACACCAAGATGTCGCAAGGTATCAAGCTTTTAAAAGACCGTGTCCTAGAAGTGAATAAGACTGGGCGTGTTGGTTAGACATTGTAAATCAAAGAGCATAGCGTGGGAACAGGAACGGAGACGACGACAAGACAGAACAAGCACTAGCTTTCAACTGAGGGTTTATTGCAGAAATGATCACATATATATGCACTTCGGGATCGGCAATGAATGAGAAAACAAACCATTACTATCATACAGCCACATGCTAAGCCAAGAATTCAAGCTCTTCTTATGGCAGTGCAACAGACGCCTTGCTGACATATTTATCCCCTGTACGAGCTATCTCCAGTGCTTCTGTTATCTCCCTTGTCGGCTCGTTACGATCTCGATACATGATGATCGTCTTTTCGAACGGGATGACAAGGTGGTTCCGCATCACATCTTCTGCAGTGTGCAGCGAGATGGCAGTCTGTAGCAATGCTGCCAACTTTTTATTGGGCCCCAGAAGACGCACGTTTAAACATCAGCCAGTCTTACCAACATAGTGTCTTCCACATGAAAGTGGAATTTCATAAACAACCCCCCTCCTGCAGGACACGTAAGGGTATCTGTGTTTAATCGGACACCCAGCCTGCAGCGTTTGCATAGGACAGGTTTTTCTGCACAAACTCAAAAGCATTCATGGTGCAGTAAACAGGACATTTACGCCAGAACATTGCCCCACATTCCTTAAGTTATGAGAAACCTTATGCAGGTAGGGAATGATAACTACTTTTTCTTTATTCCTTCTTTCCTCCTTTTCTTCTCATCCGCTCGCTGTTCGTCACTCATGCGTGCCGCAAATTTCTTTCTGCGAAGCAGGCTTTCAGCAACGGAAACCATAACATGTTTAGGGTAGCTCACCACCTGCATACTGACACTTTCACCTATGGCTTGATCACATGACCTGCAGAGAGCGTTAGACAAAAAAAAAGAAAGCTCTCTGCAAGTCATGTGATCATGCCATGGATGAAAGTGTCAGTATGCAGGTGGCGCGTTTGCAGGCGGCGAGCTACCCTAAACACGTCATTGTTTCCGTTGCTGAAAGACTGCATCGCAGAAAGAAATTTGCGCCACGCATGAGTGACGAACAGCGAGCGGATGAGAAGAAAAAGGAGGAGGAAAGAAGGAATAAAGAAAGAGTAGTTGTCATTCCCTACCTGCATAAGGTTTCTCATAACTTAAGGAAGGTGGGGCAATGTTCAGGCGTAAACGTCCTGTTTACTGCACCAAAAAAGCTTCTCAGTTTGTGCAGAAAAACCTGTCCTATGCGAACCCTGAAACCTAAGTGTCCGATTAAACACAGAGACCTTTACGTGCCCTGCAGGAGGGGGGTTCTTTATAAAATTCCACTTTCATCTGGAAAGCACTACGTCGGCAAGGCTGGCTGATGTTAAACGTACGTCTTCTGGAGCACTATAAAAAAGTTGACAGCATTGCTACAGACGGCCATCTCGCTGCGCACTGCAGAAGATGTGATGCGGAACCACCTTGTCATCCCGTTCGAAAAGACGATCATCATGTATCGAGATCATAACGAGCCGACAAGGGAGATAACAGAAGCACTGGAGATAGCTCGTACAGGCGATAAATATGTCAGCAAGGCGTCTGTTGCACTGCCATAAGAAGAGCTTGAATTCTTGGCTTAGCATGTGGCTGTCCGACAGTAATTGTGTGTTTTCTCATTCACTGCTGATCGTGAAGTGTATATATGTGATGATTTCTGCAATAAACGCTCATTTGAAAGTTAGTGCTTGTCCTGTCTTGACGTCATCCCCGTTTTTGTTCTGGCGCTATGCTCTTTGATTTACAATGAGTGGCCTAGTCCACTGAAATCAGATGAGAGCTCATGATTTGTATAGCTTAGTCTGGAGTATTTCTTTGTTTTCTGAAGTTTATTATATAATGAAACTCATTAGCTAATTTTTTAATTTCTGGTTTCAGTAACAAAGAGTATTAACGGAGCGTGGTTTCAGCAACAAAGCACTCCAGCGAAAAGAGATTTTGTTCTCCAGAATGCGTCTTGGGCTGCTGAAGGGGTACAGCTGCATGTGGCACACTTTTTATTGTGCGACTTATCATTTAAGGCCAGTGGGAAAACTAGTTTATATAAACAGTAGCTTGGTGCAAATATTTCAGTCTGCTATTTCAAAGCAATTATTGGCACTTCTTTCTTTGAACCAAAATTGGAAGAGGAAATTGGTCCTTCCTAATGATTGTAATCAATAAAGTCAGCATTATGTAACACTACTCTAAAAGCCTTCAGTTATTCTTAATGAGCTTGGTCTTATTTAGCAGGTCTATCCAGCAATTTACACCTAACAGGCATCCTTTTATAATTAGTAATATGCATTGTGACAAGCTGGCTGTCTGTTGCATAATTTTAGGATGTGAGGAATGTTTCAAGTGGGCATTTTTGGGAGGCAGTTTTGAGTCTGGGGTGGTGCAGTGATTGCGACGCTCGACTATGCGCAAGAATGCAGGATCGAATTCGAGTCTAGGCGGCCGCTTTTCTTGGAGGCGAAAAGCAAGGTGCCCGTGGGCTGTGCGATGTTTAGTGCACAATAAAAAACCCAGGTGGTCGACATTTTTGCAGTCCTTCACTATGGTGTCTCATAGCCTGAGTCGCTTTGGAACATTAAGCCCCACAAACCAAACTAAACCAGTTTTGAGTCTGAGTAGGAATTGCTGATGTGCTGTTTCAATTTATTGTGTATTAGTAGGTCAGTTTGATATAAGCAACACATTCTCTTTGCAGCAATTTTGACATATTCTTTTGTGACTGACAGTCCCTTATGATAGCTGTTGCTAATATCCTTTTATAGTGCTTCAGGAAGATCTAACATCTGTTTCATTTAGTTGCCATAGAGCGGACAGTTGACCAGTTTTAACTATGGCTCCGACAAGTATTCAATACATATGCGGGATATTAATGGCCAAATAATGAGCACAAAATTTCCTCATACCTGAGGTATTGCTAGAAGCAGCCAAGGCAGAAGGCTAGGCAGTGTATGAGCTGGTACTTCCATTCTTCTCAGCCAAAAAACCCTCTTTTAGTTGTGATTTTTATTGTACATGTCTGGTTAAATTATTGTTGTAAAGCAACTTCCATATACATATCCTGATAGTTCTTGTATGTTATTCCTTCTATCAGTTGTCATCATTATTGCTAAAGGTGCTCAAAGACACACCAGGCTCTACAAGCCTTCAATACCTTAACCTCCTATAAAGGTTTCAAGTTCAACACACTCAACTCTGGTGTAAATACACTGTCTCATATGAATGTGTGATAAGTTATAACCAAAACAGAACAAAAGTACCTGCTTTCTTTTTGAGTATTTTTCTCATCTTCAGGCAATCTCCTTTTCACCACTTGTGATGCGTGCAACTGTTTGTTTGTTTAGAAAGTTGAATGCTTGAACTGAATAATGAGAAATAAAGTCTCATCTTCTTAGCCACACTTGTGTTCAATTTGTTTGTTTTTTCGGAAGCCATGTATGACCACTGCTTGAGTGCTTCCATCTTATGTAATCCAGTGTTCAGGTTAGTGGTTATAGCAACAAAGCAGAGGAGTTTGTTAAATGTGTAGTATTTTTACTACAGTTTATTACTGTTACAGCCTTCTGTAGGTGGTGCATATTGCTAAAAGTAGTGACTGTTACTATTTACAGAGTTAGTATATGTTGATTTAGGTAGCTGCTATTACTACCTCTTAGGTAGTGTATTTTGCTAAAGGTAGTTCCTCTTACTACCTCCTATAGGTAGTAGGTTTTGCTGTAGGTAGATACTCTTACTACCTGCAGTGGTAGTGAATACTAGTAAAGGTAGTTGTTCTTACTACCTTCTATAGGTAGTAAAGTTTACTAAATGTAGTTGCTGGTACTACATCTAGAAGTAGTAAAATTTGCTGGAGGTAGTTCTGATTACTACCTTCTATAGGTAGTAAAGTTTACTAAATGTAGTTGCTGGTACTACATCTAGAAGTAGTAAAATTTGCTGGAGGTAGTTCTGATTACTACCTTCTAGAGGTAGTATATGCTACTACCTAGCAGATACTAACCTGCACTTACTAACTAGTTAGTAACATATGTGACAAGCAGTTACTACCCTAAAAGTTAGTAACCACAACTACCTTTTTTTTAAGAGTGTGTGTTGCACTGTAGTTCGTAGAACAAACTGTTACTCACTTTCTAGTCGAACTGAAGGGAGAAAAATTGGCATGGACAGGGCAGTTAATCGGAGATCAAGATAAACAGGTGGTCGTTAAGAGCAACGGAGGGCATTCAAGGGAAGTCAAGCGTAGCAGGGAGTGACAGAAGGTATGAATGAGGTTACAAAGTTTGCAAGGATCAAGTGGATGCAGCTGGCACAGGACCGAGTTGGTTGAAGGGACATGGGAGAGGCCTTTGCCATGCAGTGGGTGTAGCCCGGCAGATGATGATGATCACTCATCTCTTAATTTGTGCCTTTTTTCTTATTAGCACACATACTCATTACATGCAGATCGTCCGACTTTGCTATAAATCCCCCCTTTAACTAAGCCGTACGAGAGTGCCTGCGTAGACTCTAAACGCGAATTAGCATTTAAGGGAGCAAAAAGGGAGTAGTTTGCCCTCTAACGCACTCCATATTAAAGTCGGGGTATCCTGCCCAACTTCAGGGGCAGATTTTCATCACAAGACATATGGAAGCCAAATCTGACATGAGAATATGCGAATTTGTGGCAGTTAGGAAGGTGTTAAATGAGTCTTGTGTGTCCTCTAATTGCTAACGTCAAAACTCTGGTACAGTTAGTGGTGAAATCTACCTGAGGGCTTGGAGAAAATACCAGAAAATACCATGCCCCTACAAGAGAGTTTGCTAAGGACATGCTACTCCCGTTTTACTCCCTTATAGGCTTATTCGTGTTTAGGGTATAGAAGTACCGTCTCTGACGAGGTATCAATGTTGTCCCGTCTGAAAGGAGTATGTAGCTGGGAGCTCCTGCTAACTCGGCCACGTCATGTGGTCACGTGACGACACATAAACCTCCTACCGATCAATGCCCGGCCATTTCTCCTGTCAACTACTACGCCTGCAAGGGGCATGCATGCTCGTGACTTTTCGCTCACAGTGCCTACGTAGGAAGTTTTGGACAACTGGGTTGTGACAGTTTTAACTTTCAGTATGCGCATGTGTGAGACAGCAGCCAGACCAGTAGTGTCCGCGTGTCAGCAGGACCCTCCATATTCCACGGCCGCCGAGGGACACTGCTATATCACATGTTTCTCGTTGGCCTGCGCGAGGAAGACATATCCACTTTGAAAGATCCGCATGCCAACTATATAAGGAAAGAGAAACTGCATGTCATATCTGGAAGTCCACTTTGCTTCTGAGGCGGAAGCACTTCCAAGTTAACAAATCCAAGTTGTCTGATGCCGGGGTGAGTAGGACGACGGCTCTCGAATGAGAGGAGAAATGAAAGGAGCAACATGGGGCAGCATGAGACGTATATATGCCCCGCAATGCGCTTCGCAGTAGAAGGAGAAATCTCCTCTGGAGAGATCCAGCAATGTGTCGAAACCTTTCTACACCGAAGCGAAGGAGGATAAAAACCTGGACGAAGCCTAGTTGCGCAGACACTCTGTTCCAGCGTCTCGCATTGGCCACTACTGCAGCGGAACAACTCAGCCTCCCACGTGGGAATCATCACCCAAGCGGGCGCCGACCACTTGTCATTCGAATCTCGGCACCCTTGAATAAGGCGCACCGGTTCCAGTTGCCCAGACAGTCAGATTAATAATTAAGCCAGTTTTCTTTTGTCTTCATACCTGTGCCTCTTTTTCGCTCTCTCTGCGTGGACCTCCACGTAATAAAGTAAGATCAGAAAGAAGGGCGTCACAGAGCCCGTTAAAGATATGTCGCAGTAAAAAAAGAAAACAGGGCAAAATTCACAAAAAGCAAATAAAGCGATACAGATGTATGCCAATCACACATTTTATATATATTCTGTCAGATTGCCCATGAAAGGGGCGAGTCAACGTTCAAAGCGTACTAAGCAAATCGTTCCACGTAACCTAATTTTACGGCTACATATTAAAGCACTGCACGGGCCTGATTTTCCGGCCCAGGCCCGGCTTGGGCCCACCGTTTGAAGCCAGAGCCTTCAAACACCTTAAAATTTACAGTTAGGGCGTAACAATAAACGTTTAACTTTTCTATTGAGTCCTCATTCACAAGTAACGTATGTAACAGTGCACATCATAAATAGCCCGCAACAAGAATTTCAAGCCTGTAATAGAACAAAGATTTTCAAAAGATTGCATGAAGTATTCGTTTTTTGTCTAAACAGCACGAGATTGTAACAAACTGATCGAAAATATTGTATACGTGCAAACAGCCGTGAATGATTCTCCTCTCTTTTATCTGAATTGTAGAATCAATATTGTGCAATGTTCCCGACTATTCCCCCTTTAGTAATAATAGTATTTCATGCGAAAATTTTCAATTTACCACTATACGTATGTACTTTCCCACTGCACACTGAACAAGAATGATTGTCGTCTTAAATTAACAAATAATACTGCTTAAATGGTACACAAGAACAAATCAAGATGAGAGGAAAATCTTACAATATATTTTCAGCAAAGAAGTGCAAAATTAAAGCATAACGGCTAGAGAAAGAAGTGTTCGGCATTATTTAAAGCTGTCGCGTGCTCAATCTAAGTTTAAGACGTATGAATTACACGCATATTAGATGTGGCTTCTTATCAGCAATTGGCTCTATAGGACAAGTTATTTGCCTAATCACACACTAAGAGACTGCCCCTGCAATTGCGAGCCTGCGTGGGAAATGGCGGGAAGAGTAAAAATGTTAATATTTTTGTGCAAAAATCTCTTGGGAAGAATTCATAGCCGAATTGTCTAATCTTTTTGGAGAAGAAAAGCAAAACACCTGTTTACTGTGTATATAAATGTGTTTGAATACGCGAATATATATACATACATATATATATATATATATATATATATATATATATATATATATATATATATAGAGAGAGAGAGAGAGAGAGAGAGAGGGGGGGGGGCTCATCATCATCATCGTCAGTCGGATTACACGTACTGAAGGGTCTTCCATATTACTCCAACTAACCCGGTTTTGTGCTAGCTGCATCCATTTGACCCTTGCGATCGTCTTAACCTCATCCGCCCACATAACTTTCTACCTCCCCTTGCTACGCTTTCCTTCCCTTGGAATCCATTTTGTTCTCCTTCGCGACCACCGGTTATCCTCTCTTCGCACTACATGTCCTGCCCATGCCCATTTCTTCTTGATTTCCACTAGGATGTTAACTCGTGTTATTTCCCTGACCAACTATTCTATCTCTTTACGTTATACGAATACCATTTTTCGTTCCATAGTTGTCTGCGTTGTCCTCAGCTGAAGTAGAACCCTTTTCGATAGCCTGTCCATTTCAGGTCGATTAGTAAGTAAAGGTAAGACGTAACATTTGTATACTTTCCTCTTGAGCAATACCGGTAAGCTGCTATGTCATAATGTGCGAGTTCTTGCCAAATGCGCTCCATCCTAATCTTATGTTATTTCCCTTTCATGGTCCGGATCTGTGGTTACAACCTGTCCTTCATGTTCGCCCAGCACTTCCAATGTTTTGCTATTTAATGCAAGCTTCTATTGTACGGCAAACAGAGGCTCTTCTCAAAATATCCAGTCGATAGCGACAACCTAAAAAAAACAAAAACAAAAAAAAAAACGAAAAAAAGAAACGAGATGATACAGAGCCTCAGTTTACATGGTGTTGTGGCGCGTGCTCGTGCAAACGAGACGTGTGTCATGCGTTGCATGCAGCGCTCTATATGTGAGCTGCACTCTAGTTTAGAGCGCTGCTGATTTTCGTGCTTTCTTTTTTAACGTTTTTATTGGTGTCGTCTAACGCCGCCAGGCGTGCGCATACGCAGTTAGCTTTACAAACCTCCGAGCGGCGCTGATTAAACTGGGTCTACAAATGAGGTTTCTCTCATTCGGCGTAAATTATACCAGTAGTGATTTATTCATAAACTACTGAAACAATTTTAGCACCCGGATTTCTTTATTCCGAAAGGATCCGTACACAGCTAGTGCCAGCCCGTCCTGAGCCCGCCACTTCAAAGCCCGGGCCCGCAACTTCAATCCTGAGCCCGGACTTCCCCGGGCAGAACAGCCATTTTTAAGCCCGACCCGCGGGCCGGGCCGGACTCGGACTTTCAGGCCGGCCCGAGCCCGTGCAGTGCTCTATACATACAGCCCATCACAGAAGGAAATCAATGGAGCGTTCTCCACGCTTACGTGCGGAGTGAGCAAGACCGGCCCTTTTGTTTGTTTAGCCTATATTTCGGCAATGTTCAGGGTGCACAACTTTCAATCACGGAAACTTACTTGCCGCGCGTGGAATTATCAATGCGAAAATGAGTGGAGCGCTTCGGTCAAAGCGTGCCAAGCCCGCATAGTCCCGGGAATTTATGTTTTAAAAAAAAAAAAAAAAATCGAAGACGATTAAGTCTCGCCTTAAGAGTAGACGCGAACGACTGGCACATAATTTGACAAAGTATTAAACCGCTTTAATAGGTTTGGTTTTGGGGCGAAGGGAAGGCGCAGTGTATCTGTCTCACTTCTCGATGGACACACAGTTAAATGAACGGCGTGTACAACACATAACCATAACCAATACAATACATAACCAGTATATCAGTTCAGTTCAGGCGTTCAGTCGTGTCCGACTCTTCGTGACCCTATGGATCATGTCACGCCACGCTTTCCGGTCTCTCACTATCTTCTTAACATCACATAGCTTCATCTGCAATGCCTCGAGAATGCCATCTAACCATCGCGTTCGCTGCCTACCCCTTCTCCGGCGACCCTCAACCTTTCCCAACATCAAATCTTTCTCCAGCGACTCCTCTCTTCTCATCAGATGACCAAAGTAGCTGAGCTTTAACTTTAGAATTTGACCCTCCAATGAGCAGTCAGGGTTTATGGTTGACAATATCAACTGATTTGATCTTCTGGCAGTCCAAGGAACTCTTAAGAGTCTTCGCCAGTACCACAATTCAAACGCGTCAATTCTTCGGCGGTCAGCCTTTTTCACAGTCCAACTCTCGCATCCATACATCACAACTGGAAAGACCATAGCACGGGTTATACGGATCTTGGTTGGCAGACTAATGTCTCTGCTCTTTACTATAGGCGGTCAAGGCTAACCATTGCTCTCTTTCCCAGAAGCAGGCGTCTCCTAATTTCATGGCTGCAGTCTCCTTCCGAGGTAATCTTGGCGCCCAAGAACAGAAAATCTGTCACAGCTTCCACTTCTTGTCCATTGATGCTCCAGGACTTGATAGGGCAAGACGCCATGATCTTCGTCTTTTTAATGTTCAGTTTAAGCCCAAACTTCTCACTCTCTTCTTGTACGCGCATCAGAAGTCTCTTGAGTTCCACTTCACTTTCTGCCATTAAAGTGGTATCATCCGCATATCTAAGGTTGTTGATACGTTTTCCAGCAATCTTCACTCCAGCTGAAGACTCGTCCAGACCGGCCTTCCTCATGATGCACTCTGCATATAGGTTAAATAGGCAGGGCGACAGTATGCAGCCTTGCCTCACCCCTTTCTCAATCGGAAACCAATCAGTAAGACCATGCCCAGTTCTGACTGTGGCCTCTTGCCCTTCATAAAGGTTCCTGAGGAGACAGATCAGGTGAATTGGAACTCCCATCTCTTGGAGAGCTTGCCACAATCTGCTGTGATCTACGCAGTCACCTAAATGTAAACAAGGTTCTCAAACGTACGGTGAGCCCGAGCCCAGCGAAACATATTCACAGGTGATCAGAGTAATATATACTAATTGCATCTGTAGTAGTTTTCGTTCGCTACGGTTAATTAATTAGTCGATAGAAATTAGTCATTGTCTAATTATTACCCCCAGGAAAAAAGTGTGAATGCAAAAGATGTAGACCGCCTTGGTAAATGACTGGCTATGTTGTTTCCATCACGCTACGACTTAAGGCTGTTTCACATAATGCGAAGCGCACGAAAAATTTCGGTACAGTCGCAGTGTCGTTGCGGCGCCAATCGCAACAGCCCTTTCACATGCTTGTGGCGCCAGCGATTTCTGTCGGTGCGGCACGAGCGGCGGCACCATCGTATTTTACCAACGATTTTACTCGTGTTCTACCTTTATTGAATAAAGGTAGAACACGAGTAAAATTAAGTGTTGTATCTAATTTGTCATTTTATCAGAATATAAAGCCCTTTATTCAAAATATACATTTTTAATTTTTTCGTTTTGTACGCAGCTACGAGGCACATCAGGCTGAACTCCAATGGCTATAGCGGTCGTCTCGTTCGCAACGATCGCTGCGATAAGTGCGGCGTGCGACCAACTCATTGGAAGTCTGTCGCAGCCGCTCTGCGACAGGAGTGGCGTGCCCTTCTGTCGCTGTGCGGCTGAAATCGCACTCTGCTACGGCGAAAATCGCATAATGTGAAACAGCCTTTAGGTCCGTTTCACATGCAGCGACTGCAGCGAAAATTTTCGGTGCAGTGGGTGACGCGGCATCGCAATTTTCACGCAGTGCTTTCACATGCAGCGAACCCGCGTGAGAATTCGGTGAGAGACACCCTCGGCCTCAGGTTTGTTTGATTATTTATAGAAAACGCGTACGCAGAGCGTGCTCCAGAACATGACAGTGTAGCGCAAAAGGACGAAAGACACAGAAAGCCCGTCCGTTATCGACTAGCCCAAGTTTCCACCTTGTGAATTACACAAAGCGTGTTTAATTTATATACTCACAGGTATTTTTAGATGCTAAGCGATAATTCACAAGCATTAACGAAAACGGGCAGCCTTTCAGTATGCAAAAAGTGCGCTGCTGCGCCTAATGAAACCACTCGGACGTGAAAATAGCGCCAGCAGCGTGGACGTCGATATAGCTCTGCTCTGCCGCTCGTCACATGACGTCGTGACGCTGCTCGGCTTCTTATTGATACATCGCACAAAGATCACACCATATCCCCAAAGATTACCATATCAAGTGAACGCCTGTCTTATCATTTTCAACCACCTACGCATCACATGACATATCACATGCAATCACATTTCTATCACTCACTAATGCACACGAACTAGGTTCTCCTCTCTTTCAAGGAACACGGCGCCGCCGTAGATGTTGCCCACATGCAGCCTTGCGGAAACAAGCAAACAAACAAACAAAAACCACTCGCTTCTCACGAGAAACTCCTGGGTTCTAATCCACTCCGAGTGGGTTTCTTTTTCTGTTTTTTTTTTTAACGCACGAAGACCACAGACACACAGCTGACATTAATCAGCATGGTGGAAAAATGCATGCTACAGTAGCGCATTAAAATGTGGTCCTTTAGATAGAGATTTTTCTTCTACTTATACGCAGCTATGTGCGTGAGCTAATAATAATATGATTTCGTAAATACTAACCGCATATTTGTAAGAAAGGCTCCAAATTCGTCCGCTTTCGAGCTCTGGCTGTTCACCAATCGTCGCAGTAATACATCAAAAGGTAATCTTGTGCAAATCCTGGCTTCGCGAATTTGTATTTGCCTGTACACCGCGCCTCCAGAACACGGCACTGCCACGTAATAGCAGTCATAGGCGTCCCGAGGGATGCGGCGCGCGCGGCCACCAAAATTGCTGGACACGTCATGCACTCCCACATGGGCATCATACTTCATGCAATCCTACCTCTTCTCCCAATCTTCTAGCGCCCCTACAAAATTTCTCGCGCCGTTCGCATTTAATAGAAACAAAACCTTAACCTTAACTCCACCCACCTCAAAAAAAAAAAAAAAAAAAAAAAAAACTGTACAGTATGCATGATTCAACCATCTGACCGCTGCAGTCACCATTGTCAACCTCATTGGTTTTATGAAGTTTGAACACGGTATACAGAAAATATACATCTACTAAATATTTGCAATCAGCCATGCAGGTCAGCTTTGCTCCATGCAGCTGGGACGATTAACTCTATACACACCAGCTAATTATTTACATCAACATACACCTTTCTTTACGCGCCTTACTACCTCTCAAATATCCTTACCACATGTCTGTGACATCGGCTCCGCTCACACTAACTTGCCTTTTTATTGGATTAAAACAAAAAAAAAAAAAGGACAGCGTCAATTAATAACTATACAAGTGATTATATTGAGTATACATGAAAGGTGAGATGGAATGTTGTAATGCAAATGCATGTTGCATATGAAATATAGTGAATATTTCTCGGAACATGATGTATTGTCTTACCGAAGATCTGAGAGGACTCTATACGCCATCTTGTGACCAAAAAAATACATTCGCTGATTTACTGAACTCACCTTGAAGGTTTCGATGGAGTAGAAAACTAGGAAAACTCCTTAAGCAAAAATTTGCGCTTGGATCTGCACGCAATACGCTGTTTTAAATTAAACAGTATACGAAGAATTGAGAGGCGTGTGCGACATTCATTTATGATGGTGACTTGCAATTGAAATGCGCGGCATGCAGCTGCCTGCCCGAGAAGTGACATCGACAACTCTGCATTGACCAACAGCAGAAAGACAATTAACAGAGATTAGGGAAATAAATATATATTCGCTTACTGCTTAGTTAAAGTGGCACTGATGCTGGATGAACAAAACAAAACTTTGTTGAAAAAAAAAAAACAACACACACACACACACAATTTCTGTGCAACTTGGCTCGTGCACCTATGCACAGTCTGTGTCAAGCGTTTACAAGATAGTGCATGCTTCCAAGGTGTGTAGTGGTTCTCATTTAGCATTAGGGGAAGTTCTTCCCGTTGGAAAGGTTATATAACAGAAAATCTTCTTAACTTCAGGAGATTTGTAATGCAGGTAATGCATGACAAGCCATGCGCGGTGTGGCTCAAACAACCCCCGGGCTCTAAACCTGTGACAACTTCTGCAGTGTACATGGCTCTATGAGTGTGTATGAATGTCAGCTGCCGGTTTACTCAAAAGTAAATCAAGTAAAATCTGCTTTCATTGCTGTGTTTGTGAGCACGTATACATTGGTGTAATCTAACACAGTGTGTCGGCAGTCCAAAAACTTGCTTCGTCCCGTGGTCGAGTTCAAGGGCCCACGTAATTCCATCACCATGCAGAATTTTAAGTAACAATCTGGTTTCTGGGTTTTATATATAAAGAAAGGTCTCTTTACTCTTCTTCTCAGTCCATATGGTGTATGGTAAAGGATGCCGATCTCTGCATTAAGCTCGCATATGTTTGTTCAAGAATAAAGTGCATTTGGGCCGCACTGCTACCCACGCTATGTGTTGTGCCCTACATTCCTACCATTTCCTTCCCTCCATGGACGTAGCCGCATGCAAGGCGAAAAAGCGAGGCAGGAAATACCGACAGGAATCGCTAAAAAGTCCTTTAGTGCATTCGTACAATAATGCTTCTTCACGTACATAGACGGTCGCTCACATTTCCACTCGGCCACCGTCACGAAACGCAAAAAAAAAAAAAAAAAAAAAAAAAATTAAAAAAGATCAGTGAGTGCTATGCACGGATGCAAGAGACGAAGCAACTTCGAAATCAGTATGAGCGCACGTTTTATATATCTTGCACCAGCCGGGCTTGGGTAATTCTTTCCTCGATTTCTCCCTTAGCTTCAATATTTACGCGCGCATTTTTTCCTCGCAACGCATGGAGCAGCAACTTTATGAATGCGCCCTTGTGATGTGCGTACAAACATGAAAGGGATTTATGCCCAAACTGCACGCCACGCCGCGGACCTCGTACGATTATAACGTAGATATACACGTTCAGTGAATGCGACCACGCACGTTGCGACTGTGGCGCCTTCGTCTCGCCGCCGAATCGTGTACGCGTGACGGATTCGCATTTTCGCGCCCACGGAGCCACGTTGGCCACGCTTCGAGGGCGCGCGAATGGACGCACCCTCGCCCACCGCCACGGCAAGGAGCCGCATGGAACACAGGCAGCCAGCAAGCAACGTTCTCAAGCGGAGCGAGAGAAAGCTCGCTGCATGCGTATCGGCATATGTTTGGTCTTTGTGGGCGTCGGTTGCGTGAAAGGTGAAGTCCGTGCTCGCATGATGTCTCCCATTAGAAGAAGACAGAGAGTTGCTGCTGGTTGCGTCCACATGCTGCTTTCAGTCCCTAAAAGTTAGAGGGTCTCTTAGATGTCTCTTAAGATTGGATTGGATTGGAAAACATTTATTTCGTCGCTCAAGCAGGTCGATGGAGAGACGTACTAGATGGCCGCTAGTCCATGGCTGGCGGCGACCTTATTAGCCCGCTCGATGGCCCGTAGTTGAATCTGCGGGTCCGAGCTGACCAGCACGGCTTCCCACTGCTCGGGAGAAGGGAGCTGTATTAATTCCACCGCAGGTGGATCATTTGCGCAGTTCCAGGGAATATGATCGTATGTCGCTCTTTCGCCGCATTTATACTGCAGGTTGGATTGTACTGGCCTGGGTACATCAGGGCAAGCACCGCCGGATTTAGGAGAGAGCGTGTTTGTAGTCGGCGCCAGGTAACTTCCTGTGCCTTTGTTAAAGGTTTGTGTGGGGGGGGGGGGGGGGGGCGGATATGTGCGCCTTTCCAGCCTGAAGTGATGGGTAATGTCATGAAAAGAAATTAACCCGTCCTTCGTGAAATTCGGGTCGGAGGGCGCGCTCACTGCCCGGTCGACGAAACCTCGGGCTTGCGCGTGAGCCGCCTCGTTCCCCGGATTAGACGAGTGGGCCGGGACCCAGATTAGTTCAATTTCCCTAACCGGAGTAGGGGTGCTTTGGAGGATGCGGAGGGAGGTAGACGTGATGCGACCCCTCGCGAAATTGCGAATGGCTGTTTTAGAATCACTGAATATAATATCGGCGGACGTGTTTGCAATAGCTAAGGCTATGGCCGCTTCCTCCGCCGTCTCGGAGGAGGTGGATGCGATTGATGCGGCCGCCAACGGAGAACCGTTCCCATTCACAGCGGCCAGTGCGAACGCTTGTATCTGGTTGTGCCGATATTCCGCCGCGTCCACGTATGCTGCATTGACGTGTCGGCCGTACTTGGCATGTAGGGCGCGAGCCCTCGCCATGCGTCGGCCTTCGTTGTGCGCGGGGTGCATATTCTTGGGCAAGGGTTTAATGAATAGAGCTGTCCTAATGTGTGTAGGTAAGTGTGTTTTCGCGTCCTTCTCTGGAAGTTGTTCGCACATGTGTAGTCTGTACAGGATGGACCTTCCCGCGTTCGTGCGAGTGAGTCGAGTGAGTCGTGCGAGTGAGTCGAGTCGGGCACACCTTGTCTTCCGAGCTGGAAGACAAGGTGTGCCTCGCACAGCTCCGAAAGTGTGTTGTGGACCCCAAGGGCCACTAACCTTTCCGTAGACGTGCTGTGCGGGAGCCCAAGGGCAGCCTTGTAGGCCTGTCGGATAGGCTCTCGACCTTCATTCTTTCCGCGAATTGCAGTTTCAGGTACGGGAGAGAGTAGACAATTTTGCTCAGTACGAAAGCCTGGACTAATCGACAGAGATCTTTTTCTTTCATTCCTTTTCTTTTGTTGGCGATTCGTCTGATAAGTCGTACAGTCTGATTCACCGTGGCAGTGAGTCTGTTGATTGTTTCGGTGTTTTTGCGATTGTTTTGTATGTACATGCCCAGTATGCGCATGGTTTGAACCTCCCTGACCGGTTGGCCTCTCAAACATATACGTTCAGGGCGATCGGGGGGGCCTGGTTTGCATTTCTTCCTCGCGGCTTGGCCCTGAAAACCAGCAGTTCTGATTTTGCGTGCGAGCATTCAAGGCCCGCTCCCGACGCGTAGGTTTCGATTATGTCGACTGCCTGCTGCAGCGTATCCTTTATTTGGCCGTCATTCCCGTGGTTACCCACAGGGTGATGTCGTCCGCGTAGAAGGTGTGCTGCAGCCCCGGCAGGGCAGCGAGCTTGGGGGGAAGTGTAATGAGTGCAAGATTAAATAGGAAAGGCGAGAGCACCGAGCCTTGTGGTGTGCCCCGGCGTCCCAGAGGAATGGGATCTGATTTAAGGCTACCTAGAGTGAGCTCTGCTGTCCGCTCTGATAGGAATGATCGGACATAATTAAATATCTGTTCACCAGGGTCCAATTGAGAGAGATTCGTGAGGATTGTCTCATGCGAGACGTTGTCGAAGGCTCTGCTCAGGTCTAGCCCGAGTACCGCCTTCGTCCCAGTTCCACATGGAGGGTCCAGCACATCCTTCTTACGCTGTAGCATCACGTCCTGCGTGGACAAGTTTGCCCTAAAGCCAATCATTGTTGGAGGAAGTAAGTCGCGGTCTTCCGCGTAATTTTGCAGTCGGTTAAGGTTGACATGTTCCATTAGCTTTCCGATGCAAGACGTGAGGGAGATGGGGCGCAAATTTTCGATCGAGAGTTTCTTGCCTGGTTTTGGGATGAAGGTGACCCGCGCGTGCCTCCATTCCTGAGGGATCTCGCCTTCCCTCCAGTAGGTGTTCATTAGTTCCGTCAGGGCCGCGACAGACGTGTGGTCTAGGTTTCGGAGCGTTTTGTTTGACACCCCGTCAGGTCCCGCCGCGGTGGTGGTACGGAGCTGGCTGAGAGCAAACCAGACCTCGGCATCTGCTATGTCGGCGTCCAGGGTGTCGTTGGGGAGAGAGAATGGCGAAGGCCTACCCTTCCTCTTCTACCACTTATTTATTTATTTAAAATGCCTGCAGCGCATGAAGGCATTATAGAAGGAAGAAAGGGGGGAGGGGGGGGACATATTGTTTGCGAAATGCCGTTGTGTAAAAAAGAAGACGAGAAATAAATAAACTTGCCTCTCATCGTTTGCCTATTATCGGCGTTTGTTGCAGTGCTACATATAAGTATAATTGGTTTACAGAAAAGGAAAGGCGCAGTATCTGTCACACTTTCTCCGGCAAGTGTGATTTTGGACAGTACCATCACTCCTGTCGCGTGGCGTTCCTTGGCGCGCGTTCAAGTGTGGGATGGCAGATGGCAGGAATGCTAGAGAAGAACACATCTCGCGCAATCTCGTGGAATATGACATACCTTGCGCACAGATCTCGGGCACAACTCTCGAGCACGGAATTTAGTTCCATGAGCCGCCTTAAAATACAAGCCTCGCGATCAGCGCGTGCTCAGAACCATGCACCCATTGCTGATCCGCCTAAGAGTAGTTAAGCTTTGCACATCTTGACGAAGGAACGCAGGGCACATAGGGTCAAAGTTATAGGAAAAAGACTACGAGGGGTAGACTCTACACAAATTGCGTACTGCGATGCGGCCAGCGGCCTAGAAGGGGCGACTGTAATGGCAGTAATAGATGGAGACTATGAGAAAGTGGTCACCGGATCCCTCAATACTATAGAAACTCGCTCATAGCGGAAGAGGCTGCTCTGGCTTTAGCCTGCAGGAGCACCAAAGCCAAATTCATATTTTGCAGCAGCGAGATAGCAGTAAGAAATTTTATTAAGGGGATCGTTTCGAAAGAAGCAGTCAGGATACTTGGACAATTGGTATTGGATACAGAGATTTCCATCATGTGGGTCCCGGCTCACGAGAGTAATCCAGGCAATGACCCTGCAAACAGTCTGGCCTGAGATATCTACACCCGGGCGGCCGTGGAATCACCCTTACCCGGGTGGAAGGATCCAGCTCATCACGTACACGGAAATCACGGCTGCACACAGGAATGAAATATCAAACCTCCCACCTCCAGATCAGTCTCTCACACCTAATGAGTGCAGAGACTGGAGAAAATTACAAACAAACCGATTCTTTCCCCCTTATCTATACCGGGAGGGAGAGGAACCTCCAAAGTTCTGCACCAAATGCGGGATGATAGCCAATCAGGATCCTCCCATTTGGGAATGCCCCGATTCTCCCGGGCATATTGATGGAATTAGAGAGAAAGAAACCCGGGATGTCCTCCTCCGGAGCCTTGCAAGCTCGAGTAATTCGTCTGGCATGGGACGCTTTGCGAAAGATGTCCCCCTGCGGGGCTCCCTCTCCCTTGGAGGCCCTTTTTTCCAATGCTAAATTTCAATCTTGCGCCTTATCTTGGCTGAAACTTTTATACACTACGAATCATGTAAACAGCAAAAGCTTCAGCGCCCGTGTCATAAATATATCCCGGTAATTTTAAAATACCTACTGCTATTTCCGTAATTTATTTCGTGACGTAAAAAAAAACACACACAAAAAAAAAAAAACCGAGTGACTGGATTTATACCAATAAAAAAGTCACTGGACGATATGCGACACTCGGTAATGCAGATGTTCAGGTGCAGCTGCTGAGTTATTTTGATTTCGCCATATATTGCAGTATAAAGTTTGAGAATATAAAGTTCAGCGTGGTGGTGC
>NC_139345.1:54666234-54786234 GCF_055883805.1 Amblyomma maculatum | reverse complement strand
GCTTTTCCCCCTCGTTTTCTACCACCACTTTGTACCTCCTTGTTTGTGGAAATAAATCAAATAAAAATGCAGCACTGGTTCTCCACACTCTGCAACTAACATGCACTTTGACTTTGCTACTAAAATATGATCGACAGTGGGTCCTTTTTTTTTTTCTTCTTGCAGCACTGTTGACACTTTACATTGATTTCTTAACAAAAACTAAAAACAATGACGCCTTTATGGTCTGTACATGTGTTATCCAGTGGGAAATACAAGGTTAACAACGGAAGCAGGCTTTCAGTGCATGGAAGCTTTCAAGGACTGCTAAATTCGTAAACTATACCTGTTGTTACAGATGCCTCGGTGTGAAGAGGATTTTCCTGTGACAAGGCATCGGATGACAGAAATGGGTGACTATTTATGACCGCATATATACAATTAGGCCAGGTTTCAATGCCAACTTGCTTGGTCTGCATTGCATCAACATAGGTTTCTTTTTTTTTTTTTTTTGAGTGATTCCGAACACTCTCTTGCATTTTAAATTTTGTCATATATATCAAGGATATAATATATCTTCATCTTTCCTTATATTTATTAATTACCTAGTCCCAGCACACTAAGACGCATTTCTGATAGACTATGTATTGTTTCTACGCGTTGCAGGAAGCATATACAGGGTACGTGTCCAAGCTAACCTTTGCTAAGAGTTAAAAAATAAAACGTTTGAGATAGGTCAAAAAAAAAAAAAAAAACTTGTACAGAGATGTCAGCAATCTTGCGCAACACCGGCAATTTTTTTATTTTGCAATTAACTAGAAATTAGTGTATTTTTTTCTAATCTACTAATTAAGTTTATTAGACAATAAATGTGATTTGAAAAGTTGGAGAACACCTTTTGAAGCCCCCCTTCCATTTATTTCAGATAAAGAAAGCCTCACGTGTATCTTTTTGCAAGCTCTAAAGCATGGCCCGTTAAATAAATAAAAGAAAATCACGTGCCGCATTTGCGCGCCACGATTGTGGTATACTCTTTGTCGTGGTATGAGTGAACGAAATAACTGAATTAAAAATTAGAGAAAATAATTTAATTACTAATTAGCTAACTGCAAAACAAATCCCTGTGGTGCGCCTCTGGCAGCTGTATACAAGTGGTTTCTGCAGTCTACCTCAAATGTTTATTTTTTAACCCTTGGCTAAAGTTAGCTTCCGGGTTAAGTGGAGAAATATGGGAGAGGCCTTCGCCCTGCAGTGGGTATAATCAGGCTGATAATGGTGATGATGATGATGAAAGTTAGCTTGGACATCCTCTATATAGTCTACTCAAGAGTATATATATCTTGGTACTGTCGCCGTTCTCCTAAACATAAAGGTACTGCTGCTTTATAATCTTTTACGATAATAGCGTGCTGTGATGAGAGCATGGCCAACCCCAATATTTACGCGGCGAAAGATGAGTGCCTGCATACGACTCTGTCTTCGAGCTGTAAGCACGAACGCTTGCAGCGCCGTGCTTCAATACGCGGAACTATAATTTCAACCGCTCCAAGCGTTGTCGGCCGCCAAGGCTCTCAAAACCAAGCGGTCCATTCCTGTTCATGCGAACGTCCCCGCCTCAGCAGTTATGTCTCTTCAACTCACTCCACTGCGGAGGCGATGGCCGGCTGTGACAAAAGACGGTGAGCGAGACCGACACTCGAGCGCATCCGAATGGCACAGGGAGAGACGCCCTATACCGCAACGTATATAGCAAGACGCGCCTGGGCACCCAAACTTTCATTTGGCTAGCAAGTAATGTATACTCATGCCCAAAACCATTATATAGGGACGTACGGCACACCATCCGCAGTTGTCGAGCCATATATATATATGCATCTGACCAGTGCTATGAAGCACCGCAATAACAGATGCACGTACACCATATGCGCGCTTCGTGACGACACGATTTTTCCCGCAGATATTCGTGTATACGACCGGGGCTGGCCAGTATATATCGCGCTTCCTCTGTGCAAGAGTCGGTTGCAGCAGCAGCAGCAGCAGCTAAAGAGGCAGCATTGTGTTCTCGAAGAAAAACCGCTGTTCCTCCTCCTCCATATACCGCCTCTTCTACGCGTTTTGGGACGCGAACAGTCGCTCGGGGACTCGAGGAGCCTCGACACGAATTGCACATGTGCACCTCTCAAAACCTATCTGCTTGTATTCTCTTCCTTCGTTTCTATTCGTCAGCGGCGGCGAAGGAAATGAGAAGAACCGCAGCGATCAAAGAAAGAAGGACGCCTCGGCGTCGAGTTTCTTGCAAGGAAGAAGTAGAAAAACAAAAGAAATAAAAGAAATTCCTCATGGTTCCTGCGCCGCGCACACACACTGCGTGCACGTATATACGCCACCATGTAGTACAGCACGTCCGAGCTCGTGGCGTCCCATCAGCGGATCCTTGAGCAAAATGGCCGTGTAAACCAGGCGATTTTCGCGCTTCGCGCGGCGTTTACCTTCCTCGGCAATCAGCAGGCTGCATTCGAGTGCTGCTGCGGCTATCCTTTTCGCACGCCTGTGTGCGTAGGTTTGTGCGTGCGTTGCAAGCACCTGAGCATACCGAAAGTCGCATGTACACGTGTTGCACGGCCACTCATCGCGCGCTTGGCTCAGGCATCATAAGAGCCGCGCCGCGCAGTCCCATATATATACCGAGCGCGAGATGATGCTCAGAGGGCCCTGTATATGCGCATATATACCTCACTCAAAATCCTATTTCGCCTTCCTCTCCACGACCGCTGTATAGCACACGACTTACAACAGGCGCTGTTTCCATACACTTTCCTATTGTTCCTTATGCTTTCATGCATTGTATTTCCTTTTTTTTTTTCTTTTTTCTTCCACATCGTGAGCATGCGTGCGTGAGTGAGCGCTAGAGAGATGCTATATACTCCTTGCGAAGCGCGACCCGGGCTTCCCCGTCGGCCGACACAATAGGCAGCGGGGAACGACCACATTCCTATTCTGGCTTTAAAAGTGTGTGTTCGCCGTATACGGGCGGGAGATGCGAGGGCGGCGTTTTAGACTCAATTACAAGGTAAGCCGCGCGCGCGGCCGTTCATATGAGCAAGCGCTCGTTTTGTATACGCGCGGCGTTTGACGGAGGAGGCGTCTCGCTGCTCTAGCCGCCTTTCAATGCGTCGCTATAGTGCGTGTGTACACGGTGTTTCCTCCGGCGTTTTTGATGATGAACGTGTACGCGAGCTCTTCGACGCCTATGTAGTCTTCTTCCCGCGTACAGCACAGCGTGAACCGTTTTGTTGCATGTTCTATACTACAAATGCTCCCGCCGAGCCGTTTGGAAAGAAGGATACATGAACGTCGTTTTGTTTTCCCGCATGCAGCAGTTATGTGCGCTAGTTTGTGAATGCGTGACCGCTTGTTTCGTATTTATTCACTGAGGAGCCGCGGCGGAAAGCCGCCATTCACGCCCTGGCTATTATTCTGCGACGCATTCATGTCGGGGCTGTCTCTCACGAGCGTGTCACGGCGCTTCATACTATATGCAGTGGTCACTGGTGAGCCTATAAGAGCCTGCTATTTTTGGTGTGCGTCGGTCAGGATTCAAACAGAGCACTTTGGCTGCCCGCATGCGACGTTACGTATAATTTCTGTTTCGTTTAATTTATGCTCCCTGCAGCCATTCATTAATTGTGCATCTGGTTGGCTGCTTAGAAGGCCGTGTTTCTGTAGAAAAGTATGATGATAAGAACCAAACAAAAGTCAACTCTACATTTCTCTTTCAATACGAACAGGGACAAGAAATATAAGTGAATTTTTTCCTCTGTTTTTTTTTTTTTTTTTGCAGGCACCTGAAGCCTATACCATGACTTATGACACAGGAAGCGAATAGCTTTTTGTTTGTTTGTTTGTTTGTTTGTGCTTTTCAGGATACGCACGGATTTTGGTCTCATGCATAATTGTCGATCTGTGTCACAAACCCCCGCCTTTACGGTCAACAGAGGCGCGGGATCCCCTTTACGGTTACCCGCCGTCCCTCTATGAGGTTTGAGAACACATTTAAAAGTTAGGCCGGTCAACTCGTGTCGGTGTGTGATTGAGAAATAAGCTCAAATAAGTCACTTTCTTTTACAAACAACTGAATGTTCCAAATTACACTGCATGATAATAGAGTACAATAAAAAATAAATAAAAAGTCACGACAAGATATTTATAAAAGACGATAATTAAATGACAAGATGAAGCCGACAATGAAAAAGACGCTGCAATAAAAATAAGATGATAAAGATAACAAAGCAAGTATTTCAGATATAATACGGGCAAATGTTACATATAAAACACAGCGAAAAAAATATTACTAGGTCAGGTAAATGTTAACAAAAGCGAAAGTAATGTTCGATTGAACAACAGTCTGTGCCGAAATGGAATTCTCACGGCTTCCTTGCTAGTTGAGGCGTCGAAGTCTGGGTTGTTCGGTAGCGGAGGCCGTACAGATGAGGAGAACGATGCGTCGATCGCGGGCCCGGTTAAACACAAGACGATTTCCCAGAGCGGCCGCGAGAGAGGCCCGGAAGACTGAATCTTCCCAGAGTGCACTGGCGTGGGCGTTCTGCGGTCTGGCATTTTATACACTCGGCGTGCTGTGCCGCGCCCGCGTCAAGGACGTGTGGTAGCTGCCCCATCGGCATGTTGAATCCTGCTTAGAGGAGCGGCGGGGTCCCCTGAGTTTCGCTATATCGGAGGCAGAAGCTCCCGCAACTTCCGCTGTATAATTGGTGAGGAAGCTTGCGACGATCTGTTTTACGTTGCGCGCAATCCACGTGACTCCAAAGGTCCTACTCTAACGCTAAGGTTACTGACTGAAATTCTTGCTTAAAGGTTTCCAATGATAACGAAGGTCTTGGCAACAAATGCAGCTTTCATTCTTCGCGTTATCGAAAGAGTAAATGATGCCAGAATCAAGTTTATAAAACGTTAACTTTTTCCGTGTCAAAGCAACAGAGCAGGCTGCAAGGCGCGCCGTGGGCGTGCCTGCTTCGGTTTAATTTTGATTTCACGTATACTGTTATAGTTAATGTGCACTGAAATATCAGTGTAATCGAATATTTAGGGGAGTCTCCCAGGGTGAAGTAGATTTGTGATAAGGGGGTAATTACTCATTGATGGATGGATGTCAATGAGTAATTTACCTTATTACAAATCTAATCCTTCATGGAAGACTCCTCTAAATATTCGATGAAAATCGTTCCCACTTCGAGTTATTGATCAATTCACTCTGACCCTATCATCTCATCTGCTGACCGTCCTGGTTAGCTCAGTTGGTAGAGCGACTGCCCCAGAAAGGCGGTGCTGAGTTCGATCCCCGGACCAGTACGAATTTTTCTCTAACTATGAAGCTTCTTAGAAAGCTGTACAGCTTTCTTTTGTAGCCGTATGGATGCGCTTAGGTGGACGTCAATGAATGATTACTCATTTATAACAAATATCAGTAGACTACTATATCAGCATTTTGCGTCCATCTGACTGGAACTACCGCGGCTGGCAACTATAACCCTCAACTTGGTGCAGAGCGTATTATACAAAGCCGAACATCCCCTAAAGGATACACGTAAACTCTCATGTTCAAGGACACGCCCACGTCTTGTATAATTACTTCAGTTACGTCAAACCCTTCGCACTACCAGATAGGTTCGTCGTTCTGTATCAAGTTGGGCGAAATTGGATTTAGAGAACATATACTGAGCATTTATAACCATACTTTTTCTGTGACCATAATATGTGGACCAATCACTCACAATATACAGTGCACCAGGAGGCGGCATGCGTGCAACTACTAGAACGTATGTACACGCGCGCGGCATCTCTGCTGTCCCGCATACCTCGTATTCTCATTTCCACTAATTTGTCTCGCAAAGTCTGCATCAAAGCGCACCGCCACAAGTGTTTTGCATGCGTGTGCTACAATGTGACCACCGGAGTGATCGGCACGCGATATCATAGAGATAAGCAGAAACGTGCACCGAGCAATGTCCGCAACCTCTTTGCGACCCACGCGCACTCTTCCTCTCACGATTGATCGCAATGCACATGGCGGTGCGTATTTTCTCTCACGAATCACGTGAGCATCGAGTTGTACAGCTCCAGTTGTACAGTACCAGAAAGGGCGAGGCTGTTTTTCAAGATCAACTTCGCGCGTCCGCCACCCGCAAAAAGGGCCGCCGCGTTATCCCCCACTCGGAACCAATCGCCGAAAACGTCCACTCGACGTTTGTTCTCTGCGTTGCGGCTACACCGCTCTGACCATGCGCGCGCGCACGGATAGCGACGGAGCAAAAGGCGTTTTTGCGCTCTCTTCTTCCTCTCCACCTATTCGAGCAGCGTGGCTCGCACGAAGAGGCACGCAATCCATCAAGCTGTCCACCTCCGCGATGAGCACAAAGCAGCCCGCTCAGTCGTTCACGGTACAGGGAGCTCGATGCAGAAAAACGCATTCCGGAAACGCTCCGTAAGTGTATACTGCCCATAGACATGCGCGCGCGAGCTCGTGCTACACTTTCAAGTAGAGAGCGTATAGTGCTCCCTATAGGTATATACCTCTGCTCCATCCTCTCTTTCCTTTTCCCTTGTTCCATCACAGGATACAGTGGGAGAATGTCCGCACGGTGACTTCCTTCTGCCCATAGAACGAAACCGCAAGCGGCGCTGACTTCCTTTGAAGTCTACGGCGCACATTACACAGGCGCATGAGCGCAGGCAACGTAAAGCATATGCGCAGATCCGACCCACGCCGCTCCTCCCTTCTTCTGTATAAACCCTGTGTATATGTGAACACGAGGAGAAGGTCATTTTTCAAGCTGGACACAGCGGGGCGATATCGTATGTGGACAGCGAGGAGGGGAAGAGAGGCCATTTCGCAAGCTCTCCTTTTGCAGCACCGGCCACGTCGCAACAAAAGGCGGCTGTCTTTTGAGGTATTTTGCAGCATAGAAGCAAGTTCCGTATAGGGTCCGCACCGATGGTCGGTCACGCCAAATTACCGCGTCGGCTCTGACCCCCCTTCCATGTGTGCCTATGTACAAACGGGGCATCCCGTCAACGCTTCTTGAGCAATGGCTGGCGGTCGCCGCATCCAATTGACGATTCTGGGCGCACTTACAGGGGTATTTATTTCTCGGCGGATTCGGCGTATACATAGATGTCCGTGCGCAATATTTATGTCCGTTCATGAGAGAGCACCGCGAAGTGCGCTCCTTATGCTTGAAGTGGAAGCGCACATGGTAACAATGCTAGGGCGATTTCGCACGGTTGACCTCGGCGTTTCTGCACGTTTATGATGCAAATACGGGAACGTCAAGGGGCAGTTCTGTGTGAGCTATTGATCTATTCGTTTATTTCATTGGCTCCCCTGGACATGTTTTTCTTCTTTTTTTTTTGCCGCCGAGGGTTCGTCGATAATGTAGACTTATTAGACAATCTCCTATTATTACCAACGTTTAACTAAAATTAATCTAGGACAAATAAAATGAACACACAATGTCTGATCAAAAGGTTTAATAAATGCTTTCTTTTCGTAATTTTGTTGCAAAAGGGTATCGAAGGTAGAAAGCATTAAATAATCTGAAAATAAAAATAAACGAAGTGCGAAAGCCCTCGGTCTTCGACCGAACACGTTTTCTTCGAGCCACAGTATATATGACATGTAATAAATCAGATTACACGATTACGATCACCTCTTGTTCAACGTTGCCGCCGCTCTCGATCCGGCTCTGTATTTGTACTGCCGTCGCACACGGCGGACAAGCCTGCATAACCCTCGCCGAAGTGCCACTCCATCTTCTTCCTAACGGCCGCACGTGAGACCCGCTATATGCCGTCCCGGCCCACATGCGACGACGGGGACGTCATATAAGCGCGGGTCGCGGCAGCGCGGTCGACTTGTATGCCGCCTCCGTTGCGGTGGCGCAAGCCAGGGCGATGGGTAAAGCCAGCGCATCCGCGCCATCGGTCAGGTGTTCAGCGGTGCAGAGAATTGATCTCGTTAAAGGCTGCGCATCCCCAACAGGAAGCTCACGCGGGCGGCGGCGGCGGCGGCGGCGGGATGTATGGGCGACGCCGATGCTCTTGAGCGACGAGAGTAGGCTTTGCCGCATGGAGTGCCTGTGCGACGGTGAAGCGAATCAAGCGTGGTACCAGGGGCAAAGTAATGCCCGCGACGACCTGCGCGAAGGAGGCTGCGACTAGCTTTCTACAATTAGTCGAGTATCTTAAATTGTATTGTTTTAGCTCACAGGCACCCGAAATTCACTTTACACGCGTTTGAATAAGCGTGAGAGGTGCTGCCCTTTCCTCCGTTTCATGGTCCTTTTTGTCTTGTACCAGGCGATGTGAACACAACAAAAGTAGTCTGATAAGATAAAACACAGGACACATCGGTAGACCAGGCTATACAAAGCCAAACATGTTGGTTGTAGCGGCACCCCGAAAGACGTTTTAAGGCCGAACAAGTGGTCAGTTGCGGAAAGCTTGTATTGGAAGCACTATTTAACTCCCACATGATTCGTTTCTAGTGTCGCTGTGAAACGATACTGTGCACAAACATAAAAATTTGTTCGGATTGTTATCTCGCAGAAAATAATAAGCAAATTTATTGACTGTTGTAACAGCTGTTGTTTAAGACGCGCAACGTCCGGCACAATGGCAATGCGATATAAAACGTCTAATGTCTTCGCAGGAAATTGAACAAGAGCTATTAACTTTATAGACTTAATTACACCAGGCTCTTTACGACTAGGGTTCGCGTCTGCATGCCCTTTTGAAAATATAAATTGGCAGGCTTCTTCTGTTGCTTCGGTTGGATGGCCGCTCAACACCTGGCTAACATCGTAAAAGTTGCAGTAAATAAGCAGACCGCTCGGGAATGAAAGATATACGAGGTCTTCATGTCCATTCAAAGCAATGAGCTTCATGTTCTCACAGAAGGGAGTAATTGATATTGAAATCCTACGACCTCAGTTTATTGTGCGCTTCGCCTGAAACAACCGTACGTATTGCTGCTATATTGCTTCTTCAGTTATCGAGCACAGTCTACTGAAGGGACATGCATGGCGACCAACGTCTACGGCTTTAATGAGGCCACAGAAGAATTGCCTGTCAGCATACGCTGCAGTGACGTTTTCTACACAAAAGTTGCGTTCATAGGAGGATTATAGAAAGAAAATTCCAAAATGTACCCGATTATTATTAGCCGTAGGCTGATTCAGTGAATCAAATCGTCCTGAGATACGCTCAGTTGCATTTGGAGCGAATCTGGATCATACTAAATTCTGCACTGCCAAACATTCAGGAGCCATTTTCGTGCCTAACTTTAAGGCACTTCGAGCGATGCGGAGCCCGCTTCTCACGTAAACGTCTTTCCTTTTTTCCTCTTGTTTTTGTTAAAGCAAACACACTGATTTTTTGTCCTGAGTAAACAGGATGGTGAGTTAGAAGTGTATAAGCAACGAATGTGACGTGTTCCGTTAAACATAACTAGGATCTTCCATTTACGCACGTGGGTATCAGAAGAAATAATTCTCTGTAAATGACTTCGCACACCAGAATTGCCCCCTTTTGCCTTTCTACAGGAGAAACTTCTGATCCTCCCGTTGCATATACATAGAGGGAAGAAAAGCATCAGGTCCACTCGCATGCGCTAGTTATTCTTAAAGGAAAACTGCGCTGGCTTTAGAATTCGACTAGATTCGAGGGGTCGAATACTAAAATCTCGTTGTTTGAGCATGCAATCTTGCCCCAAGCATTTGAAACAGGAGAAAAAAAAAAAATAAACTCGACCGCCTTCAGACTTCTCCGTAGCACACAGTCATGGCGTCACAACTTGTCAGGATGTCACCAGGTGATGACGTGATAGTAACAGTCATCTCTGTCATTATCGTCATCACTGTCACTATCACTAACTGCCACTATCATTATCGGTGACTATCTACGTACACTAATCAGTGGCATGACGCTAGACAAGGAGAACTAGTCTCACGTGTCCGGCGTGGCTAAGTCAGGATGATTGACAGTCATAGTGTGACCCAACGGACGACAGTATGAACCATTAAAGGTTTTCGCCTTAAAACAAAGCTACCTGAAGCAAAAGTTGTTTGGCGACATCCGATGACGCATCGCAAAGGTTGGGTGTACTGTGTACGTGACGTCCTCAGTGAGCTTCACCGCACTTTTCCGATGCTGTGAGAAAAGGTCTGTCTCAATCGTAGGTTACGACATCAACGCGAATGCTAGCGCAAAGAAACTTTGAACTCATTAATTACCTGGAACCTATAAAAAAATCTGAACTTTTCATTATCACAGAATTCTCAAAAAGTGATGCAGTTGCCCTTTAATCACATGCCTCTCATATTTAGAGCTGTCTTGCACGTGTTAATTCGCGTACAAACGTTTAGTACATTCCACGCGAAATGTGCAGTGCTAACAGTTAAATATGACAGCCATTTGTGGGGCTGTGCGGATATCAGACCACATTGCTGATTTGTAAGACAAAAGAGTTTGTGAAAGACCCCCACTCGCATCGCGCAGCGCCACTCCGGGATCGCACAGCGGGCTTCGACGTGTACGCGAAGGACAGCACAGCGAACGTCACGCTATCTCTTTCCCAACCCGGGACCGCACTGTGGAGGCGCGTTGTTGCGTGAAATTTTATCTGCAACCGCCGTCACTGCTATGCTTCTATACTGTTCCGCAACGGGCCCACAACGTTCCTCTGCGCTTCTTTCAGACATGGCCACACGGAGACACTGACTCCCCCGTATAATCCACCGCGTCTGCAGGCGCCCGCCACCGTCCCGCGTACTTCCCCGTGGCTGTAGTATACTTTGTTTTTCTTCGCCCCTGCAGCGTCGGCGCCGTAATGTACCCCTGCACAGCGTCGTCCATATTCCACGGCCGTGTCACCCTCTATGGACTCTGCGGCCGGTTCCGGTACGTTCCCCCTATCCATATATTTATATGACGGCTCCAATTCGCTTCCACCGTGCAGCGTTGGCGGCTGGCAGCCGATATGTTGTCCGGGCACGCGGGAATCGACCCAGCCCTCTCGCTTTTGCTTCTTCGGGCTCACAAACTTGGTGCTTTGCTCCGTGCCGGGACTGCGGCTTTATGGCTCCTGCGCGCTTTTGCGAATTTCTTTACAGAGCCAGGACAAAAAAGCAATCGACCCACGTCGCATCACGTTGTTCTCCGTGTAGGGGTGGATATTACTTTAATCGTGAAATAACAAAAAGTTGTTTTTTCATCAGAAACAATAAGTCTGTATATAATTCCTGGAATAGTGAGTTGGGCACCCATGAACCTTCTGCAGGTTTGTTAAGCCCTGAAGCCGAAAAGGATTTATCACGTTGAGAAAATGGGTCTCTGCACAAATATAAGTTCGTCGTACGCTGCATCACCTTCGTCGTACGCTTCATGATTGCATCACCCCTGATTCAGGACTTCATTACAGTTACCAACCTTTTTTAATCAATTTAACCAACTGTTACTCTCATCTATAATACAGTTAAAGCTCGATTTAACAGAGTTGAGGAGCCGCGAAACATTTCGTTATATCGGGAACTTCACTAAAGCGGAGGCTTTTCTCGGTAACTTAATCTGATGCAGTCGATTATTATATGGTGTCGCAGCATCAAGTACCGTGCGGCATCATATTTGCGAAGCGTAAATGCTCTAAAAATGAAATCGTGTTTTGAAAGGAGAAAACAGCCAGCTTAAACAAAGGCCCAGGGAAGTTTTACTGTTACGTCATCTTTAAATGCAATACTTGTACACTGTGCGATGTTGCTCCCATAAAATTGCGGCCCGCGAAACCACCGACACTGATAGCACGTATGAAAAGTAGCAACGAATATTTTACTTCGGCAAGAAGGGTCCCAGGGGATTAAATTTCTTTCTCAGCAAATACGTCGCTGATCTAAATTGTTTGCTTGCGATTTGTAAGCAACATCTGCTCGGATTTTTTGGGCGTTCTTTTATCATGTGTTCCGGCAAACTGTCGCAGCAGATTAAGGGCAACCATAATTTGTCCCGGTTTTGGAATGCGGTACCGCTGCCGACACCAGTTCAACGGATCGGCTTTCTACCACTGGCGAAATGTCGTGAATTAAAATCAATATAACTCGCGGTGCGCACCACGAAGGTTGGCAAAAGCAGGACTTATTTGGTCAACGATGTTACCGTTAGCTCACAGTCGATACCTTCTTGAGAGTTTTGTACAAAATAGGCCAAAAATAGACTTCTTCATTTTTCAGCAAAATGTTCGTTAAACCTGGACGGGGAGCAATATTAGTTTCGTTATTTCGAGTTATTCAGAGCATTAGACCATATGAGCGTCTGAGGGGGAATCGGAATGTCTTCGCTAAATCGAGACTTTCGTTAAATCGGGTTTCGTTAAATCGAATTTGACTGTACATCCCCCCGCTATGTCCTGAGTGGCAGTAAAACAAAAATTATGCACTGTAATATTCACTTCCCCCGAGAGCAACCCAGAAAGCTTACATAGGGAAAAAATCTGCAGACCCTGCAATTGTTGATCCACCGCGGATATATGCTGGAAAGTGAGAACTCTGTATTTCGATTGGCTATGTAGCGTTCGTCCAAAATTATGATTAGCTTCAGAAATATGGGTCTTTATAATTATGGAACACCCCCCCCCCCCCTTCCCCCCTCACGCCAAGAGCTTATTCGTGTTTTTTTTTTTTTTTTTTACCAGCCCAACAAATAACAAAGAACACATTAAAGACGACATTGAAACCGCCTTTACCTGCACCTCACGGGGTATAACGCATTATGTGTGCTTGTATTTTATGTCCAAACCCCGTATAATTCGCCCTTCCGCCCGAGTTAGCAACCTGCATTAATAGTTTAGAAGCTTTGCAACAGCAAGTTAATACTACTATTTCTCCATTTTAATCAATACATTCCTATTAATTAAGCGTATTTGTCGTCTGAACAAAACTCGAAACAATTAACGCGATGCGACGCAGCCACCTTTCTTCAACCGAATCTACGCATTGGGCTAAGCCCGTACAAAGGTATACGAAATTTGCACATCCAGAAATTAATTCCTTTGGCAGGTGAAGGTGCAGCACTCCTTGCACGGCAATCCCTGAATTTTTTTTTAATGTTCTGAGCAGGCTTTCTCATTGTTTATTTCTCTTCTTGCACACACACACACACACACACACACACACACACACACACACACACACACACACACACACACACACACACACACACACACACACACACACACACACACACACACACACACACACACACACACACACACACACACACACACACACACACACACACACACACACACACACACACACACACACGCACACACACATATTTATTTCTTTATTTGTACCTCACAGGCCCCGAAAAGCATAGGGTGAGGGGGGGAAAATAATGAAATGAACAATGAAGAAACAGCTTCGATCGTTATAAGTATTATATGGCCAAAAGCAATCTCGAATGTTGCTCCTTCAGTAACTCAGCGCCAACATGGACAGGCGTGATGCTCGAGACGTTGCACTAGCAAAGTTTTTATGATCGCCCCAACACAGATCACGAAACGAGAAAATATATAATTAGTTTGCTTTGAACAAAAATTCACCTGCCGTGCGAGACTGAAGCACGAAGGATAAGAAGACTGTTTAATAAATTCTATGTCCAAAATTTCAAAAATATGCATGGATTTAAAGAAAAATAACCTTGAGTTTCTATTTGAGAAATTCTGAGGTGCTGGCGCTTTCCTCGTAAAAACGACATATAGAGTTTCTATAGACATTTAAGAGGCGCTATTGCTACGGTGTATACGTATTGTCTTCGCCTACAGATTGTCTATAGACTATTTATAGAATTGTCTGAGTGCCTTCATGTTTTTTTGTACAGAGACTCTTTGTAGACAGTTTTAAACTTGTTCACAGAGAAAAGCTTAAGAAGAGTGTATCTATTGTGCAGTATTTAAATGAGCACAATTTTTTCAAATGCACAGCCTGGTTTTCGTGCCGGATTTTCCACTGTGTCAAAACGCATCTAATTCACGCATGAAATCGCTGAGGGCAGATTGATGCTGTCTTTATAAATTACGTGAAAGCATTTGACACTGTTTGCCACCAAAAACTATTAACTTTCAGACCCTTATTTATGACTTTAACCTTATTGACTAGTTAACTGTGCATACATTCACGTTCGCAGTTCGTTTCTCTCAACCAGGTGAAATCATCTAACATCAGTGTAAGTTCGGGGATGCCGCAAAGGTCTGTTTTAGGGCCACTTTTATTTATTATCTACGTGAATTATGTAACTACAGCTATTGGCGATCTTCCTTTAAAAATTTGATTATATGCCGACGACTAGTTGCGGCCTTTATTCGGGTATGTCATCCATTCTTGATCAACAGATGCTAAATAATGCCTTTTCAACGGTCTCTGACCGGAGTTATAACTGGCAGATGTCGAATAATTTCAAGAAAACTGTTTTCATGACATTTACAAAGAAAAGAGAACCACTTAACTTCACCTATAGCTTCGCCTATCACAGGTAAACGAGTTTAGGTATTTACTATTGATGTTTACACCTAATCTGGAATTACATATAGGCATATACATATATAATCTGGAAAGCGCAGAAGAAACTTGGCTTTCTTAAGCGTACTTTGAAAACTGCTCGCTCGAAAGACTGCAAGCTTACAGCATAGATATCTTTGGTAAGACCACTTCTCGAATATGCTGTTTGGTCACCCTATCATTCATCTGATTTAAATCAACCTGAGTGCGTTAAAAAAAGGCAGTCAGATTTATTTATCGGCGTTATGGCCGTAATTTTGCACCCTCGACTTGTGCCACCATCTTATCCCTCCCTCCTCTTGCTGACTGGCGCATACATGACAGCATCACTCTTTTGCACAAGACCGTACATGGCGTAATATCCATACAAGCAACCAGTTCAGTACAGCGATCCTTCTGCTCCACGCACGCGACGCACTCAACTTAGTTCCGCTACAGGCATCAATAGGTTTTATTTCGTAAGCAATACTACGCCAGGTTTCAGTCCTTCGCATAAACCCGGTCGGTAGCCAAGCCGCGCCTAAGAAGAAGAAGAAGCTACGTCGACTTTGCTTACGAAACCTACCGGGTTTAACTAAAGCTAAAACCCACCTAATTTTTTATAAGTATTCTTTTTTTTTTTTCAGCTCACCATAAAGCCAGGAATGTACTGGACGGTTCATTTCACGCATTGCCGCGTGACGAATTTCCCAGCGAATTAGCGAATCGCATGTGACAATGCACTCTTCCTTGTCATTTTTTCTGCGCACTTCGCACCCATTTCCTTGCTGTAACCCGGTGTAAACTTATTTGTGACTTTTTTTTCCTTTGCATGCTCATTGTTGCATAATGATAATTGTATATGTACCCTAATGTATCAATCTGTGGAACAAAAGTATATGTAAATAAATAAGTAAATAAAGTAAATAAATAAAATTAGTAGACAATATATAGACTAATAAGAGAAGTCTAAAGACAGTCTATGAACTGGCTGCACACTCTTCAAAGCCGCTTTTATATACCATATGGCCCATTTTCGAGAACAGCATATTTCCTCTCCAAAACGCCTCTAGTGGCTTAGGGCAGCCTAAATCGCATTACTTTTATATACTGTAGGCGTATACGGTAGAGTTACAACCATACGCGACAGAACAATAACGCCATCAAACGCAGTCATCTGCGTTAGAGGAAAACTCATCGCAGCAGTCGACACGAGCATATAGTTGACACTTAGCGCGAACAGTGGAACTAATGGACACAACTAAGTGTGAATATGTTTCAGGACTTACGCCAGCGTATCTCCTCGTTGCTCCCGCGCATGTTAAGCGTTAAGTGAGAAGGTGCCTCGGAGGTTAAATGTAAGAAACTATACTTCTTATCTTCGACAAACTGAAACTTCCTACACATGCAGCCTTCGACAGAGGGGGCCACTTCTATATTGTCACGTACGGAGAGCATATTTATTCTTCAAAAGCACGGCAACGCTTCCTATATCTATTAATCTATTCAATTCAATTCCATTCAATTCACATTTATTATATCTGTTGTGCACATTCCAGTATACATACAGAAGGAGGTCTCATAGTGACTGTATCGGGACCTCCTTACGTGGCATAATACGCATGCAGCAATACAGTTCAGGGTACAGAGGAGCACGCTTCTCGTTTACTCCTACAAGACATGCCAACAATGCCCACAAAGAGCACATATCACTGGGCAAAGCACAGGTGCGCTCAGCAAATGGCTCGCAGAAGCAAACGCGCTGACTGCTGTACGCGTGCCTATTGTGTTTTTAAGCATTACGCACCGCAGGAAGACAATAACCCGTTTCGAAGAGTAGGCCTTGTAATGGGTCGTTAAACGACTTCCTAATTTACCGCTTCGCCTACGTCTCCTTCTTAATAGCAGCTGTGGGTGTTGTCTTTGTCTGGAACAAATCATCCTGCCTCGTTCTGTGAGAATGAACAGCCGTGCACCCATTTCATTCTTTATGGCCGCACGAAGCGCTTCCGACTAGTCAGAGCTTATATTTGTGTATCTGTTTCACAGCGAAGTCAATAACAAAAAAATAATGCACAACAATGGTCCAAGCTGTGTGGACAGAGAAAGATATTCTGAATACCGAGTAAAAGCAGCGTATATCCCAGCTTGCTGCCGCGTCTCTGTGGTGCATGGCGAAGCGCAAAAGGCTGCCGTGTGTTAGTGATGTCAGTGCACGTTACAGGACCCCCGGAGGTGGAAATTGTTTTGGCGTTCTGCTCCACGGTGCCACTATATTTCTTCTTTCAACCCCTTCTTTCTTTCATCCCTCTAGGCGTGGTTGGGATGTCCAACGAGAAGTAACACATGCTGCATCTTTTTCTTTCCACTCAGTGAAATAATAATAATAATAATAATAATAATAATAATAATAATAATAATAATAATAATAATAATAATAATAATAATAATAATAATAATAATAATAATAATAATAATAATAATAATAATAATAATAATAATAATAAAAATAATAATAATAATAATAATAATAATGTTTATTGCCACTTTGTAGATGATACAATATGGTTCAGGCCCGTCATAAGCCAACAAGAGGCTTGAGGGACTGGGCCCGGCAGTTATGGCCAAAGAGAGAGAGAAAGGGAGAGAAGGCAGAGAGGTTAACCAGGAAAGCTTCCGGTTTGCTACCCTGCACTGGGGAAGGGGAATGAGGAGTTTAAAGGAGAAAGATAGAAGAGAATGATAGGAAAGGTAAGGCGGCGAGGAGCACAGTCACAGTTTCTCAATCAAGTTTGTGTCTCTCATAAAACACATAAGTGCTTTGAAGGCTTTGCCGTTAGACGCCTTCTGTGGCCATGGGCCGAGGATTTTCTCCTCTGTGAAAGGACGGCTGTCAAGATGGTCCAGAGCCGAACGCAGCGCATATCTTTCGCTTGAAAAAGCAGGGCACTCGCAAAGCAGATGCTGCGTGGTCTCTTCGCAGCCGCATCTTTCACAGTTAGGGCTATCCGCCATTCTCATCACATAAGCGTATTTTTTGGTGAATGCAACACTGAGCCACATACGGCACATCAGTGTTGTTTCGCGCCGCCCTTTGTTAGGGGAAACACGAAGGCGCAGCCCAGGGTCTAGTTCCCTGAGGCGTCGATTGGAAAATTCTCCTTTGTTCCAGGCTGAAAGCGTTAGCTCCGCCGCTAAGGAACGAAGTCGACAAGCAACTCTAGATATAGGAATGTTCACTGTAGTTCCGTCGTTGTGTGCAGAACGGGCAACTTGGTCTGCCTGGTGGATCCCTCAATACCGCAATATCCAGGTAGCCACTAGAAAATTATATCATGACCTTTTGATGTAGCGTCGTGGTATAGCACGCGGATCTCTGCAGTTAGTTGTTCATGTGATCCATGACGTAGCGCAGCTTGAACGCCTTGAAGCGCTGCTCTCGAGTCCGTAAAAATGGACCAGACACCTGGAACTTCCTGGCCGATGTATTCAATAGCTGCACGTAAGGCAGCCAGTTCCGCACCAGTTGAAGAGGTGGGGTACGTCGTCTTGATCCTCAGCACGATGGACCTCGACGGCATCACTACGGACCCCGCGGAGCTTGTTGAAGCAACTGAGCCATCGGTGTAGACGTGTTCACGATTATTGTGCATGGAATACAGGTGACCCAACGTCATTTGCTTCGAGGCAGGCAATGGTACACCCGTTTTCTTTTTTACTCCCGGAATAGATAGGTAAACTTTCGGTTCATGTAGGCTCCATATGGGTAAACTCGGTTTTGAAGCTGGAGTGAACTGTGAAGGAAGGTAGGTGCGATGAGATGCTATGGTTTTGGCAAATGCAGTATGTGGTCTAATTGTTGGGATAGTTGCCAGGTGGTGACGGGAAACCCGGGTGAGGTGTCGTATATGTGTCCTCATGGTTTCAACAGCAATATATGTAGCTATGGGATGCTCGCGGGAGAGAAGAACCGTTGCTGCCGTTGAGGTGCATTTTGGCAGTCCAAGGCAGATGCGGAGAGCTTGAGCTTGCACGCTTTGGAGGATCTCGATGTTCGTCTTCCTAATATTATTGAATATTGGAAAGCTGTACCACATGTAACCCAGGAAAAGTGAACGGTATAGTTGCAGCATAGAGTGCACTGACGCGCCCCAGGACTTGCCTCCTAGAAAGGAGAGAACATGGGCAATCGCCGTCCGTCTTTTCTTCATACCATTGATATGTGGACTCCACGAGAGGTTCCTATCAATGACGATTCCAAGGAAGCGATGACTTTTTTCATAAGGAATAGCTTTGCCATTTATGTATACTGCGTATTGTGACATTGATTTTCGTGTGAAGGTCACCACAGAACACTTCTCTGTTGAGATAGTAAGACCCTGTACACGAAGATATGACGTCACAATCGATGCCGCTTTTTGTAGTCTTGCACGAACTTGGGGTCGAGTCACGCTTGAGGCCCAAATGCAAATATCATCCGCATATATGGAGATCTGAGCTGACTGAGGCGGCAGGTCGACTAGGCCGATGAGCACAAGATTGAATAGAGTGGGGCTCAGTACCCCACCCTGCGGAACTCCGCGAGAGGTTCCATGTGAGGATGTTCGTCCGTCCTCTGTCTGGATGAACAGTGACCTGTCTGACAAATAACTGCGTATCCAGCTATAAGTTCGTCCTCCGATATCAGCAGTTTCCAGTGCATCTAGGATAGCTTCATGTGTTACATTGTCGTAGGCACCTTTAATGTCTAAAAACAATGCCGCAGTTAATCTTTTCAGATTCTTTTGGACATTGACTGACGTAACCAGGTCTACGACATTATCTATAGAGGAGCGGCCGCGTCGAAACCCAGACATGAAATCTGGATATTTTTCGTGTCGTTCCAAGTACCACTCAATGCGTGTTAATAGCATCCTTTCCATTACTTTGCCGACGCAGCTGGAGAGCGCAATGGGGCGGTATGAATTAATATCGAGCGGTGATTTTCCGGGTTTTAGAAGTGGAATGATACGACTTGTCTTCCATTCACTAGGAACTTTGCCGTCGCTCCATGACCTGTTGTATGTCTGCAAGAGAGCCTGTCGAGCCTCTTGGCCTAGATTGGCAAGCGCAGAGTACGTCACACCATCTGGCCCTGGCGAAGATGACCTTTTACAACAAGCGAGAGCAGCCTCAATTTCTTCCAGTGTGAACAGTAGATCCATCCGTGAATCCCTCGATGGCGGAACATCACTACACTGCTGTGGCGCGAATGTGTTTGAAGGTCCTGTTATTCTTGTGCAGAATTCTTCGGCTACGTCGACCTCACTGCATCTCTGGTGAAGCGCGATTGATTTGAAAGGGTGTCGTTGTTGAGGTGATGTACGAAGGACGCGAATGACAGTCCAGATACGTGACAATGACTTCCGTGGGTCGAGAGTTTCACAAAATGTCCTCCAGCGGTTCGACTCCAGGGATTGAATTTTGCGCTGGATCTTTTTCTGTATGCGCCTTGCGTATGTGAGGTCTAGGCGAGACTTCGTGCGCCGGTATATCTACGTTCCGCCCTGCGCCGAAGCGATCGTAGTCGCTGTAGTTCAAAGTCAAAATCTGTGTAGTTTGCGACAGGGTTAAAGGTACAGGTTGCACTCTCCATAGCGTCCTTAATTTTTGTTCGAGACTTGTGGACAAGTCTTGGGTGCAAGTATCTTCCATAATAGTTTTAAAAAGTGACCAATCAATACACCGCATACGTGTCGCTGTGAGAGATGTCGAATGGCCGGTAATGTTGAGGTAGGTTGGGTATATCTGTAAACCACCGGACATGTTTTGTAAGGCAATGTGAAACGAAAGTCAAGTCCAAGCAGCTGATGTAATTAACACCTATAATATAGGTCGGCGTTCCACCGTTAAGGCAGAGTAGACCATTGTCAGAGGCGAAGGACACAAGCTTTCTGCCTTTAGAGTTCATCCGAACGCCTCCCCAAACGGGGTGGTGAGCATTAAAGTCACCTGTGATTATCCATGGTCCAGAAGTGATGGTTATAAAATCACTTAATCTGTCATCGTCGAAGTGACTTGATGGTGCCAGGTATGCAGCCACTAGCGTAAATGTCAGGGCGCGACACTTCACGGTCAAACACACATACTGGTTGTCATTGTTCGGGGGAACAGAGTTGAGCACATATGTTAGTTCACGTCGTACGTAGACGACGACTTTGCTGGGTCTGTTGAGTGTTGGCGAAGGAAATGCCTCGTAACCGAAAATTCGCAAAGTATTTGGTAGATTCGGCTCGCAAATAACGAGAACAGGGAACTTATTTTCGTAAACATAGCGTCGAATATCTGAAATCTTGGACTGTAGTCCACGGGCATTCCACTCAAAGATGAATGCTTGCTTGACCTTTTTGTTAAAAATGTAATCCCGAGAAAGCCATGGTGCTGTCTACTGTAAAGCTGCAAGAACCGGTTGCAATGCGTCCAGTACTTGCAAGGCGCTGTTCGCTGCTGGCGTGTGCATGTTCGAAAGCAGGATTCGCATAGCGCTCATCAGAGACTTAAGCATGACAATCACTTGCTTATCTTGGCCGCAGTCTGAAACTTGCCCTTGGGATGGCTCAGTTGGACGGTCGGAGTGTAACAAGGTCTCTGGACGAGTGGGCTTACTTGGAATCGGCAGCAGTGGCCAAGACGTTTCTGGGGCTCCAAGTATCACGTTACCAGGTTGAGGGATGTTGTGGGTGGCTGCGGTTGTTGGTGGGCAAGCCACAGTAGCGCTGGAGACCTGCTCTTCAGAGGTGGTTACCTTCTTAGACAATCTTTTTCGATGTGAACGACGTCGTCGCACCTTAGCAGTGACTTCCTTGTGTGTAGAATTGTCTCGAACCATCTGTCGGAGTACTGCCCGCTCAGCCTTTAGCCGAGGGTAGTCCTTCGAAGAAGCGTCGGGGGGCCATGGCAGTTGGCGCCCTTAAAGGAAATCTCTTGGCAAGCGTCACCGCTGTGTGCCTCGGAGCATCTTGGGCACACAATGGAGTATTTGCAGACGCTGCTGACGTGACCGATCCTCATGCATTTCCTGCATTGTAGCGGTTTTGGTACGAAGGGTCGGACTGGGTGTCGGAAGTGCCCGACCTTGACGTGTGATGGAATGTAGACACCCTGGAATGTGAGTTTGATGCAGGGAGACTTTCCAAGGCGCTGAATTCGAATTATTGCAGTGCTGTTAGTCGTGGGCCTGATTAGCATGGGTAAATCAGCGTCACTGATTTCGACGTCCACGTTGTAGATTACGCCAGCCCTGGTCCCGCTCTCTTGCACATCAAGAGGACGGACGTTAATGCTGCCGAGTTTGTTGATTTTACCCAAACTGTCGAGTGCGCTTCGGTCCGTAACATCAATTGCAATGATGTTTTTGTTGGGGTTTATCCTCACGTCCTTAACTCGTCCTGGTACGAGGCTGTCAAGTTAAATTGATTTGACTTGCCTGTTAAGGAGGTTCAGGTTGTCCGTAGGTTGTTGTGGCACAAACAAGGCAGTATGCACCACTGCACGACGCTCCGTGATGACCGTTGCCGAGCATGACGATGACGACTCGGAGGACTGTCTTCGCAATTTGCGCTTGGCCTTCTTGCTGACAACTTGCACGAATCCGTCGTCGTCGGCCGAGGATTCATCGCTTCTTGCCGAGAACTCATCACTTGCTGCCGAGGAGACATGTTTGTCCAGGCTGCTCGAGTCGCTCATCTGGTACACCCGCTTTCTCTGGGAACCACGCACTGGGATTCAAAGGAGGCCCAGTGGTCTGCGCATCCATCGCTGTGGCACAAAAGTGCGAAATCTGAATTGTTATGGCACAAATATCCGAAAAAAATTCAGAGCAGTGAAGCTAGCGTTCTGGTGCAGAACAACTTCTTCTTCCTGTGTTACATAGTTACGGCCAAGATTACAAAAAAGGCAGTAGATATAGCAACGCTTCTCGTTACACCCAAGCAGAAGCAAACAAACAAAAAAAAGGTGGAAAAAACAGGTTAACAGCATGAGTATTGAGAGATTCAACTCTAAACCCAGAGTAGACGTCAATATAAAAATAAATGAATAACCAATATATTTTTAAGCATAACTTCACTCTGACAAAAGAATACAAATATCAATAGAGGGCTTTCAGATGCATCTTTAGGCTACGCATAGAAGTTACCGCAAGAATTTCATCCGGTAACTCATTAAAGATTTTTCAAGTGCATAAGCACAGCGCCTTGCTTTCCCGTCTCTGGTTACACTCCGTGGTATATAATAACGTATTCTGTGCGTAGCCTAAAGATGCATCTGAAAGCCCTCTGCAGTGGTGCATACTGCCTTGTTTGTGCCACAACAACCTACGGCAACCTGAACCTCCTTAACAGGCAAGTCACATCAATATATCTTGACAGCCTCGTACCAGGACGAGTTAAGGACGTGAGGATAAACCCCAACAAAAACATCATTGCAATTGATGTTACGGACCGAAGCGCACTCGACAGTTTGGGTAAAATCAACAAACTCGGCAGCATTAACGTCCGTCCTCTTGATGTGCAAGAGAGCGGGACCAGGGCTGGCGTAATCTACAACGTGGACGTCGAAATCAGTGACGCTGATTTACCCATGCTAATCAGGCCCACGACTAACAGCACTGCAATAATTCGAATTCAGCGCCTTGGAAAGTCTCCCTGCATCAAACTCACATTCCAGGGTGACTACATTCCATCACACGTCAAGGTCGGGCACTTCCGACACCCAGTCCGGATGGTATGTGACAATTGTACGCAATGCTCTTCAACATGTTTTTTATTATACTATCAATACGGCAATGCCAGCGTGAAGGACATGGCCCAAATGTAGTTATGTCGTGTCTGAGAACACTGTACGCGAGTGCATGAATTATAGTTTTTTTTTTTTTTACTGACATCGGCGCCAAAGACTTCATATTGAAGAGTAACCATGTAACTTTCCGTAGCTTTCCGCAGGAGTATTAATAATTAAAAAGTCAGAATTCCAAAAATGCCCGTGAACAACTGTCTGCACAAAAAGAGAATGAAATGACGGAAGGCCTATAGGAACTGAAAGACGTCCGTGCCGGATGGTATATGACAATTGTACGCAATGCTCTTCAACATGTTTTTTATTATACTATCAATACGGCAATGCCAGCGTGAAGGACATGGCCCAAATGTAGTTATGTCGTATCTGAGAACACTGTACGCGAGTGCATGAATTATAGTTTTTTTTTTTTTTTTTTACTGACATCGGCGCCAAAGACTTCATATTGAAGAGTAACCATGTAACTTTCCGTAGCTTAGCACACAGATATGCCAAGTGGTCATGCCAAGGTAAGCTGCTGTCAAAAACAAGACCGAAATATTTGATCGAGTTAACATATTCTAGTGGCTTGCAACAACAGGGGAGGGAATCATGATCATGCAAGAATACTTCTCTATATAAGTAGTGTCTTTAAAGGATTTCTGAAACATATCATTTTCGTTTTGTTTATGTTCACCGAGATTCCATTATCGGAAAACCACTTTATGACATAATTAATGCTTTCCTGCAACGTATTCACTGCCGTCTCGTAGTTTATATGCTTCGTGAGCAGAACTGTGTCGTCAGCGTACTGAAATTCAAGCACTTGGATGTTACTGAGCTCAGATCATTTATAAATATAATAAAGAGCAATGGAGATAGAATGAATCCCTGTGGTACACCCGCTTTTACAGGGAGCTTTCCACTGTGTTCCATTGGCTGTTAATAATAATAATAATAATAATAATAATAATAATAATAATAATAATAATAATAATAATAATAATAATAATAATAATAATAATAATTGGTTCACATGAAAGGGAAGGCACAGTGTCACACTTGTTCTGTGGACACCTGGGCCCGTATTCCGAGTTTGCGTCGCCTCGGCGGCTGCGTTTCGATGGAGGCGAAACGAAGTGGCGTCCGTGTGCTGTGCGATGTCAGCGCACGTTAAAGATCCCCAGGTGGTCGAAATTACTCGTAGCCCTCCACTACGACCCCCCTTTCTCTCTATCCACTTTCACTCCCACCTTCATCCCTTCCCTTACGGCGCGGTTCAGGTGTCCACAGAGCAAGTGTGACAGATACTGCGCCTTTCCCTTCCTATGAACCAACCAACCATCGATATCGAAGTGTCACTATCTCACGTGACCTCGAGTCAACTGTTGGTCGAAACGCCGGAACCAGGTGCTGCCACTACGGAGCCGGAAGGGGTGGCAGCGTCATGTTAGGCGTTTCCGCCAATCGGATGACTCGAGGTCGCGGAGATAGCGGCACTTTCGATAACGACGCGAACTCGGAATACCCTAACTGCGCCGTAGAGGAGGGAAAGGAGGTGTGAGTAAAAGTGGAAAGAGAAAAAGTGGAGTCGCAGTGGAGGGCTGCGGAGTAGTGTTCGTTTTTGGGAAATGGCAGTGAAAAACGAGTCAAACTTGACTCGTTAACGAGGAACGTGATAGCATTCCAGTTCTCAGCCGAGTTTCTTCCGCGTATTCGAACCAGTTTCGCTGCTGGATTCGTCTGTTGTTGTTGTTGTTGTGGCTGTAGGAAGAAGGAAAAGAAAATGCACGGGCCTGCTACTGGCTCTGTAGCTGAGCCACCTGATTTTAACTGATTTATTTATAGGAAGGGAAAGGCGCGGTAACTGTCTCAATTGTTTTTCTGTGGACACCGCAACCGCGCCGTAAGGGAAGGGAGGAAGGTGGGAGTGAAAGTGGAAAGAGAGAAAGAAGAGCCTTAGTGGAGGGCTACGGAGAAATTTCGACCACCTGGGGGTCTTTAACGTGCGCTGACATCGCACAGCACACGGACGCCTCTTCGTTTCAAAATGGTGCCGTGACCAGGATTTACACTGATTTATTTATAGGAAGGGAAAGGCGCGGTAACTGTCTCACTTGTTTTTCTGTGGACACCGCAACCGCACCGTAAGGGAAGGGAGGAAGATGGGAGGGAAAGTGGAAAGAGAGAAAGAGGAGCCTTAGTGCAGGGCTATGGAGTAATTTCGACCACCTGGGGATCTTTAACGTGCGCTGACATCGCACAGCACACGGACGCCTCTTCGTTTCGCCGTGACCAAACTGATTTATTTATAGGAAGGGAAAGGCGAGGTAACTGTCTCGCTTGTTTTCTGTGGACGCCGCAACCGCGCTGTAAGGGAAGGGAGGAAGGTGGGAATGAAAGTGGAAAGCGAGAAAGAGGAGCCGTAGTGGAGGACTACGGATACTCTCGACCACCTGGGGATCTTTAACGTGCGCTGACATCGCACAGCACACGGGCGCCTCTAAGACGCCGTGACCAGGATCCGCTGCCTCGTGCAGACAGAAAAGAGAGAGGGGGAGAAGTGGTTTTTGTTGGGCATGATGAAAGGGGGATCGGCGCTGGACAGAAGAGAAAATAGAGAAGAAAGAAAAGGAAGAGGGAGAGAAAGACGCGCGCAGCAACAACCGTCATCCACCACCGAAGTGGTGGCGGGTGCAATGACGGCCTACAACAGATAAAAATTCGGTGGCCCCGCCGCAAGCGGCGGTGACCTACCTATCCCATCAGGGAAGGACCGATTCGTGTGAACGCAACCGACGCCCTTTAGTGGTTAAGGATAGGCTCCAAATTTATTGGATGGGCCAACGCGCATCTAACTTGGTGGAACTCCCCTGATGGAGCTGGGACAGGTAGGTCGCTGCCGCTTGCGGCGGGAGCTAGCCTGCCACCGAATTTTTATCGTTGTAGGCCGTCATTGCACCCGCCATCGATTCGGTGGTGGAGGACGGCTGTTGTTGCGGCGCGCGTATTTCTCTCCCCCTTCCTTTTCTTTCATCTCTATTTTCTCTTCTGTCTGCACGAGGCAGCGGAGGTGGCTCAGCTACAGAGCCAGTAGCAGGCCCGTGCATTTTCTTTTCCTGATTCTTCCTACAGCCACAACAGCAACATCGAACCGGTAGTGGATATCCTGCGACTGCTCCTTCGCGGTCGCTTAACCTCTCTGACATCATCGCTGCTCGACCACTCAGATAGTTCGTTGCGGGGTTCGGGTACGACGTCAAAGCTAAATCCAAAACTTCCTGAATGCATTATGGACAATCTTTAAATAATATTTGCGGCAGATCATCGTACAAAACTGCACCTCTTGATTTTCATTATATCGCCCTTGTGAACAGCCATGGAACCCACCGATAGCAAATGTTTGTGTAAGGAAATTGGTCTTAGCTCCAAGACGGATCCTCTTGCTATATCTGTGCTGTATGAGTTTGTCGTGATGATGCATCTGTCATGTTGAATAAGTTAATATGGGGGATGATTTTCCACCGGTTATGACAGTTTACGGTGTACCTGAACTTTACTGAACATAAAACGCTTTATACACACAAAAAAAATACCTCTGAGGTCATTTAAACATATACTTAGAACAATTCCGATGGCCCCAAGACTAGCAACATGCTTGCGGCGAATCGACGTCGTTGGGTTGTCGACGGAGTTTTCGAGGAATTCTTCTTCAACAGTAAAGTGTGAACGTTCGTGTGTTACAATGAATTCACTCCAGTAAGCTCGAATGTTTATTGGGACATAACATAAATTTAACGGTTTCTCGTTTTGCGAATAAACGGCCTGCTTTGTTTATGTAGCTCATATATTTATGACAACTGATGCCAGCATCAAGTCTTGGCTCTTGCCCTCTTCTTCTTTTTACAATCTTCTCTTCTTTGTAATTCTTCGTTATAAATATTTACGGATATTAGCGTCCACATTGCCAGAAATAAACATTAATAATGTCGAAAATCCTGTGCCATAAGATGAGTCACAATATATATGTATACATGAGGTGCTGAGGAAATAAGCAACTATTACCCGCGGTAGTGCAAAATGCTTAGGCCTCTCGACTACTCTGCCCAAAGAGGATCGAAACCCGGCCGCGGCGGCCGCATTTCGATAGAGGCTGAAAGCAAGGCACCCGTGCTCTATGCTATGTCAGTGCACGTGAGAAAAAACCCCAGGCATTCAAAATTTCCTTGCCAAGTATGGCTCGCTTAGTGGCCTGGTTAGGGCAGTGTGATTTGAATGACGACCTAAACAATGAAGATTCTGTCTGCTCCCCTTTATCCCCATCCATGGCCATGAGCGTTCTCATTCAAAAAAGGACATACAATCAATCAATCCGCAGACTCCACTACGGGGTCTTTCTTAGTCCGAGTCGGTTTGGGACGTTAAACCCCATAAATCAGCCATCCAACGAAATAAGTAACTACGCCCATTATGCTTTTGTTACGCAGATTTCCTCAGTAACCCCATTCGTTGCTTGTATAAACGCATATCAGTTTGATATTAGAAAAAAAACTGTCATCCACTTCCAAGGCTGCAATGGCGATACAGCATTCAGTATAGTTGTCGTTATTGTTGTGCTCATAAAATGGCGCATACCCACAAGGGGGATTGGCAACGACCAATAGTTTCTGAGATTCCATTGTGTACAATCCGAGATTAGAATTTTGAAAAAATCCGGTTCACTGTCAGTGATGGTTGAGGGTGCTGCATGGGCTTGCTGAAACTTTAATTAGTGCGATAAAAACAATAAGAATATAATAACAAATAAATACATAATTAGGAATAACAAAACATCAGCAGGGGGCGGCAGAAAGTTAGGTGGGCGGATGAGATTAAGAAGTTCGCAGGGGTCAAGTGGATGCAGCTAGCACAGAACCGGGTTAAGTGGAGAAATATGGGAGAGGCCTTCGCCCTGCAGTGGGTATAGACCAACACCGATCTGTGACGTAAGCACGATGCGGTGGCGCTTCTATCGCCAGCGTGGTCCGACTGGGGGTGAAAAATAGGCTTAGCGCCCAAAGGAATACATGGAAGCGAAATATTCCAAAGCAGTTTTCTAATTTCACGGGTCATCTGTGATGTCGTTATTCGGTACAGAGCAACCATGAACATCCTAGAACAGATCACGAAAGTACGAAATCTCATTAACGAGGCGAAGTATTTTTAAAACCCCGCGAAACGTATGCGGGTGCGAGTTGAGAGGGCGATCCCATAGAAACACATGTAAACACAACTTACCGAAACACGTTGCTCGGTTCATCAGCGTTGAACTCCTCTCATTTTTTGGTGAACGTCTTGTACGACGCCCCGACGTCATGCTGCATAGCACACTACATTCTCTTGAAAGTAATGCAAGTCTGACTACTTGCGGGACTGCTCACAGCACAATAAACTGACCGCGCACAGTTGCAGACGACCATGCACCACCCGCTGTCGCTAGCAAACGCTCCGGAGCTGGAGGCGGCCGCGGTGGGTATCGGCAGCTACGCTGTCGTCTGCTGCAATGCGCGAATCTCGTTCGGTTGATATTGTCGTATGGCGTTTGAGAACTGCTTTTTAAATGTAATTCTGTCTAGAATGTATCATATTTGAGCAACAGTATTATCAAGCTTATTTACCCTATGCGGCAGCATATCAGACTGCAAACAAAACTGCGCGATTCGCTGCGCCCAGCTTGCGTTCTGGAGGCGTCTGGATTCATAACACAAGTTATTCGGGGAGTTTTAAAAGTAGACTGCCTCCGTAATGACGCCCCATACTTAATCACATACTTCTTCAAAGCGCTGGTCAGTGTTTAACGACCGGCCACCACTTCTGATGCTCTGCGAAAAGAGAAAAATGTTCCGGTAAGTTGTGTTTACATGTATTTCTACGGGTTGCCCTGCCAACTCGCACCCCCACATATTTCGCGGTATTTTAAAAATACTTCGCCTCGGTAATGAAATTTTACATTTTCGCTATCTGTTCTAGGGTGTTCATGGTTGCTCTGTGTCGAATAACGACATCGTAGATACTCCGTGAAAAGAGAAAACTGGTTTGAAATCTTTCGGCTCCATGTATTTCTATGGGCGCTAACCCTACTTTTCACCCCCAGTCGGCTGCGGCGCAGCGAGCGCCCCCTTTGTTTGTAAACACGGTGTTGGTCTATAGTCAGGCTGATGATGATGATGGTGATGATGATGATGATGAAAACATCAACAATAAAAGACAAAATTATAACAATAAGTTATGATGGAAAAAGACCCGCTAAAACATTTTAGCTGATACGCGTGCCTACGGGCACGACAAAAGACGAAATTGCGCGTGCCCTTAGGACAACGTCCGTGCCATCGGGCACAGACGCTATGGGACTAGCTGTTATGGATGCCAACGGCTCAATTAGGATTACAGGCTCCGTTCGTGGTAGCAACTCGAACGCGACAACTGAGGAAACCGCCATAGCGGTATCACTCGCCTTCATACACCACATGGACACACGTGACAGGCATCACGCCAGTCCGACATATACCATAATCACAGATTCACAAGCTGCGTGTCGCGCCTTCGCGAAGAATACATTATTTTTAGAGGCTTCACGCGTGCTCTCACCTATACACTATGATACTTTTCCCATTGTTAAAATCGTTTGGACCCCTGGTCGCTCCTCCCTTCCTGGCAACGAGAGTGCGCACGCGCTCGCCCGAGCAGCAACCTCCCAGACGCTGTCGACGGAAGCGGAGGAAGTGGACAGAGAGGACGTTAGCACAGTTCTACAATCTTACACCCACATTACACTATATTACCGTACACAAAGAACAATGCCACCACCGCACCTAACACTCACCAACCCCGCCGGGGTGGTGCAGTGGTAAGACGCCCGACTACTGTGCCGGAGTACCCGGGTTCGAACCTGACCTCGACTGCTGCGTTTCGATGGAGGCGAAACGAAGAGGCGTCTGCCTGCTGTGCGATGTCAGCGCACGTTAAAGATCCCCAGGTTGTCGAAACTACTCCGTAACCCTCCACTACCCCGCTTCTCCTTCTCTCTTGCCACCTTCACTCCCACCTTCCTCCCTTCCCTTACGGCGCGGTTGAGGTGTCCACATGAAACAAGTGAGACAGTTACTGCGCCTTTCCCTTCCTATAAATCAGTCAATCAACGCTCACCAAGGCCGAAGCTGTAGCATGGCGACAACTGCAGACTCACACGTATACAAATCTCTACCACAAACATTTGTTCTTCCCCACCCGCTACCCAGGAAAATACCCCACCTGCCAACAACACCGACCTACACTTTACCATTCTGTTCGGGCCTGCCCAAAACCACCCGGCGACGTTCCACCTACAACTCCCCCATCCTCTCCTCTTGGGAAGGTGCCTTGTCCCGCATTGGAGCTGACCGAACGCCGGCTAATCGAGCGCGCCGAGAGAATTGCAGTGGCCAATGGACTTATGGAATGACATGCATTTATTCCTTTCTGAGACCGTTTCATTAGCACCAGTCCGCAAGACCAGCGACAGCTGTTGTGGCGGGTCTGCAAGATTGAGGCGGCACATGGAGCCCTGGACTGAGGTCTCTACTCAAGGAGATAAGGAAATATAGAATAAAAGTTTTTCCTTCTCCTCCTCCTTCCCGAGCACGCGCAATTCGCAAGCAACGGCCTACTTCACCCGGTAGCCACGGAGTCATTCTGGCGCCACCCACACCGGAACGAAGTGCTCACCAACCCATCGGCGAGAGCACGCTTTAAGCCTACCGATCGACAGCAGTCATCTCCGCTGCGCACTTCATCAGCACGGTGAGACCCCCATAGTTCGTCAGCAAGCGCAGTAGTAACGCGCATCTGTGATGTAAGTCGAACGCGGGCTTTGTTAATTGCCACGGTTTCTGGTTCATATCGCAGGTCCTGCGATGCGCCTGAGGCATTTTTCGAGACATTTCAGGATACTTCCAGCCTCCGCCGCCCTGTCTGTGCCTCATGTGAGGCGCATGCTACGAGGTCGTCAGGCGACACACTACCGGACATGGCGCAATATGGCGCTTCAATGGTCAGCACCAGCTTCGTGCAAGTCACGCCGCCGACAGCCATCCAGCACTCGTTTCGAACGCGATGCATTGCCACAGCAACATCACCAAGATTGGGTGCCGCTTCCAGACTCTGGCAAAAAAGAGACAGTGCCGCAGTGCCATGTCAATGATAACGCCAACAGTGAGTACCAGCCACGCAGTCAACTGCCACTCTGCATGTGTAATAAATCACCAAGAAGCACAGTCCTTGCAATATGGCCAACACTGCGTGTGCCGCCCTGGAGCCCCGCTGCGGATATGCTGTCCAAGAGGAGGAGCGAGTGCTTGGAAGAACTTTCTTCGAAGAGCTCGAGCGCTGCGCCAACGAAGGTCCAGGATTTTGCACTATGGCTTAGCGACCGAGAGCCGTTCCTCACGGCGGAAGGTCGCGCCAAGCCAAACTCTGCTCGGCAGTATTTACCCGGCAGTGTAAGGAATGCGGCGCTGGAAAGTCTTGGCAGACCTCTCGCAGGAAAGCTGCTCCTGGATTAATGGCGGCGATAGATCTAAACCTTGACGCGGACCTTGATTGTCGCGAAGGATATCGAACTATAGTGGGTCCAAACGGAACCTACAAACTGTAAAATAACAAGGGAAACGTGTGGAATTAGTGAAATACTCTACGTAAATAAATCGTCTATTCAAACGAATTTCGTGTCTTCATTTGACCTTCCGTTGCACAAAATCATATACAAAAGTGAGATTGAGTGCATTTATCCTCAGTCGTTAAAACGCTAACCACTATGAGCCTTTGCTGCCAGAGGTGAATGCATGAGTCACTTTAATGCGAAAGCCTTTCTAGGCTTATGGAACGAAATCTTGTACGCGACATCTGTGCACGAGATCTGTAATATGCTACGAGATTGCGCTAGAAGCGTTCTTGTCTAGCGTTCCTGCTATCTGCAATCGCGCAGATTAACGCGCTCCAAGGAACGCCACGCGACAGGAGCGAGCGTGTACCGTTCAAACTCTCACTTGCCGGGAAGGTGTAATAGATCAGCGCCTTTCCTGTAAACCAATTATGATTACGTATAGCCCTGCAACAAACGCCGATAAGGGGCAAACGATGATAGGCAATTGAGTGATAGGAAAGGAAGGGTAGACGCTCAGCTTTGGTCGCTCGGAATATGAGGAAGTGCCTCACATGGGCTGCTCCTGCGACGAGAACTTTTCTATTCCCAAGATTGGTTCTACACAACTCAAGAAGCGCTGGTGACCACAGAGAGTGACTGTCAGTTGACAAGAACCATCCTGTGGCCCATTTTGGGCATTCTTGTGATCATCGGCTACGCGGGCTACACCGCCGCGTTCCGACTTCGTTCCATGTCAAGTTCCACCCCGCCGCGATCCGACACCATGGTGTACATGGTGGAGGGGGATGAGATTCCCGTGGAGGAAAATAACAATCCTGCATTGTGGACCTTGGCCATCAAAGCTCACGAGCCCGTTCGAAGCCTTGGAGCACAAGGCCGATTCCGGCCGCGGACGCCAACGCAGCTCCTGAATACCCCTGCGAAAAAGCAGCTACCGAGAAGGAAGCCGCAACGTCGACTGCCGATGGAACACTATAAAGTGGTGTTTAGACCTCAATGTGGTTTTAACCTCCGTACAACCACTGCAGAGACGCTGTTGCGCGCCGTGTGTAAAGGAGCCGAGCAAAACTTCGAGGATTCCCAGTACCTCGATGAGGTGAGGATCAATAAAAGTCGAGAAGGTGTTGATCAATTTGATCAATCCCACCAATAACTGTTTCATCGTAAGCTCGCTTTTCACTAAAAGAACCAAAGTGTACGCAGCCCTGCAATACGTGCAAATCGAAGACCAGACGCTACGCGTTAACGCGTACATCACGGCACCAGACAACTCCATTTATGGGTGTCCTACATGGCGCGCTCGATGGACAGACGCACCAGCCGATTGTCGAGAACATCCAGAAATTGAATCCGCAATACGAGATTGCCGACGCGAGACGTATAGGAAGGCCAAAATCTATCGTGGTGACCTTCACAGGCATCACGCAGGTACCCACAGGAATACGGTTCGCTTCTGGACTTTACCGGTGCGAACCCTATAGGAACAAGGTGGAAGCGTGCTTCAATTGCTGTAAGCTTGGACACCGCGCCGACGTCTGCATAAAGAAAAGGAAAAGCCTCTGCTGGAGATGTGGAACGCAACAGCTACCGAAAGACCAACCCGACTGCGCGCCAAGTTGCATCGTATCCCAGAGGAAAAAAACTACAGAGCTGTGTCAAAAATACGACAAAATATCCTGTAGTTCTGTCGTAACCATCAAATTTTTCTGTAGTTCTGTAGCACTTTTCTGTAGTTGCGTAGTTTTTCTGTAGTATATTTTTATTGTCTGTAGTTCTGTGGCACTTTTCTGTTGTAACTACAGAAATTTCTGATGTTACTACAGAATGTTCTGTTGTCACAACAGGTTTCCCGTCCAAAACCGCACAGAAATTCTGTTGTAACATCAGAAAATGTTCTGTAGTTTTTTTTCGACTGGGATAAAGAAGCCAACACCTCATGGGATCTAGGAAGTGTGAACTCCGCTTCGAGCGACAGCCAGGAAATGGCATGACTATGAAACTGGACATCGAGCTGGGAAACCAGACACGGCAACCTCGACCGGGCCAACCAGCCTAAAGCTCGCAGCGTGGAGCAAGGAAGGAAAGGAAAAAGCGTTTCCCCCGCTTCTAAGCCAACACACCTAAACACAGGTGAGCAGCAGAGCCATTATGGCACCTTCCACTCCTCTAGAAAAGAGCTGGCAGCAGAAAACAAACTTCTGAGAGAGCAGTTAGCTTACATGATGAAAAGAATAGAAAACCTCGAAAGAAGCAGGAGAGCGTCAGTTCCTGCATTAAATCAAACGGAAAGTCCTGAACTACGCCTACCTAGCGTTCTTAACGCGTGCGTCGTAAACGCGACTACGCCACAAGATATGGAGGTTGAAACATCCAATAGCCTGAAATGCCCGGCACCCTCGGACAGTGAGCCAGAAGTCATAACTAAAAAACCTGCGGAAACTTCCCCTCAGGGAACTCCTCAAGAACCAACCAGGGACGAGCAGGAAGTCATAGCTAAAAAAACTGCGGAAAGCTCCCCTGAGGGAAGCACTCTAAAACCAATCAGGGACGAGAACATCAGGAAACTCGAAGCCAAAATTAATGGCAACAAAACAGACCATCACGGCAGACTCAGTGTCTTAAAAGCCTCACTGATAGCAACGTTCGTGTGGACACATAAGACAAAATTTTAAGCGATCTACAAACTAGAGTGGCAGCCATGGAAACCAAAGTGGGACAAAATTTTAGGCAACCTACAAACTAGAGTGGCAGCCATGGAAACCAAAGTGACAGCCATCCGCGAGGCTCCCTATGGCCAGACTAGATATAATTATCGACCGGCTGTCGGCAACTCCGGCAACATTGCCAAACCTCCAGCACAAAGATGGCCTCTCGACAAGAAATTGAGGTATGGCAGTGAACTTGCAGGACGTTCCGCGGCAAGCGGGGCAACCTGCTGCTCCACATTCAAAATTTAGCTAGCAAACCAGATGTAATAGTGCTCCAAGAAAATAGGGGACCAATCAGTTTACCAGGCTATAAAGCTATTGTACAAACATGCGTCTCGAAGAAGCGGGACCAGCTTACCGCGACTTTCATTCAGCGAAACATCACCGCGATACAACACACATTCGATGACACCGACGTGAATTATACTTTGCTAGAAACTGTCCCCAAGAAAAAATGAAATACAAAATTTCTTCATCCTAAACTTGTACAGCTCAAGCAAAGATGCAGGCTCTGGAATACCCCGTCTACTAGAGAAAGCTCGCAGCCAGAACACAGTTATTGGTAGTAGGCGATTTTAACGCACGTCACACGGCATGCGGCTACAACAAATCCACGCCCAAACGCACAAGAATCTGGGAAGCAGACCAATATTTGGGCTTCTCCATTCTGAACAATCCACAGGGAGTCACACCAGAATAGCCAGCAGCTTAAGTACAGACTCCTCTACTGATCTAACATTAAGCAAAAACATTCGGGACGCTCGCTGGAACAACATGCCACACATCTCCGTCCAAGTTCAGCACAACGCCACATAAATGTCTGACCCCAAAAGCCACAATTACGGAGTGGGCGAATTTAGACACTGAGGGATCAAACCGCCTCCTCTAACATAACGGACCTGAAAGACTGGGTCAATGCACTTACTTATTACGTTAACAGCACCACAGCCGAAACACAAGACGCAGATCAGGACAACACAGCCACAGACGCGAGGCAACTCCACATGTGGGAGGCTCACGCTAGTCTGCTTCGCCATTGGAAAAAGCGGTGTTTCAACAGAACGCTGCGACGGCGCATTGCACAACTAGAGAGGCAGAGCGACCTGGAGAAACAACAGTGGGGGCAAATCTGCAACGGAATAAACCGGCAGCTCGGCAGTAAGAAAACCTGGCTCTTGCTCCGGCATCTGCTTGACCCAACGCTGACAAGATCTGCTGGGCGGGATCACCTCGCACAAATTATACAAAAGTATGAAGGCATACTGACGCAAAGCTACTAAATTAACTTTGTCAAATGTACCTCAATACGACACCTAGCACTAGCTCACTCTCTATGTATGGAGGACTCCCAAACGAACAGTTGGACGAGGACTTTACGGAAGCGGAGATGTGGTAGGCGATAGCACAACTCAGGACGACCTCGGCGGTGGGATCGGACGGCGTCTGAAACAAAATCCTCGGAACCTAGACATCGGCTCAGTGTCAACCCTAACAGACATCATGAACACCTACTGGAGCAAAGAAGAGGTACCACACGAATGGAAACACGCCAAAATGACATTCATACCAAAACCAGGGAAGAATCTTAACATAGAAAACCTAAGACCCATAATGGATCACGTCGTTCTCAACAGGCTCAAGGTTATGTAGAGAACAATGACCTCGTCCCCTCAACCATGATAGGATTCAGACCCAACCTCTCGACGCAAGATGTCATGATCCAGCTGTCGAGGGATGTTCTGGATCAAAGCGCTGTCATGTAACGAGGGCAATTCTGGGGCTTGATCTCTCCAAAGCCTTCGATAACGTCTCGCACGAGGCGATTTTAGGAAACCTATCGCTTTTGAATCCTGGAGAAAGAGTTTTCAGGTACGTCCGATCCTTCCTTTCGAACAATGTGGCCGAGCTCACTCTCGGCGCGATCAAATCAGACCCCATATCTCTAGGCGGAAGAGGAGAATGACATGATTTGGGAAATGAGGTGCGTTTCGTTGTGGAGCTGTTCTCTCTCCGCTGCTCTAGGCGGAAGGGGAACACCACAAGGCTCTGTGATGCCACCATTGCTCTTCAACATTGCACTGATAACACTGCCCCCCATACTCGCCGCCATCGAGGGGCTACAGCATACGTTTTATGTGGACGACATTACCCTATGGGTTAACAGGGGAAGTGATGCCCAAATAGAAAGTGTGCTTCAGGAAGCCGTTGGCACCATCGAGACTTATGCTCTAAAGGCGGGTCTTGAATGTTCACACTAAGTCCGAAATCCTTGTAGTCCGAGAAGGTTCCAATCGAAAGAACAGACCCCTGCCTTCTGCAATCCGGGTAGAGCTAAAAGGACTACCAATCAAAGAAGTACACCATCTGAATTCTAGGTATGTTCAAAGTAAGCACAGGAACTTTGCAACGTTAGATAAACTGACCAAAACAGTCGCCCAAACAGACAGACTAATCAAGCGAATAGCCAATAAGAGGAGGGACATGAAAGAACGCGACACCTATCGACTGATTCCGGCCTTCGTCACCACCAGGCTAGTCTATTCCCTGCCCTATCTGCCCCTTTATAAAGACAAAACTCAAAAGGTTTAGCACATGCAGGTGCACTACACGCCAAATAGAAAGGAAACCAGTCGGTTGCTTACGTAGATGCGCCTGAATAAGAAGAGACGGACCGAGGATTCACGATTTATGCGGTGACTGGGGCCCGTGAGTTCACGCCTTCCAAAATCTTAGCTTCAGCTACTGAACGCACCAGAACCTTCGAGGCTGCAGAGGAAGCAGCCATCGCTCTGGCCCCCGCATCTACCGAAGCAGATCTTATAGTCAGTGACACGAAGACAGCCATGTAGAATTTCGGGAGGGGCCGTTTGTCGGCTGCCGCCAGCAATATCCTTAAAACTTACCGTCCAGTCCTTGGTAGGACGATAGAATTGATATGGGTTCCGGCTTATTAGGGCAATCCTTGGAACTAGAAGGCTCTCGAATATGCCCGAAGTTTCGTCGGCCGCGCGGTGTGTGTGTGTGTGTAAAACCTTTATTGGGAGGAAGCTTGAGGTAGCCGGAGCAACCTCACGCAAACACTAGGTGGGCTCCATTACAGGAGCCCATTGGCGACCGCTGCGGCTAGGGCTCGGTGAACCAGGGCCTTCTGGCTTGCCAGATCGGAGCAGCCGAGCAGGGCTGCCTCCCAGTCCTCCCGGGTGGGGTTGGGTTTGGGGGTGAGGTTCGGGGTTGACTGACATGCCCACACCATATAGAGGATGTCCGAAGACTTCTCCGCACAGTGCGGGCACTTTCCTGTACAGGCAGGATCAAAGTGTTTTAAAACTGCCGGGCACAGCAGCGTTTTGGTGTAAAGGCGGAGGAGTGTGCGTTCCTCCACCTTTGTAAGACCCTTGCAAGGCTTAGGATAAATTGCATGGCCGAATTGAAATAATTCAATAATTTCTCGAAAAGTGAGAGCCGGATTGGGTTCGAGATCCGTATCATAAGGGTCTGAAGGCGTTGCCCGGAGAGTGAGCGCGCGGGCGGCGGCGTCGGCTGTTTCATTGCCTTCGAGACCCATGTGAGCTGGAGCCCATACAATCGTTCGAGACGCGGGGGCCCCGAGGTAGTCACTGTTTTGAAGGATGCGGTGCGCAAAGAGAGGAATGTACCCCTGTTTAATATTTCTGCAGGCCCCTCTCGAGTCGGTGATAATGACTCGTGAGTCCTTGTCTGCGGCGGCTAACGCGATGGCAACTTCTTCCGCATGTGTTATGTCTTGAGCTCGGAACGTTAGGCCATTCACAGTGATTTTTTTGATGGACGACTGCGGCTGTGTACCAACCCCCATGGTGAGGGCCGGAGGCGTCCACGTAGAAAATTCCGTGTTTGTTCCCATAGTGACGGGCCAGTGCCTCCGCCCGCGCAAGGCGCCTGCCACTGTGGTCGTCACGTGTCATGTTGGCCGGAAGAGGGCGTACGTGCAGGACGTATCTCCAGATTTCAGGAATGCGTACGCGCTCTTGCGTAAATGTTGGGTGGTGGATGTGTAGTCGGGCTAATAGGCGGCGTCCCGACGGCGTTTTTGAAAGTTTTGTGTATTGATTAGTCAAGTGCGCCTTTCGGAGCTCCGCGAATGTGTTTATCATCCCCAGACCCATAAGACGCTGGTTGGATGTGTTGATCGGGAGATCGAGGGCACGCTTGTACATCTTTCTGAGAATCCCTTCGAGAGCGTTCTCATCAAATCTGCGCAGGTGGAGGTAAGGAGTCGAGTAGAGTACTCGACTGGTCACGAATGCATGCGCCAGCCGCAAAGCGTCTGTGCACCGTAACCCCCCGCGTTTGTTGGAAACCCGGCGCACCATACGGCCCACCTGGTCCCCCACCTTGCGCAGTTTTGCTAGTGTTGTATCAGCCCGTCGATGTTTGTGGATAAGGAGACCAAGTACTCTAATCTCATCGTGTTCGGGTATTGGACCGCTGGCCAGGGATAGTTCCATTTTTGTGGTGCACTTAGGCGACGGGCGAATGTGCACAAATTCGGATTTGGACGGTGAGCATTGAAGGCCGCAGCGGCAGGCGTAAGCGTCTACGATCTGCGCCGCTTGCTGCAGGTTGGCCTCAATGTCTCCAACCGATCCGTGTTTGGCCCAGATGGTTATGTCCTCGGCGTACAGCGCGTGCTGGATGCCTTCGACCGTCGCCAACTGAGCCGGGAGTTTCATCATGGCCAGATTGAAAAGTAATGGCGAGAGGACCGCGCCCTGTGGGGTGCCTCTCGTTCCCAGTTTATATGGGCCGTGTTCTTCGTCTTGTATTCGGATGAAAGATTGCCGATCTGAGAGAAATTGCTTGATGTACTGAAATGTGTTATGTCCACAGTTCGTCAGGGAGAGATGTTGCAGTATGATTTCGTGTGTGACATTGTCGAAAGCCCCCTTCAAGTCAAGGGCGAGTACTGCCTTATCGTTGAAAGGATATTCGACAGGGTTGAGAATTTCTCGATCGAGTTGAAGCAGAACATCCTGAGCGGACCTTTGCGGGCGGAAACCGAACATGGTGTCTGCGAATGTATTTTTATTTTCCAGAAACCCAGACAGCCTGTCCCGCACCATGGTCTCCATCAGCTTTCCCGCACAAGACGTGAGGGAGATGGGGCGGAGGTTGTCTGTATTTATGGCTTTGCCGGCTTTCGGAATGAAAGTTACCAGGGCGGTCTTCCATTCAATTGGTAGAGGTGCCTCACCAAGCCAGATCGAGTTGATGAAAGCGAGGAGGGTTTCGTAGGCGGGGTCGGGAAGATTGGCAAGCAGTTTCACAGTTATCTTGTCCCGGCCCGGTGCTGTTCCTCGTTTCATTTTAGCCAGGGCCGCCTTCAGATCATGCAACTGGAACGGTTGATCCAAATCCGCGTTCTCTGAACCTGCATACGAGTACGCGGGTCCTCCGGGGTCCTGCTTAGTGCAAAGATACTGGTCGCGCAGTTTGCATGCTAATTTTGATGTATTTCCATCGAAGCTATGAATAGCTCGTTGGAGATGTTTTTGTGTCTCGGCGCGAGTTTGAGTCGGGTCAATTAGGGCACGGAAAAGGCGCCACGTGCTCCGGCTCGACATTTGTCTGGCCGCCGTGTTGCAGCGGTCTACCCAGTTTGAGTCGGCGAGTTGGGCCGCGTACTCTGCCGCTCGCTGAGTGAGCTCGGCGATATGAATTTTGAGCTTTCCGTTATGTTTTTGGCGTCGCCATCTGCGGACGAGGCTGTGCCGCGCTTCCCAAAGGTGCAGAAGGTGATTGTCCACCTCTGGAGTGGCCTCCGAGAGCTGAATTTGTGTTTCCACCTAATGAAGATGTGTAACCAATCCTTGTGCCCACGCGTGGTATCCTTGTTTCGTGGATAGAGGCCGAATTGATGTAGCTTTGCCGAAACTTATTCTAGTCGGGTAGCCGAGCTTGTGCGTGGGGTCTTGCCAATGGTTTAGTTCTTACAGTGGTATTGATAAGGCAGTGGTCACTGCCGAGGGTTTCCTCGGTGTTGATCCATTCTGCGTGTACAATGTTTTTGGTAAAGGTGAGATCCGGGCATGTATCCCGGGTCACTGAATTACCCATCCGCGTTGGATATGCAGAGTCAGTGTGAAGAGTCAGGCCCAGCGTGGACGCGAGTTCCGCTAGCTTGCGTCCCCGCTTCTCTTCACGAACGTATCCCCAGAGTGTACTGTGGGCATTGAAATCACCCACAATCACCAAGGAGTCCCTGCCTGCAGCCTTTAGAGCGCGGCTAAAGAGTGCTGCGAACGTTACATTTTTGAGTCTGGGGGAGCAGTAGATGTTGAGTACGTGGAGTGGCGCATCTTGTTTCTTGAGCGGAAGAAGTGTCACCATCACGTAGGAATATTCAGTGTCAAGTTCTAAGTCAACTAGAGTAGCCGTGTAATTTTTATGCACGCAGATGCAGGAAGAGGGGTCCTGCTGAAAGGTGATGTAATTTGTGAGGGTGACGCCACTCCCTGGCTCCTGGAGGGCAACCACCGCGGGAAGAGAGTCGAAAGTTGAAAGGTAAAGTCGGAGATCCGCCCTCTTTGCGCGGGAACAGAAGCCCCGACAGTTCCATTGGACAATTTGGACGGGGGTGGCCGAATCGGTTCTTGGGGAGCGCTTGATCTTAGGGCTGCTCGCCATGGTCATTTAGGCTGAGGAGGGGTTGTATTGACGCTGCTCCGGAGCCAACACTCGCGGGAAGGGGGGCATCCTCCATACCGGAGAGCGAGCAGTTGTCGTCATCGTCTACCTCAGGGGTGCGTCTAGAAGTTTTGTTAGGACGGCCGGGTAAGGGACCGCCGGGCCTGCGCGAGGAGCGTAAGGAATGCACAATTTGTTTGGCAATCATCGCGGGGATTGTCTCTTGCAATTTGGAGATGGCGTTGACCATCATTGAAATTTGATTTTCTATGGCAATGAATCGTGCCTCCGTGGCCCCGAATCGGGCCTCGAATGCTGCCTCCAAGCTTGTTACAGCCTTTGGCACCACGAGCTCACTCTCCATTACCTTAGCCGCGGGAGGCGAGGGCGGAGAAGACTGGTTAATTTTGGATTCCAATTCGTTAATTTTCTTAAGCAGCATCTCGTTTTGGGCCCTGAGTGCTGCTATTTGACCTTGCTCGGCGCTACGCGCCCTTGGGAGGGGAATGGAAAGGGGGGAGAGAGCAGCAGCCGCACCCGAACCGCTCACCTGGTGTCCGTTTTTGACTGCGTTGACCCAGGCCGTGGTATCACCGCGCGTTTCCGTCGTTTGTTTCGCCAGTCCGCCGTGTGGTGGCGACACCTTCGATGGTAGTTTTTCAGCACCTCCTGTAGGTGGGTTCTCGATGTTGGTGATTTCCTGGCGAGGCTGATCGCCGGGAGGCCCAACATGGCGGCGTTTCTTCTTGGGCGCCATTTTTTTTCTTTTTTATCTTGGGTGTGCGAAATTTTGCCGCACAGTCGCGAGAGTTGGTGACATGGGGGCCACCGGCAGTTTTTCAGCCATATACAATTAACATTAGCTCGAATACGTAGTGTTCTTGACGGACCCGCGGATGAAATTGTTCTCTGCACTCTCTCCAGTGTGCTTATAATTTTGATTATAATGCAGCATCTGTGTTCTCTAACAAACTGAAGTGTTACGAACAGACGAGGACTCTCAGCAGACCACTTCAACACAAAAACACCGAGATTCAGTGCGAACAAGAGGCCCGAGAGGAAGAAGACAGCGCGGCGTCAGAAGATCGAGTTTGGCCTGTGGAGGCTGCGCACGTGGCGTCACGCTCTCTCCTAGTTTTTTTTTTATTATTATTTCCCCACGCATTGCATCTCTGCGTGCTTTATCAGCTTATCTAGTAGTATGGCTTGTCTCCTTTGTATGGTCCGATGGATGATTTCAGAAAACTAAATGCACCTTTCGCTTTTTTTATTCCCGCAGAAATCTCTTTTTGAGCGTGAAAAAGACATACTGAAGACAAAGTCCAGATTGATTTCCGGCTCTGGTAGCTGTTTTGGTCTGCGGTGTATGACAGTATAAAAAAAATTCGTGGGGGGCTAGAGCCCCATAAGCCCTCCCCCTGGCTACGCGCCTGCCGCATGTGGATAGGAACATTCGTAGTAGCATAGTAGGAACATTCGTAGTAGCATAATTGACAGTGGCTTGAAAAAGCAATGAAAACACAGGTTATCAAGGCCGCTGAAAGTGCAGTAAAAGCGAACGATGGTCCACTGGCATCGAGGAAACATGCGTCATCCGTCGCCATGTCGACCCGTCGAAAGGGCAGCTGCCAACATTACTGTGCTACGCAGACTATAGGTGAAAAGGAGTCCGATACAGTTTCATGTAGCACTTTGCTGCACAGGTCGATGGAGTCAAGCGTTTTGTGTCACGATAAGCGCGTACAAAGCGGGCGGAAAGTAAGCAGATGGTGGCGAGGATTCCTATGCATCGCATATCCAGTTGAGCTAGGCCTCTCGCTGGTCGGCGGTGAAGGAGAAGCAGCAAAAAGCGTTGCGTGAACTCACTGGTGTCTTCAGAGCACAGCATGTGCAGCACACTGCTGAACGTCGTCGCTAATCCGGTTCATGTAACACGTTAAGCACGAGTGAAGAGGCTTAAAAGTGATGCGAGAAGCGAGCAGCAGCAACCTGGACGCTGTCACCCGCTTGAGCTCCGGAGAGCAGCCGCTAGGCGGCGGGCGAGACCCAGACGATGTGGCGATACACTTAAATCCCCTGTCTCATTATGACGGGGCGGGGGGGGGGGGCTGCTCCTGGCCATACGGGGCTAGAACTGGTAGGTCACCGCCACTTATCTGCTGTAGGGGCTAGCCTGCCACCGGATTTCTATCAGTTGTAGGCCGTCACTGCACCCGCCATCGCTTCGGTGGTGGACGGCGGCTGTTGCGACGCGCGTCTTTCTCTCTCATTTTTCTTTCGTCTCTATTTTCCTTTCTGTCCGCAAGGGGTTCGAACCCGACCTCGGCGGCTGCGTTTCGATGGAGGCGAAACGAAGAGGCGTCGTGTTATAGAGGCTAGTCGTGTGCTGTGCGATGTCAGCGCACGTTAAAGATCCCCAGGTGGTCGAAATTACTCCGTAGCCCTTCACTACGGCTCCTCTTTCTCTCATTCCACTTTCACTCCCACCTTCCTTCCTTCCCCAACGGCGCGGTTGCGGTGTCCACAGAAAACAAATGAGACAGTTACCGCGCCTTTCCCTTCCTATAAATAAATCAGTTAAATAAATCAGGCAGCGGAGGTGCCCCGCCGGGGTGGTGCAGTGGTAAGACGCCCGACTACTGTGCCGGAGTACCCGGGTTTGAACCCGACCTCAGCGGCTGCGCCTCGATGGAAGCGAAACGAATAGGCGTCGTGTGCTGTGCGATGTCAGCGCACGTTAAAGATCCCCAGGTGGTCGAAATTACTCCGTAGCCCTCCACTACGGCTCCTATTTCTCTCTTTCCACTTTCACTCCCATCTTCCTCCCTTCCCTTACGGCGCGGTTGCGGTGTCCACAGAAAAACAAGTGAGACAGTTACCATGCCTTCCCTTTCCTATAATTAAATCAGATAAGGCAGCGGAGGTTCCCCGCCGGGGTGACGCAGTGGTAAGACGCCCGACTACTGTGCCGGAGTTCCCGGGCTCGATCCCAACCTCGGCGGCTGCGTTTCGATGCGAAACGAAGTGGTGTCCGTGTGCTGTGCGATGTCAGCGCACGTTAAAGATCCCCAGGTGGTCGAAATTACTCCGTAGCCCTCCACTACGGCTCCTATTTCTTTCTTTCCACTTTCACTCCCATCTTCCTCCCTTCCCTTACGGCGCGGTTGCGGTGTCCACAGAAAAACAAGTGAGACAGTTACCATGCCTTCCCTTTCCTATAATTAAATCAGATAAGGCAGCGGAGGTGCCCCGCCGGGGTGGCGCAGTGGTAAGACGCCCGACTACTGTGCCAGAGTTGCCGGGCTCGATCCCGACCTTGGCGGCTGCGTTTCGATGCGAAACGAAGTGGTGTCCGTGTGCTGTGCGATGTCAGCGCACGTTAAAGATCCCCAGGTGGTCGAAATTACTCCGTAGCCCTCCGCTACGGTTCGCTTTCTCTCTTTCCACCTTCACTCCCACCTTCCTCCCTTTCCTTACAGCGCGGTTGCGGTGTCCACAGAAAACAAGTGAGACAGTTACTGCGCCTTTCCTTTCCTATAAATAAATCAGTTTAAAAATAAATCAGGCAGCGGAGGTGGCTCAGCTGCAGGGTTAGTAGCAGGCCCGTGCATTTTCATTTCCTTCTTCCTACAGTCGCAACAACTACACTAAAGGCCACGCGTAATTATCACGCGAGTTCAAGCTTGCTGCTAGGGAGGATGGTGAGGGAATGGCAAACTGAGCACCCTCCACTGCCTCCCACTCCTCCGCAGCGACGCCGCCGCAGGGTTTCTCTCTTCCCCCCCCCCAGCATAACCCAGAGACCTCTCCGCAGTCCCAGACGAACGTGGCTCTTGCGACTCTCATCTTTCGGTGGCTGATCGCGCACGCGCGTCCGGAGAGGCCGCCGCCTTCACCTTTGTCACCCGATCATCGTGGACACTTACTACTGCGGGCCATCAGCGCGAAGCCACGCCAGATGAGCACAACGCCAGGTGAGCGCTGTGCTTCCCCATTCAGTGGTTTTATTTCATTCCCGTATGCGACCAGGGCGTTCGCTCGGTGCGGCGGTTGCATGCCGCCCTCAGCCGCCTTCGAACCACCGACCGGGGAACTCCGCAGCTGTGTCAGATTCGCGCGCGTCTCGAGCGCTTGGCGGAGCGCGGCTGAGCTATACGGGCACAGTGGATCCCCGGGCACTGCGGCATAGAGGGAAACGAACGTGTCGTCGAGCTCGCGACTGCTGCCCATGAACTCTCGCCTAGCGACGAGCCCCTCGCTTTAACGTGCGTGCGGTAATCGACGACCGCCTCCAGACGCAGTACCCCGACCCACGCATCGCAAGAGTTGAGCGCATTCACAGTGTCAGCGGCCGCTCCCTGACTCGGCTGCAGCGTGCAATAATCCTCCGTGCGCACATTGGATGTATGTGGCCTGGGGAACGACGGATATGCCACCAGTGACGTGTGTGACGGCTGTGGCGCGGTAGAAACTCTCGAACATCTTTTATTGCACTGCGCCCCGCTAGCCGAACCACGCCGTGAGTGCGCGCGTCCACGAGCGAACACACGTGAGCCTCTGTAAGTGACTACATTGAACAGGCGGGCTTGATGACCCGTCTATTTCGCCTCGCCAGATAGTGCGCGCTGAGAGCGAACGCTCCGTGTGTGCTATTATGGACGATAATGGCCTATCGCCCCACGTCGGCCGTCATTATTTTGTACATTGTGCACGTGCATGTGTCCTTAACACTTACACGTACGCAGAGCTATTGCGGAGGCCCGCTCGATGTGTCGAGTGCTCAGTGACCAAAGACATTTGCGGGTGGGCCTCAAGCAATCTACTGTATATTGTGCCATAGTGTATATATTTCTTTTTATTTTTACTACCCTGTCTTTTCTCCCTATCACTCACCTCTTTGATTTCCTCTACCCCTTTCACGCTATCCCTTTATTTGTTGTTGTGGTGGCTGTAGAAAGAAGGAAAAGAAGATGCACGGGCCTGCTACTGGCTCTATAGCTGAGCCACCTCCGTTGCCTCGTGCAGACAGAAGAGAAAATTGAGAAGAAAGAAAAGGAAGAGTGAGAGAAAGGTGCGCGCCGCAACAACAGCCGTCGTCCACCACCGAAGCGGTGGCGGGTGGAATGACGACCTACAACAGATAAAAATTCGATGGCAGGCCAGCCCCTGCCGCAAGCGGTGGTGACCTACCTGTCCCAGCCCCATCAGGGGAGTACCGCCGTCCCAGTTCAGGTGCTTCTGATATCAGATAGCAGATACCGGCGCTGACAAACATCTTTTCCTTCCTTTTCTATATATAATAAAAAAATAACCACTGCAACAACTCCAAGGTGGTCTACTAGGTTACACTTCAAGCGGTAGGATGTTTGGGGGGAAGGAAGGTAGTATATTTATAGCCATTTTGTCCTGTGGCTCCTCGAAGGTCAATGAACCGCATGAGCAGCAGTCCCAAGCTGACATTGTGTGTTGGTTTTAGAAAAGGAAAGGCGCAGTATCATTCACATTTTTCTGTGGACACCGGAACTGCATAGCAACAGTGTGTCTTTCTGCTTCTTGAAAATTAAATGAGGGTCAAATTGAAGTCCACGCGTAGACCGATTATACCCAGCATAGTGAAACTCGATTCGAAAGAAACTTTAAGTGGTAAAAAGGCGACGTCAACCATTCATGATCTTTTTGGTCTTTATGTTTGCAGTGTAACCTTCTTTCCGAGGTTGGTAAAACGATCGGCGCCATGAGATCCACGCCGATGCACGTGCCGCCCACGCGACACGAGGAAAAACGATTACGAAACTGCGCGTGCCCTTCGAACAACTTCGAACGCGCAGTCCTCGGAACATTCTCAATGCCAACGCTGATCTCGCCCGGCAGCTGTCGTCTCTGGGCCCTTCTGCGGTCCACTCCGGAAAGAACTGCTGAAGGGGCCTTTAACGAGGACGCGCTTGACGCCTCCAGAGGCACGCACCTTTTGACCTACGTAGCATCTGCCACGCATTCAACAGCACGGTGAGACCCGATAGTTCTCAATCGAGCGTAGTAGCAACGCATGCCTGCATGTGATTTTCGAAAGCGGGCTTTGTTAATTTTCACAGTTTCTGGTTCATGTCGCAGGTCCTGCGATGCGCCTACGGCATTGTTCGAAACGTGTCAGGACGCTTCCAGCCTCCGCCATCCTGTTTGCGGCTCATGTGAGGCGCATACTACGAGGTCGTCCAGGCGACTACACTCTACCGGACACGGCGCAATGGCGCGTCCATGGGCAGTGCCATCTTCGTGCAAGTCACGCCGCCGACAGTCATTCAGCACTCGTCTCCAACGCGATGCACTGCCACAGCAACATCACCAAGATTGGGTGCCTCTTCCGGACTCTGGCAAATAGGAGACAGTTCTGCGGTACCGTAACGCCGACCGTGAGTACCAGCCATGCCGTTGACGGCCATACTGCATGTGTAATACTCCAGCCCCGAGCACAACCTTTGCAACATGGCCAAAACTGCGTGTGCAGCTTCGGAGTCCCGGAACGCTTCGAAGAGATCGTGCGCTGCGAGGACCGAGGCTTCCGCGACTTCTCTGCGACCGAGAGCCGTTCGTCACGACGCAAGGCGGAGTCTAGCCAGGTGCAGTTTGGAAGCCTTTGCCCGACAGTAGCAGTGACGCGGCGTTTGAAGGTATTGGAAAACCAGCCGCGGGAATGCTGCTCCTGGATTAATCGTAACGACGGGATCGATACCTTGACGCGGATGTAACTGCTGCGAAGGACATCGAACTGTACTGCGGGCAAATACGGTTTGTTAACTGTAATCGTACAAGGGAAACGTCTATAATTAGTGATGTACTCGACGTAAATAAATGGTCTATTCAAAGGACTAGGTCGTCCTTTCTGACCCTACTTTACGCATAATCATATATATAAAAGTGATATTTAGTGCTCCTCTCCATTTCCCAAAACCAACTTGAGGCGCTTAGCTCTTACCCGGGTTCGAACCCGACCTCGGCGGCTGCGTTTCGATGGAGGCGAAACGAAGAGGCGTCCGCGTGCTGTGCGATGTCAGCGCACGTTTAAAAATCCCAGGTGGTCGAAGTTACTCCGTAGCCCTCCACTACGGCTCCTCTTTCTCTCTTTCCACTTTAACTCCCACCTTCCTCCCTTTCCTTACGGCGCGGTTCAGGTGTCCACAGAAGACAAGTGAGACAGTTACCGAGCCTTTCCCTTCCTGTGAACCAATTATTATTATTATTATTATTATTATTATTATTATTATTATTATTATTATTATTATTATTATTATTATTATTATTATTATTATTAGCTCTTTGGGCCTTTATGGCAAGGGGCGATTGGATGAGTCGCTTTTCCCCGCCTATAAATTTATTGAATTCAGAATACGAGTGAAGGCAATCAGTACTACACGAAAGTAAGCTTAGTGATTAAAGTTTTCTATTTATCGCCTACGCGTTTTATTGTACGATTATTAGCGCTCTAGTAGTAGGACGTCCATTAAGTGAGGAGAAAGGTAACTGTCCTTTGCTGAGGGAACCTGCGCTGTTCAGACGGCGCTGAATTTCTTCTACATTGCAGCTAAACTGCTGTTCGCTGTTTTGGATGCTACAAATTCGAGGCACACTGCCGGAACAATCACAGGCAAGTGTTTGGCTAATAATATTCCCGGCGAATTGGTCTTTGAAAAATGTCACCGAAAACCTTTGAGGTCGGTTCAAACACCACACAGAACGATTAACGCGAGAGAATTCGAGCTATTGGCTGAATTTCATATATGTATTTGAATGTTTCGCTGCTGCATTTGCCAGCAGGTCGTCAAACAACTATTAGTAGTTGAGGGAGAGTTGGTATGGGACAATGATCCATTTTCAAATTTGACCTGTGAGAGGGTACTCTGTGACTGCTCCTTTGCGGGTGTCATCGCTGTCACGACCAGCCAGAGAGTTTCGTCTCTGACAGAGGCAGGGTTCGGATATGATGTTAAAGCTAATTTTATGACATTATTATACGATCTATTTGAATAACAACCCTGACACGATATTTGTTTCCATCATACGAGTGCTGAGTTAGTTGGTTCAGGTTATGAGAAACCCAGTAGTGAAAGACTCCGAAAATTTAGACCACCTGGGGTTCTTTAACGTGCGCTGACATCGCACAGCACACGGATGCCCTTCGTTTCACTTCTATCGAAAAGCAGCAGCCGGAGGTCAGGATCGAACGCGGCACAATAGTGGGCATCTTAAGCACTGCACCACCGCGGTTGGTCCATGATATACGATTGCATGTCAAGTTTTAAAACATTTGAGGGGGTCGCATTTCACTTTTTCAGATAAGCTATGAACTTGCTATCTCGAACATGTGATGTCACGTAAACCTTTCAGACAAATAGAAATGCAATATCGCTAGCCAAGGATTATAGACTGGTACCATCATATCGATCCCAGCTTGCCAATCTCATGTGCGCTGCAGACATCAAGTTATTGCGGCGCAAGTTGGTGTCCGTGACTCCATAGTGTGCACACCTGCAGCCTCTTTGTGAGCACCGTACGCTGTAGCTCTTCAAGAACGAACACGTTTATTACGATGATTGTTCCACCTTTAAGAAAGTAACGCAATCACCAGAATATCGCAATAAATTTGTTACGTAACTTCGCGCGTGACCTCGCAAGTCACACGGCTTGTTATTACGCGGTGATCCTCCATTCTATCGACTGTCACGGTTAAAAAGAAACAGCCAGTTTTCATCGCACGCGATGACTTGGTGGTAGCATTACAGACAATCCCCACAACTTTGTAGGGGTTCATCATAGAAACAGTTCTTTATGTATATATTGCCACCTAGCGTTGCCAGGTGGCGCATGACTGAGTGAAGGACGACGAAGTGTCGCTTGCAGGTTTTGCGTCTGTGCTGCTCACCGCTGTTGTATCGGAGCTAACCCTATTCTTGATATCCTCAATCACCTTGTACGTGACATTCTGGTGGAGCTGCTGGGTAAGATCACCTATGCAAGAGTCTCCATCTGAAAGACGTCGCGCCAGCCCTGTGCCATTGGACACCCCCGTGCATCGCTCCAGTCGACGGCTCCAGGGATTGTCTCCGGAGTTTCAGCCATCACCCGCCGCCATGACATCTGGTGCTTCTACTCAGCAAGTAACGGGCGTCGCACCGGCCTGTAACTACACCTTGCAGGCCCCTCGGGTACCGAAGTCTTTCCACGGTGACCTCTTTGAGGATGTGGAGGACTGGTTCCTTCAGTTCGAACGTGTCGCTGCTTTTAACCAGTGGGACGATACTGCCAAACTAAGGAACGTCTACTTCAGCCTTGAGGATGGCGCCCGGATCTGGTTCGAGAACAGAGAGCAAATGTTAACATCGTGGCGGGAACTCCGTCGTCAACTGCTCGAGGCCTACACTAGCGCGGATCGTCGTGAACATGCAGAACGTGCCATTCACTCTCGCATCCAAAGGCCGAATGAGAGTGTCCAAGCGTACGTCGAGGGCATGACGCGCCTCTTCAGGCGAGCCGATCCCGCCATGTCCGAGGACAAAAAGGTCAGGCACTTGATGCAGGGTTTGAAAGAGCAACTGTTCGTAGGCCATGTGCGCAACGCACCCTCGACAGTAAACGGATTCCTTGCGGAGGCCGCCACAATGTTGAGGGTACTACAACAACGTGCTGCGGCTTATAACCGACCTCTCCATACTGGCACAACTGCAGAGTCATTTGCATCTTCCGAGCGGCATCCTGATGCTTTGCGTGAACTAATTCGCAGTGTCGTGCACGAAGAACTGAGAAAGTTCTGGAACCCCCTGCAGCAATCGCCAGCTTCCGTTTTTGCTATAGTGCAGGAGGAGGTACGACAGGTGCTCAAGAGCCCTCTTTCGTCTATAGTTACGAGCCCGCCTTTGCTGTCGGGGACCGAAAATCGTCCCACATATGCGGAAGTCCTGCAGAGTCAGGCTCCCCCTCCACCGCCTATTCCCGCACCGCCTACAGTTCCGCTGCCCTCGGTGCAACCAGTGCAGTACTTCAACGAACGTCCCCTGCCCCGACGCAAAGCCGACATTTGGCGCGCGCCTGACCGCCGTCCACTCTGCTTCCACTGCGGTGAACCAGGCCATCTCTACCGGGATTGTCCATATCGACGCCTCGGTCTCCACGGCTTCCGCATCGACTCGCCTCCTCCCCGGTTTGGTCAACGACCCCGCGTTATTGAAGAGTACCTGGCGGAACAGCGTTCATCTCGTTCGCAGCGTCAGTCCCGCTCCCCTTCACCAAGGCGCTCATCGACGTCCACCCAAGGTTCCTCGCGAGAGGGGCAAGGCCGCTCGTCTAGCCCTGCTCGGGAAAACTGAAAACAGCGACCTTCGGGGACGAGGCCGCTGGTAGTCGCTGCGTTGAAGACCTCCTGTCGTCGCCGTTTCAATCCGACCGCGAGCTGCTGGTACCGTCCCCTAGGGAAGCCAAAAGCGTTTCTCTGGACATTCCTGTTATTTTAGACGGTCGTACTACAGTGAATGCATTAGTGGACACCGGTGCGGATTATTCGATTTTGAGTGGTCGCATGGCGACTGTTTTGAGGAAGGTGCTCACTGCTTGGTCAGGTGTGTACCTTCGAACCGCCGGCGGTCATATAGTTACCCCAAAGGGGATGTGCACGGCTCGTATTCAAATTAACAGATATGCGTTCGTCGTTAGTTGCGTCGTTTTGAGTGACTGTTCCCGTGACCTTATCCTCGGCATTGACTTTCTGCGAGAGTACGGAGCAGTTATCGACCTGCGAAATAGAAGCGTCACATTTTCGATGGGACAATCTGCCGAACGAGATAGTAGCAGTCCTTGCAATGCCGCACTTCGCGTTTCCGCCGAGAGCGTCTCGCTGCCGCCGCGAAGCAGTGTTCTTGTGGAAGTTACCTGTGACGATTTCCGTGTCGGCGATGCTGTAGCGGAAGCGAACCATTCACTCCTGCTTGCTCAAGGCATCTGCGCTGCTCGAAGTTTATTGTCGCTTCACAATGGCCGGGCTGCACTCCTTGTCACAAATTTTTCAAATGAGCACCGGCACTTGTTTCCGGGAACTACTATCGCTTTCGCTGACCTTGTTACGCACGATCCGGTCTGTTTTGCATCCATGGCAGTCGAAACTATTGAGCCATCTCTTGACAACATCGACATTAACTGCTACTTGTCGAAGGAGAAACGGCGGGCCTTAGAGCTACTGTTGCTGGATTTCAAGCACTGTTTTGCTTCTTCCTCGAAGGTTCGTCAAACGCCCATCACGCAACATCGCATCATTACTTATGAAGACGCTCGCCCTATACGACAGCAGCCTTATCGTGTGTCTGCCAAAGACCTAGAAGTGATCCAGACGCAGGTTCAGGAGATGCTGGATGATGGTGTTGTGCAGCCTTCACAAAGTCCGTGGTCTTCACCAGTAGTCCTGGTCAAGAAGAAAGACGGCACTCTTGATTTTGCGTCGACTATCGGAAATTGAATAATGTGACAAAGAAAGATGTATACCCGTTGCCGCGCATCGATGACTCACAGATTGCGACGTGCGAAGTATTTTTCATCTATTGATTTGAAAAGCGGCTATTGGCAAATCGAAGTAGACGAAAGAGACCGAGAAAAAACCGCATTTGTCACTCCAGATGGTCTATATGAATTCAAAGTACTCCCATTTGGATTGTGCTCTGCCCCAGCTACATTCCAAAGGATGATGGACACAGTCTTCACTGGCCTCAAGTGGCAGATCTGTCTTGTGTACTTGGACGATGTAGTTGTTTTTTCCGAAACATTTGACCAACACCTCGAACGCCTTCGGGCTGTACTGGAAGCGTTCCGTTCTGCTGATCTCACGCTGAAGCCTGAGAAATGCCACTTCGGGTATACAGAACTCAAGTTCCTTGGCCATGTTGTGAGCGCTGATGGGGTACGCCCGGATCCCGATAAGACTGCTGCCGTCGCACGGTTTCCCGTTCCAGCTAACAAGAGGGCTGTTCAGCGCTTTCTCGGCCTGTGCGCATATTATCGGCGGTTCATTGCGGACTTCTCTCAAATTGTGGAACCTCTGACGCGCCTCACAAGGAAGGACACCTCCTTTGTGTGGAACTCATGAGCAGCAGACGGCCTTCTCCTTGCTTCGCGAGCGCCTTCAAACATCCCCTGTTCTGGCGCACTTCGATGAAGCTGCTGACACAGAGGTACACACTGACGCCAGTAGTATCGGTCTTGGCGCGGTCCTTGTTCAGCATCAAGACGGGATCGAGCGAGTAATAGCCTATGCTAGCCGCACACTCTCTCGCGCCGAAACGAACTACTCCACCTCGGAAAAGGAATGCCTGGCGGTCGTGTGGGCCACTATGAAGTTTCGCCCCTATCTTTACGGCCGACCATTTAAAGTCGTCACGGACCATCATTGTTTGTGCTGGTTGGCAAATCTGCGAGACCCATCGGGACGACTTGCACGCTGGAGTTTACGGCTTCAGGAATTTGACACTACTATTGTTTATAAGTCAGGCCGCAAACACGAAGACGCTGACGCGCTGTCACGAGCCCCCGTTGACACTGACGATGCTGCAGCCGATGGCGACAACGGCTTTCTAGGAGCTCTCAGTGCATCTGAGCTCAGGGATCGACAAAGAGCTGATCCAGACATCCTTCCATTCATCGATTATCTGGAAGGACGTGATATGACGCTCCCTCGACGCCTATCTCGGCACATTGGTTCATTCTGTATGCAGCAAGGCTTCTTGTATAAAAGAAACTCCCAAGGCCAAGAAAGAGCTTACCTTCTGGTAGTACCATGCGAGCTCCGTGCGGATATTCTACTTGCTTGCCACGACGAACCGACGTCTGGTCATTTGGGTTACTCACGGACGCTTGCTCGAGTCCGCAACATGTATTACTGGCCAGGACTCTCCGCAACTGTGAAACGCTATGTAAGAAGCTGTCACGAATGCCAGCGCCGTGAAACACCGCCCCTGAAGCCTGCCGGATTTCTCAAGCCCGTTAGAGCACCACGTATTCCGTTCGACCAAATCGGCATGGATCTCCTTGGCCCTTTCCCTTTGTCGCAGGCCGGAAACAAATGGATAGTTGTCGCTACTGACTACCTGACCCAATACGCTGAGACAAAGGCAATCCCTCATGCCACAGCTTCCGAAGTAGCCGAGTTTTTCATGTATAACACAGTCTTGCGGCATGGCGCCCCTTCGTATGTCATTACCGACAGAGGGACAGCTCTCACTTCGCAGCTCATCGACCACATATTTGAGTTGAGTTACACGACCCATCGCAAGACCACAGCGTACCATCCGCAGAGCAATGGTCTTACCGAAAGGTTAAATAAGATGATTGCGGACATGTTGTCAATGTACGTCGATGTGCAGCACAAGACCTGGGACGAGGTGCTGCCGTACGTCACATTTGCGTATAATACAGCCCAACAAGAAACAACGCGCTTCACACCATTTCGACTTGTGTACGGGCGTGAAGTTCAGAGCATGCTCAATTCCATGCTCCCGTGCCCAGATGATGACCAGCTTCCTCCAGATGCCCAGCAGTGTGCCATCCGCGCTGAGGAAGCCCGCCAGCTTGCCCGTGTGTACATCGGGCGGCAGCAAACCTCTGACGCACACCGCTACAACCTCCGGCACCGCCAGGTTCACTACAAACCTGGGGACCAAGTCTGGGTGTGGACACCAGTTCGCCGTCCAGGCTTGTCCGAGAAACTCCTTTCCCGCTACTTCGGGCCGTACAAAGTGTTGCGTCGTGTGAGTGACCTCAGTTATGAAGTTATTCCAGAAGGCGCCGCAATTTCAAAACGTCGAAAGCCCAGCTCGGACATTATGCACATTGTGTGGCTGAAGCCGTACTACCAACGATAACGCACGGCCACTTCCTGTGACCACTCTTACTTGGCACACCGTTCTCACCGGCCATCTCCACTTTTTTTTTCTTTTTTTTTCGGAAGGGGGGTAATGCCACCTAGCGTTGCCAGGTGGCGCATGACTGAGTGAAGGACGACGAAGTGTCGCTTGCAGGTTTTGCGTCTGTGCTGCTCACCGCTGTTGTATCGGAGCTAACTCTATTCTTGATATCCTCAATCACCTTGTACGTGACAATATAATATATATATATATATATATATATATATATATATATATATATATATATATATAAGCAGATAAATGAAGGGGAAATGAATGGTGCTCGTTAAAATATATGAAGGAAACAAACCAACAGTCGGCGAGGCCAAGGAAAGCATTAGGGATAGTACTTTGTCTTTTTTTTTTAATTTTTACCTGATAATCACATAAATTGGTAATGTAATGTGTTTAGGGGATAGATAAATAAACACAAAGTAGAAAGAAAAACAACGTACCGATGGTGGGAACGGAATCCACGACCTGCGAATAACGCGTCCGGTGCTCTTCCAACTGAGCTACATCGGCCGCTGCCCCCCCCCCCCCCTGCTACTTTCTTGGGTATTAATTTTGGGGTGTGTGGGTAATTAATGTGCGGGTATTAATTAATCGCAGGGTCCGCGCTTTGCAGCAGGGTATCAGGCTTCTCTACTTGTAATATTTTGTCCTATCCCTGGAGATTGTGGGCACTCCCAAATTATGTGGTCGTGGGTCCCTCTCGTCCCACAGTGTTTGCAGAGATCATTGTCCCTAAGGTCTGGTAGCGCCTGAAACGTCCAGACCGGGTTCATGAACGTATACCTGTTGCACCGTCATTGCACACGTCACCACTTTGTTGCGGACAACGGCTATTTTGACGTGCGTCTTTCTCCCTCTTCCTTTTCTTTATTTTCTCCTCTGCCCGCACGAGGCAGTGGTGGTGGCTCAGCTACAGAGATAGTAGCAGGTCCGTGCATTTTCTTTTCCTTCTTCCTACAGCCACAACAACAACAACAAAAAACCAGTAGACATTTTAAGGACGTTAGCTCTTACTTCTTACGTTCCTCCAATTAATGTCCGTGCGCACAGCGAGTCGATCGGCATGAAAAATCTGTTCATACTCGGCATTTCTGCAACTCATTTCAATTTCATTCGTTAAATTCCTAGTAATCCAATGAGCTAACGCCCGTTGTCTTCCAGTCGGTGGCATCACTTTTTTAATGCGAAGCATATTAACGTAGGTTTCGGTCCTTCGCGCGACGCCCGGCGGTGGCCACCATTGACCCTGAAGTGGGGTCACGTGACATGACGTCACGTGGTGACGTCACACCGGCTGCAGATGGGGCCTCATATCGCGCCGTCGGTCGCCTCCCGGCGGTGGCCACCATTGACCTTGAAGTGAGATCACATGATGTGACGTCACGTGATGACGTCACACCGGCTGCAAATGGGGCCTCATATCGCGCCGTCGGACATCGCCCGGCGGAGGCCTCCAGGCTTCGGTTCGCGCCGTCGCGCGCGACGCGGCGGCGGCGCAACCATCGCTGCATCACGTGATATGTGACGTCACGCCAGGGATGAAGCGGCGCGCGCCCGCCGTCGCGTCAGTCTCGGTGCCCGCAACCGCGCCAGCGTCTTTGCGCCGGGCGTGTATGCGTAAGTGACGTGCAAACCAAGAGTCATGCATTTACGGACCATAAGAGTGTGTTTGTCGGGCTGCAAAGAATAAAGTACGACGATTAACCTAAAACCACGTCTCCGTTACTTAACCCCATCCACACTGAGGCAGCTGCTTAACATGCTTCGCATCCACTGGGCTTAACCTTGATAAGCCTCCAATTTTTTTTATCTTTCACGTACATTGATATCGGCTGCAAAGGAGCTCCTGGCGTTTAAGATATTCATTAGCATATTTCGATTACTTGCCCCACGGAGCATAAACTTCACTTACATTTTAAAACATCCTCCAATGCACTCGCTTTTCTCTCGGATGCATTATCCGTTTATTTCAAATTGCGTCTTTTATTATTACATACGCACCTCTGCTCGACGCTCCACCTTCACTCCGTGGAGTGGCGAAAACAGCCGCTCCTCCGCTGCAGGTACGATTCGGATTCATGAATGCCCCTGGACGTTTCCTCTGATAATCTCTCGTCGAGGATAACTTTTTCACTTGAAGCAGCGCAAAAAGCGTAAGGAGGCGAGATTAGGGCCCAAAAACTACGTGCTGAATGCGAAGTGTAACACGCTCATTTTTATTTTTCATGCCGAATCTTCCAAGCAACCTTCGCAACCAACCTAGACGTTTACAGTATAATAAACTTGTTTTGTGGGCTGCACGAGAAATGCGACTGAAAAAAACAGCCGAAAATGCTTTTATGTCTGGCAATAGTCAGCGCGGGTGACGCAGAGTTTACGTTTAAGGCATGATGTAGGTTTCGAGAAATGGTGTGAATACTTGGGTTTATTTGTTTGCGGTGAGATCTTTACGCTCGCCCTTTGCCTACAGACATATAGATTTAATACAACAAGCCTTCGGGGGGCTCGGGCTTGGCTCGGTGGTCGTGCGGTGATAACATGCATGCTGCTTCGCAGTACGTTGCAACGCATGCACAGTGAATTCGACTCTTCAGAAGCATAGCCGTAATTGTAACCGTTTTTTGAAAAGTCATGTCCTTCGCCGATCACATATTTGGTTGCTCCGCATCGCATCGTTGGTTTGCTCCGTAGAACGAGCAAACCAACGCGCTCCCTTGACAGCGCCGCGCGTCCGTAGAGATATATGCGTAACCCCAAGCGACGGGCAAGCCATTGATGCATGGGGTGCAGCACAGATGTCCGCACAGCTCCAACGCGCCTCCAGTGCCCTGCCAGCTTACTGCATGCAACACGATGTTCCCCCACAAGCTCGCCACCATCTGCGGAAGCCACCGCGCAGGGCGAACCACGTAAGGAGCGCACCGCCGCAGCCGCTCGTCTCTAGCCGCGGACGAGTTTACCAGTTTCCGTTAAATGCGCGCCTCAATTCTGCCCTCAGTAGGCTCTGTAACGTTGTTTAGTTATTCCGGTGACGAATTTAAATGCATCTGGGTCACAGAAGCGTACTGCTATGATCAACTACAACACCGGTGTCGGCAGCTTGTCACGGTTATCCATGTCGGCGTGAGCGGCAGAGACGACAGGCTATAGTTATAGCATCGGCCACACCCGTAAAACGATAATGTGCCAGACGTTACGGGTCGCTGTTACTTTCTGCCGATGCCTTATAGGAGGGTTCGGTGCATCTTCGTTGTATGACTTTTCGTGAAAAGCTTGGTATACCGGTACAACGAAGTCCACACAGCGAGCGAGCGATGCGGCGTCCGCATCGGTGGTCGAGGAGCGCCCAAGGTAGCTCCGTTACCGTTCCGGGATTCTCGTGAAAATTCGAGTTTTTTCCGCCGTTGGAGGAGCTCTTCGAGTGGAAGTTGCTTTCTGAAACGAAAACCAAGCCTCGAGGGCCGTTTCGGGCAGAAGTTCTAGTGAGGGCATATTCGTGAATGCACCGCACCAGATCCCCCACAGCCGGACCTGCAGCGCTCTCCACTTGCGAACAGTGGGTGGGGGTGTTGAAACAATTTATTCATTCTTTGGGTCGGCTTGATATCTCGTAGAGTTTGCGGGAGCTTCTGGCTCTCAGCGACGCTTAGAGCTCAGCTCACCAGCTGCTTTTGTGCAGCTGGGTCCGAGCTGGCCACCGCGATCACCCGTCGCTCTATGTCGGTTATTTGCCATCCGGACGGTCGCTAGAGCTCAGAGCAGTGGGAGGCCGCCATGCTCCTCGAGGGCACCGTGATGCCAGCGCCCCGGCGGCGCGGCGAGTAGGCATCGATGTGCCCTACTATGATCCGCTAATCGAACCCCGGGCCATTGAGTGTGCAGCCCAGGTCGCCAGAGCCCAAATACTCCTGAGCACTTTGTGGAACCATCTGGCTAAGACTTACTCCTTGGAAAATAAAAATGTGTCATCTTCCCTCCTCCTCTTGATTAGAGCGAAGCTCACCAATGTGTCTGATCTCTCTTTGCCATTACCGGTAAAAGCAGCATGCGATGATGTTCCGACGATATCAACCAGTGTCAGCTGGCACAACTGTTCGCTATACTCTTTCACACGAAACACTTGCGAAAGGAATCCACTTCGCACTTTCTCAACCTTCATTTCGGTTCTCTCTCCGGCGTATCAGCCTCTCCGGAGAAGCTCATGGGAAGAAAGGGGAGGGGGTGCAATGCTCCCCGGCGTGCAGATGGCAAGGCGCGATCCCACTTCGAACGCTCGGCCATCTGGCGGGGAATAAACTCTACGCGGCGCACCACACGTTCGCGCGTGTCAAGGATTCAACGAGAAGAGCGCACCTCCCGGTCATTAGCGTGTTGCGTCGCCTAACCGCCCTTGTCTCCTCGTTTTGCCCGCACCTCTTGGCACACGACCCTCCACGCCCACCCTGTCAGGATACGAGCGCGCTCGTAATACGCAACGTAACGAGCGACTCCTCCTCGTTCGTTCAGTAGAGAAATCTGAGCAGGCCTCACGCGCCTTCGTAGCCTGCTCAGCAGGCCGTTTTGCTTGGCTGCAGATAACGCTGACAAGTTGTAGCAAAGTCGTCGAAGTGCCTTTCTGTTTCCCCCGGCTGTTTCTAACTCTTCAAAGCTGAATAGCCCACTGTCGCAAGACGCAGACAGCTCTATACTTCCGAGCCTAACAGGTGCTTGACGTGAAGCGAGAGCTTGTATCACCTCAACATGCCGCACACTCGGACCACGCTTAGTTTTCTCCACTTCCCAAAATATCACAAACGAAGTTATGGTGTACTGCCGGTCATGTAACGAGAAAAATTGCATCATTTTCCCTGAAGCCAACAATTAGCGCCGGGTCTCCTTTGGTCATTCCTTTCTGTGCGGCGTCCGCTGACAGCGGTCATTTTATCCAGTGACGACCCTCCTCTTAGCAACTACAGAGACGTTATCCCGCGATATGTGTCGACGACAGCAGCGGAGACGCCTCATATCACCGTGGCGGACGACTCGCTGACGGCTTCAAATCCTGGCCCATTGTCAGCAAGCCTAGTCCAGTTTTTCCTCCTCTCTATCCCTCTCTATAACCTCCTCTAAACTCTCCTCACTTTGGACAGGCAGCCATTTCTTGAGGCAGGCGTAATTGTGACGAGTAGCTCGTTTTACTAAATGAGACGGCGAGTAGCGCAGACTTCTTTATTTCATCCTGTTTTGTTGTCATATTTCTCCTGTTGTTGTTTTCGTCTTACGTTGCCCCGTCTGATGGGCGGTAGATGCAGAACAGGTTCTTAACTCGCCTTTAAAGAATCTACGTCGTCCTGGGGCTTCACTTTTTCCGGTCCTGTCACCCCTCCCTTTCCTCCTTCTGTTTTTCCACTCTGTGGCCTAATGTGATCAGCTCCTTGTGGCCCATCGTTTTTTTTTTTTTCTATCCGGTCTTTTTGTACTTCTTTTTCGTTTTTTTTTAATCAGTTCTTCGCTTCCCCTCTCTTACTACAGACCAGGCTAGGGCTGGCCTCTCCTCCTTGTCATCGCAGTGTGGCCCGTTTCACAAGCCAGAGCGAACAGTCGGCAACACAGGCTGAACGCATGCTATATGGAAAGAGGGTCACGTTGCGTAACTTGCACTGGTGGCTTAGCGGAGGAGGCCACTACCATGCACACGTCACTGACACCCTTGTTTTACTTCCACAAATGACAGTTCAATTGCGGGTTGGAATAATCGTGTACCTGTGACGCAATTTCGAAAGGCAGACAAAAAAAAAAACAACAACATAACCAGCAGGAATGTTTCAGGATTGCTCAAATCTCGCGCCCATGGACGCGTAATACACCTGCGGCATCAGAGCTTTCAGCAAAGGCAGTCATTTTATAAATATGTTTGAGTACTGTTGCAGCCATGTGTTAAAAATGTAAATATAAAGCGACATGATGTATGTATGTTTCCCTCTGCTCCATAACTAACTATGTAGCCACCAGGATAACTATACGCAACAATGGTCTTCTGTAGGATATGAAAGAAAAATGCATTGGAATGTAGGGAAGTGTGATAATACCAGGCACAAGCGTTTAACCTCGCATTATTTATGCCAGAGAAGCGGATACTTGGACGAGAAAAATTAAGCCCGAAAACAGGGAGGACCTTATTTGCAGCCTTCGTTTCCAGAATGCAAGTGTAGTGGCCGGTTCTTTGGAAATGTATGAAACCTTTTTGTCGTAGATAAAACCTATGATACAAATCAAATCACTATGTGACTGAGTATTCAATCTGCAAGAAATTACCGCCTCTGTGTTATCTGAGCACGTTCTGCTGAATATGAGTGAGTAAATCTGGGCCGACGGTCTTCCTCTTCAAGACTTTACATCAATCTTATTTTGTTTTGAACCGTATAGAAGAGTCCTAGAGCAGAGTACAGTGATGTGTCTTTAAAAGCTCACGAGGGAGTTGTCTCCCTCTATCCAGAGCGTGTAGAAATCGACAGCGCGGTAGCATATCAGATAACCTGCTCAGTTCTTGCATAGACGGTATGTACTCTGAAAATATTTGAAGTCAATCACTGAATCATAAGCTATTGGAATGGCCGAAACAGCGAGTGCACCGAGCGGCAGCTAATTTCCTCCTGGTGTTAAAAAAAAAAAAAAAAAGAAAAAAAAAAAAACAAGCAGCCAATATTGCACAGTTCGCCATTTGATTCAGTCGCCCTCCGCCGTCATTATTTGAAGGCAGTACAGGCAGGAAAGGAGTAATTATGTTCAGCTCACATGTAGCAAATAACCATGTATAGCTTGATTTGCAGAGGTGCGATAAGAAACTGTGGACAAATTTTAACCGCGTGATCTACTTTAACGCGCTCTGACATTACAGAACACATGCGTTTCCACGTCTTACCTCCATCACAATGTGGTCGCCGCGGCTGGGTTCGATCCCGCCACCTTTGGCTGCCAGCTGTGCACGGATCGAATGCCACATACAGCCACCATCACAGCGGGTTGCATGGTTTAGCCATGTAGACGCTCGCGTGTTCTGGTATGCGCTGCAATAGAACATGACGAGTTGCGAAATAATGACTTCCCGTTATTTGTTTGATGTGAATTTACAGGACAGGCATTCAAAAGCAGCATATATGTCAATCACGTTATTACACGAGCTCTGAGGCAAGCACGCGCAGCCCGTCAAATGTAACGGCATCTCAGAGGCCGTTACGTTCGAGGTTCTTTGTTTTATTCACCACAAGTTTCAGGATAAAGTTTTCTTTTCTTTTTTAAACTTCCGAGTTCTCACAAAGTTTGCTGCATACCCTCTAGAAGACAGCGATCCTCGAACCGATTTGATACATCTTGTGTTCGGATGTCTTAATATTAATTTAGAACTTTGAAACACGCACGCTTGTTGTTGAAAGTTTGGTGATTCTTAATGCGAATGAATGGATTAACAGGAATGAATGAATGAATGAATGAATGAATGAATGAATGAATGAATGAATGAATGAATGAATGAATGAATGAATGAATGAATGGCGTTTTTGCGTGCTTGTCTTTCTTTCTTAATTCATGAACGTAATAATAAAAGTGAGACATGGGCGCAAGCGACGCATGCGCAAAGGCCCGCGTGCGAGAAAAGGCGACGCTATCGCTACAAGGCTGTTGTTTACCCGAATCCGCTGTGCACGCGTGAATTCAGTGCGGCTGTCGTGACGAGCACGTTGGTCGGAGCTCCTGAGCGAGCGCTGAATTTCAATGTGTTTGTCGAGCGCCAAACTGGCCGGTGGGGAAATAAATGCATTCGGGGTTCAACGCGAACAGCTTGCCGCCGATGCGAGAGTGTTTGACGCGCACACAGGCGGGTCGCGCAACGAAGTCACCAGTCACGCCACCCAGTCATCAGAGCTTGACGCGCACTGTGGGAGCCCAGAAAGGGTTGAGAAAATAGATGAAAAAAAAAAAATGGCAGTAAGGAACAGCCTTGCTCTGCTTTATTCCGATTGACTTCATTTCTGATATGTATGCGCTGAGCGGGCTCCGTAATGTAGAATTCTCATTTAGGTAATTCGACGAAGGGCACATGTTTAGACGTGTTTACTTTAAACCTCTATGTGCTGCGGCGTATGATATTTGGTTTGCTTCATGAGGTTTAACGTTCCAAAGCAACTGAGGCTAACAGAGATAGCGTAGGGCAGCACTACTGAGTATTTCGACCGCCTGGAATTCTTCAACGTGCACTGGCATTGTGCATGCAGTACACAGGCGCCTTGCGCTTCGCCTCCATCGAAACGCGGCCGCCGCGCCAGGATCGAAACTTCGACCCTGGCTCAGCAGTCGAACACCCTAACCTCGTTTAAATGAAACGTTTTACTCTTCGAGATTGAGTGTATGCAGATGCATTACAAGAGTGTGCACAATGCATCCGCATTGTACACACATTAAACGCGCTGCTCTGAAACGGTCGAGGTACATAGAAAAGTCTACGAAAATAGATGTACGTAGCTCTCATTGGCACCTCCATGCGCAAATTTGTCATGCTTATTTTGATTAAGCGCTAATGGCTATGGAAGACACTGTCTGTACATGAACACTGTGAAATGCATCTATTGTTAGATTATTTGTCTACGTTTTCATTGGCTGTGGATGTGAGATATTATTTTACTCAAGGCAGAATTTGGTAGTTGCCGCTGAGGTCAGCGCAGGGTCTGAAAGTCCAAAAAGTATGAAGAGAAATAAAAGCGACGGCGGTGAATTCGAGTGACTCGGCAGAACATGCGCGTTCATCAGGGTTCCCAACAGACAAAGAAGTCGCTGCTAGTGACGGATTCAGATCTTGCGGGCAGGTTGTGAATCACCGTGTGACAAGATGCCGTACCGTAAGGCACATGACAAGGTGTTTTTACCGTCACCCTTCGCCTCCTATACTCTCTCTAATAGCCTTCCTTTCCGCTATGCAAGTAGGGAAGAGTATTTCTCTCTTCCACTTTGCCTCTTGCAAAACTATTCCTCAGATGGATGGTCTGAGGGGCAGTTTTTTTTTTTTTTTCCAGCATAGGGGTTCTAATACGAACCCATTAAAATGAGTGCACTGAACATTAAAGTGGGTTTTACTCGCATAAAAAAGAATGCGCGCCAGGTGAAATATAACTAAAACTGCATTTCGTCATTACATCGTTTCGAATTCTTCTCCAACCCTGTAATAAAGGCTCACATAAAAATTTTGTTGGTAACGTCCCCAATTACTCACCTCCATCACGACAAAGTCTTATCAAAGCCAATGCTGCTGGCAGCTCTTCGCTTATCTTCAGCATATGCAACTTCTATACTTGTCAATACGTACGGATGAATATTTTAGAAAGCCACAAAGCGATTATCGGCGATTGCCAGCGACGTTTTTTTTTTTTTTTTTTTTTAAACAATGAGGACGCCCAATGCGACATCGCATGTCATATGAGACAGGCCTCCACGTTAGCGGTAGTTCGCTTAGCTCACTGTCAATGATACATTATTCGATGCTAACAAATGATGCTGAGTCTTTTAACGGCGACGGATTTGGTACGTGTAAATATCGTCTTATTTCTTCATTGACTGAATGCTGCCATATCGGCGAACTCATCATACGATAAAAACTATGTCGATGAATTTTATATAACGATCCACAGCGAGTCCAGGACTAAATGATAAAATATATTGTTACGGACTTGTTCTCAAACAGAGCACAGGAAGGAAGAAGGAAGAGGAAGAAGTGTGCGCGCCCGTTCGACTACAAGGACTGGGACTCTGTGCTACCATTTATAACATACGCGTACAACACCGCCCAACAGGAAACAACAAGTTACAGTCCATTCTTTCTACTCTATGCCCGGTCTCCTCGACACACCCTCGACACCATCCTCCCGTTCTCCACAGAGGACGATCCTGGGATGGCTGAGATCCTCTGCCGGGCTGAAGAAGCCCGCCGGATAGCTCGCCTGAGAACTCTCGCCTCACAAAAGCGCTCGAAATCCCGCTACGACGACCACCATCGCCACGTCACCTACCTCCCTGGCGAGATGGTCTGGCTTTGGCGTCCAGTAAGGAAGCGTGGCTTAAGTCAGAAACTTCTCGCGGACTATATCGGTCCCTCCTATGTTATCCTCGAAGCAATTAGTGACCTCACCTATCGGATTGCGCGCCTTACCAAAAGTGGCCGCCGTTCTTCACGAACTGAGCTTGCTCACGTCGTGAAGAACGTCACGTCACCCTGTCATCCTCGTGCTGACGATTGACTCGCCCGGAGGGCTTCGCCTGCGACGGGGAAAGTTACGGACTTGTTCTCAAACAGAGCACAAGAAGGAAGAAAAGAGAAGAAGTGTACGCGCCCGTTCGACCTGTCTTGTGGCACCTGTGTTGCTCCCCGCTGCCCGTGTGTACATGGCGTACTGAACCGGCTGGAACGTCTCGGTCGCGACGCTAAGAGCGTAACAATATCTTACAATGCGCATGCTTATTTTAATATAGACTTTCATTCTGTGCACGCAAATATTGGTTCGCCTGACTTTCGCACGTTTGAAAAGCGGTCCAGAGAATTCACGATATATATATACCGCTTCCACCTTGCTGTCACCTCGTGCGCACGAGCGAGCAATGTGTGACGCCCACGAAATACTTATCGGACAGCATATACCAGCATCTGCATTTTTTTGTGTATAAACGCACAGAATACAACGTGCGTTATGCTATGCAGGGGCGCTTTTATCTGTTGCTCTTGGAGGGCCAGCTGGGGCTGCGGCAGTCCCTGTTTAACCACGAATTTATTAACACCTTTTTGGTTGGAAAAGGGGTTCAGCATGCTTTTCCTTGGTAAAATGTATCGCTTCAGAGGCGGGGAAGAGTGTCTCCCCCCCCTTGTGAAATTCGCCCCTGAAGCTGTTCGCTGTTCCTTCTAAAAGCACACTCATTAGCCGCTATACGTTCGACAGACATCGTGCGTCGCTGCATATCAGCTCCCGATCGCCGTTCGGCCTAACGCGGTTCCGACAGCAGTGTCTCCCTCCGGCCCTCTTCTCCGACAAGAGCAGCAACAGCTCTGCAGTCGGCAAACAAGACAAAACCTCGCTCGCAGTAGCTGAACCGCTTTGACTCGAGCTGCAGAGGCGCAGTTGACGCCGTTACAAATGAACAGAGCTGCTCGCAACGCATTTGTTGTCCGTCATGCACGCACAGGTCTGTATGTAAACTATGCGTGCGCCCAGACTAAAGCCATAGACGTCCTTTTCTCGATGTCCGGGCAAAATCGCGTACACGAGTAACACGGCAGGTGTCGTGATGAGTGCCACGGACCGCCATGCCCGGTAACAGCGCTGCCTGTGCAAACAATGCCAGCCGCGCGCTCTCGGGCCGGCCTCGTCGCGCTGTATTGATGTCCTTCAGCGCGAGCTTACACGTACGCGCATGCACGCTCGATGGAGCTATTCCGTGTCGCGATGCGTGCACGCAGCTTTGATTTGATGCTGTCTAAGGCAGAGACGAGCGAAGCTGAAAGGCGAAAAGGAAGAGGGGGGGGGGGGGGGGGGGGGGGGAATCCGAACAAGACACGCACTTTGACAGAACTCCGTTCTCTTTCTTTCCATGTGGACCTGAGCGGTGCATGTTTTGTACGCCTTGGTCCTCTCGCGTGACACGCATCCACGATTATTTGCCCAAGTTTGAACACTACGTGTTTTTCCCTTTAGAATCATGAACACGTGCATGTTATGCGATTACTGTGTGAAAAACGTCTTGCTACATACCTATGTCGCAGCCCCATACATACGTCCATGCGTTGTCGAGGAGTTTTGTTGTTTTTACAATCGTATTATCGTTTTGCGTGCTACATCGCTGAACGATCGATATATGAGAGATTTCATTTCGTTGCAAAAGACGCATGTAATGCTAAGTGACTTCGACTCGAATTTGGAGATGTTTTTCCCGCCTCTAAGATTTAAACTAGAGATTCGCCGATGAAGAAATTACAGAGAAGTGACGTGATCAATGACGTAAACGGGAACTCCATACTTAGTTGCTGGCGGCGAGCACCGTTTTGTAGCAACTGCCGAAATGGAATATGCCGCCTACCGGGCATTGCAGCATCATACTCAGCCACCGTTTCGTTTGCACCACCCTTGCTGTAGATGCCGTAAACGCGATTTCGGCAACGAAACTCTTGGGATTAGCTCCGGCCAGCATGCATTTCAGGTATACCTGCAGCTCTATATGATGTGCGATTCTTTTAGAGTTGAGGTGGCTGGACTAATATAGCGCTGAAGAGCCTACGCCGCAGTGTTGGCAGCAAGTGTAGTTAGTGCGGCGCAGCTCACAGTGCAGGACCACCATCGCTATAGGTCTCTAACTGTACCGCCGACTGATCAGTAGAAGCATGCTATACGTACTGCCGTTTTCCTGGAGTACAGCAACGAATAAACCGCGCAGTTTGGCAAAAGAAGGAAAAAGAACAATATGCGGCCTCTTTTGTGCCGTTCCTTTTGTTTTTATCACTCCTGTATGACAACGCCACTGAGTTTTTTTTGCAGATCCCTCGTGTACGAAAAAGCGGTATACCCCGATCCCGAAAAAATTTCATACCGGATGCTTCAATAGGGAAGCTCGCGCCGAAGCATTAACTTCACTCGAGAACCGCTTCTAGGGGCATTGCATGTATTCCTCTGCTCTCCGGACTTGTAAATCTAGGCACGTCAGAAACGAATGCTTGTAAGCATGTAAAGCACACAGCTGCAGAGCGCCAGAACCAGAACAGTTGTGTGTCTATGGCACCGAAAACTAGAGGTTTCATTTGGATACGAACATTTAAGTTATCGTTTCTTTTTCGGCTTCCTCGTGGGATAGATAGGTGGGTTTATTGAAAGGAAAGGCAGGGAGGTTGGCCAGAATAATTAAAATCTGGCCGGCTACTCTGCACTATAGGGAATGAGAAGGGAAGAAGAAAGAGGATCACGATGGATGACGATGTGGTAGAAAGCATATGAAAATATATACAGGCACGGCAAATTGCTCCTCGTGGGATAGTACTGTATAAGTACTATCGAAACTAGACATTCAGACGCCTAAAGGGACAGAACACTGACCAAAATATGTAGTGGGATTATGGTGGAAATGAAAACATTTTGCCTCATGTGGAATAGATCGAGCGCTACAATATCAAAGAAAGAGTTTATAATTTTAATTTGGCACTGACAGTCGCATGAAAACGGCGTATGTCGCCTCTTGCTGCGAAACGCTGTAATTATCACTGTAGCACGCAACCCACGTACGTGACCGTGTCTCGAGAAAATCTCAATAGTTTTTGTAAGTGCACAGTGTTCTCTATGCTTTGAAGATTGTTCACGTTGTTTTATTATATTTTGACCACTCTCCGCTGCTCCCATCAGCAAAAACCATGCCTCATTTCGCATCGCCTATGATGTGCTTTTAGCAATTGTCACTAGATGGCACCACAGTGGTTTGAATATTTCGAATGAAGCGCCGGCCATGGCCCGCTAAAACTTCTGTCGATGATGCGTACGTTCCTGCGTCGTAGCACCCTTGGGTGTAGAGAGTAAACTTTATTCTACTGTGTGCTCAACAATGTCTAATTACTGTCTAGCGGGTAAGATTATATTGGTTTTCGGTACATCAATTTTGCCGACGCGCAATCGTCATCGCGATCACTACTCATGGTTTCCAGAATCGAACTTCATACTAAAGGGCGCATTCAATACCTTGCCATGCACTGATCTAAACATTATCGGTAAAAATTTTTATACTGCGTTTCTCACAAGACCATCACGGAATCGACCGCTCGTGAGAGGAAACTTTACATCGAGCCGAAAAAAGTTGGTCGCTTAGAGTGCAGCTGTGTTCTGTCCCTTTAACCTTATGACCCACATTGGTCAGTCTCCGAGATCCTTCGCCCTCCAAGGAGCTTCAATTTGCGCGAATCGGCTCACCTGCCGGATATCTGGCAGAGAATCTCTCCGAGGGTGAGAGGTTAGCGCGATACCTGTATTTCACTTCTTGTTCTTTGCTACCTCACAAGAGCTTCGTTTTCAGTAAGAGTGGTCTTTTCGGGATCAGGAGCTTGGATTCCGTACATTTATCAATTCCTCTGTTTCTCAATTGCTTAAACTTTCTTCTCACTTTTTGCACTATACATTAGCCCTTGGCGTTTCCTCTTTGCAGCTCTTAGCAAGTCTACAGCCTGGACACATACAGTTCAGTCTGCCATTGTGCGAATTCTTTTATTTCAATGCCCTGTCAAGCCTATATATGTCACCTTGCCTAGAGCTTGCCTTGCAGGCGCTTTCAGTTATGGCACGGGGATGGTGGCGAAGCCTTTTGCATCGTGAAGAAACTCAAACATGAAGCTATACCATAGTATGTAAGGCCCACTTTCGACACAAGACTCACTTTGGCCACCAAATAAAGTCGCATGCCAAACCGTGGGATAGAACGGTCGCTAGTGACGCGCGCGCACACCGTAAAAAAATCGATGAGAACGAGCGGCTATCGGATCATTCATGCAGCCAGAAATCCGAGCGTGCTCAACAGCAGCAAGCAACAGGATGCCTGCGGTTAGGCACAACACCCCTCGCTGCCGGCCTTGTATGTTTGTGTGATCGCGCGGCCACCGCAGACAGGGGTCCCGCAGGCAAGCGGGAACTTCCTCAATTCCGGCGCTAGTTCCGGAGGCAACACCAACGGTCCGCTCGGTGGGCGTGCCGTGGCCCGGGGTTGCGCACGCGAAATTCTAATTAGGACCCGCGCTCAGAGGAGAGCGCTTTTAACCGCGGCCTGGGGCCAGACAGCACGCCTCCCTGCGGGAACGAGGATAGAGTGGGGAAGGGGACGCACTAAGCACACAACGCCGATGCCGTCGAGGCGGCAGCGGAAGCTCCTCATTGGCAGGCATGCAGGGTTCGATGCACGCGCTGCTCGCAGTCGCCATGGAAACGTCTCTTCGGAAAGACCGCGTACGTGAAAGCACGCATGCTGGTGGCTCATGGTCGTCTAACTGGGGTCAGTGGTTGTGTGCACAGCTGTTGATTTGGCAAATACATCGCTCGCACTCCTTACTGCCTGGCCTATCCTTTCAATGAGTCTTTGGGTAAGGAGACGGCAAGCTTTCATCTCTCTCTTTCACACACACACACACACACACACACACACACACACACACACACACACACACACACACACACACACACACACACACACACACACACACACAAACACACACAAACACACACACACACACACACACAAACACACACACACACACACACACACACACACACACACACACACACACACACACACACACACACACACACACACACACACACACACACACACACACACACGCATGTTAAATCATATATTCTTGCAAGAATATATGATTTAACACTCCCAGTTCGATAGTCATGGGATAGCTTTAAAAAGAGGACCGGAGGACCTATGTCAGGTTCCATACACACCAGGCATCGTACTCTAACATTTCTTTTTTTTTTCTTTTTTATTTCACGGGCAGTTGCGTGCTTAAAGCGCGGCATGCCGGTCTGTCGAAACGTGTTAGGAACAAAACGCTAAGGATGTTTCTACTGGTGACGCTTGTTGAGTGTGTATTAAATTCTCTTCGAAAGGTGCAAAACATGGCGCAGGATGAGAAAGCAACAAAATGGAGAGGATGGAGTTCGAGGAGGCGAAAGGTAAACGACATAGCATTGCAAAGCACGGCCCCATCAGAAAGAGTTAACGTATGCATGACCGGGGCGGATAAACGGAGCAGTGCAAGCCTGCTTGGCTGACTGCTGCTGAGGCCATCATGCTGATCGCATAACAGGTGGCTGCCTGTACAGGAGTCCAGGTTCCAAACAGAGCTTGAAAATTCTCTCGTGAAGCAAAGCAAACTTAGCAGACAACGCACATGCTGGACCGTTTCGCCAGTGCGATATATAGCGCTTTGATTCATACCGATGATTAAAAGGTATTAGTCGGATTGCAAAAACCTTGCCGCAGCGACACAATAACGTTGCTATTTATACACGTATTGCCTTCAGTTCAACTGGGCAAGAAGGGTATCAGAGCGCCGGAGTACACGGAACATAGACTGAGTGGAACAGGAAAGGTGACGAAAACGTAGTGCTGGAATTCAGAAAAGGACGGTAATTAATTAATTCTGCCACGTCTTCAACAAGTTTGTGCATCGTGTGTTCGGATCGCGCTGAACGTGTCACAGAGCTCGAGAATCAAGCTATATTTTCTTTGTCTGCAGTTGATGTTAAGGCAACATCATTAATAAGCCTTTTCTGAGAGCATCACGACGCTTGCCCGCTTACTTTCGCCAGTGCAGAAGCACCGATCGACTGCCGAAGAACTTGCTGCTCACTGCTCTCTGGTTCTCCCGAAATTATTTATGGTTCCATGCATTGACATCATCAGCTGTGAACGACCACTGTATACCGAGTGTCTTAAATTGGAAGTTACAATACTAAGAAAGGGTAAATAACCTCTGATTATTTTAGCTCTGGCGGCTACGGCGGACGTCAGGTAAGAAGTCGAAGGCTTCAGTTAGTTTGGTATGTAAATAAATGCGTTAATTAACATTTCAATTTTTTTTTTTAGGGTGTACTGTTTTTTCAGAATTGGAGCTCGTCCTCCGAACAGTATATCTGCGAAATAACAAAAATATTGTAGTGGACGTTACAAGGCCCAGAAATTTTACCCAGATAGGCGGCTTCACGCAGTAATTACAACGCCAGCGGCGCGTTCTGCGTGGATCGCTCGATCAATGCACGCTTTGAGGCCGGACTGCAAGCGCTACTATATGCGCATTGTGTACCGACGTGGCGGCTGTCAGCGGGAATGTCAGCGGAGTGACGAAATCGCTGGGTGGAGCGAACTACGTCACAGGCGCTGTGTTACTATGCGAAGCCGCCTATCAGGCTGACTTTTGTGGGCCTTGTAACACGCGCTACAATATTTTTAAAGAAAATTTATTTTCGTGCCTATTCGGAAGGCGAGTTCCAATTCTGCAAATACAACATACCCCCTAAAATTAAAAATATAAAATTAATCAACATATTTCGTTAATTAGTAAGTCAACCTTCATTGCTTTCCTTGTTGTTAGGCGTAGTGTTCCTCCTGAGCAGAACGGCGATGTAAGGTACCCAGGTTTCCAAAAGTGGCATAGATATAAAGCCCCGTTTTAACCAAGTCGTATACGAACGTGTCTGCGAGGCCTATAGGAATCCAAGGGTCCTGGAAGTCTTTATACAAATCTAACTCTTCCCTCTCCATGGAAAAGCCCGAACAGCGTCTGTCGAATCGACGAGCACTCAAAGGTCAAAGGTCGAGGAACACATAATTCCGAAAACCGAGTTAGCCCTCGTGAACTACAGTGCTTTCGCAATGAAATGTTGGAACAACCAGCACAACATCGGGCTCGTGAACGTGGTGTATTGCAGAGGTATATTTAATATCAGTGGATAAATGACGGAGTAATAACATTTCGGCCCCAACAGGGAAAAAGACGCCGCTGGTACTGCACATGTTAAAGACTCCAAAGTACTGGTATTGCGCCACGTGCATATGCATATCCATGAGCGAAATATACGAGCGCGGGTATATCTAGGCCCGAATGAAATGTCTCTGTCGCGGATACACAAGAGCAAATTTCATGCATCGTTAAGCGCGACCTAATGAGCGCTAGAAAGACGCCACCAACTTATTTCGCATCATTTTTTATTCGTTTTGTTGCTCTTTCCGCTCCGTCTTCCAACCCCATTTCTTTCGTGCCTGTAATATTTCTCTTACTCTCAAGCCTTTCTTTCTCGTTAATGGCTCGCTGAAGATGTTTTCGAGTGTATGAAAAGCAAAGTTTGTGCGCGTGCCCTCCATACCGGGCGTAAATTATGACCCCCGAGAAGCGATTCCATTAAAGAGCCTAAGCTGGAGGCCCCATCTCAATTTTGACGCTTTTGACGCTTCTCTCTCCTTTGTCTTCACCGCCAGCTGCTCCTTTGCTTTATTTTTTTGTACTTGTGCCAAGTTCCACAACTGTCCCTCGCTACCTCTACGAACCGCGACTCAGAGGGCTGTTGCAGTCCGAAGTCATTAATCTCTTTGACCGTAATCGTACGCTTTTTTAATTGCCTCATTAATTTTAAACTCACTCGTATGCATGAGCGTGCGCAAGAGGGAGCATGGTGACCTAAGCAAATTTTATATTTCGTTGGTTCTGGAAGCCGACGGCATGTCTTCAAGTTGCGGGGTAACCGCATCTGTGACAACATTTGGTTGCGAAGCATGCAATCGCCTTTCACTTTGCATCACCGCCTTGTCCTACATTAAATGCAAGACACACAAGGCGTAGCTGCCTCTTTCAATCCCAACTCAGTACTATAGAACACATGACTAGAGGAGAGAGATTTCGGATACGTACTTGCAGTCTCCCTTGCAAAAAAGAAAGAAGTCTCAGAAAAGTTTACTAGAATTTCTTATAGTTAACTGCAGAAGCATAATTAGTACTGCGGATTCATTTTGCAACCCGTCCGCTATGACCAAGCCTTCTGTTGAAATTGGAACGAAATTATCCACTATGAAGCTACCCAGCTACATGGTGAAATCACTTGTATACTACAAAGAAGTGCTTCAAAGAAACTGCATTTCCATCAAGACCGTGATGGTGATGATCAGTCAGCTGCTATTAATTCTCGCCGGCTACAGATAGTAATGCTGAGATTTATGAGGCTGTATACGGACGCTCGTTCGTAAGGCTCGTTCATGAAAAGACGCTATCAGTGTGTTAATATTACAGCTCATCAGTTAACAAGGGTAGTGTTTTTGTCCAACCTGTCGGAAGCGTTACAAACTGATTATGCATGCTAAATGTTTAGTAGGAGACAGGGGTTTTAGGTAGCCCGCTATTCCTTGGTCAATATGTCCCATGTCCAGATAAGTTGCATGTAAAGCAACGAGACGCCAAAGATTTGTAGCTCGTGGAAACAACATATTAGGTCCACTACTGACTAACATCACAATGGTAGCGAAGTCGGCGCTTGTTAAATCAGTGATCACCATGCTGTTTGATTGATGTATCATGCTACTGTATGCGGCAATCGTCGGTATCCGTTACGGCCGTATTGTAATAACTATCATAAGACTCGCATACAGCAGCAATCTCCCCTGCATGCATTGGACGCCTAATATTATATAACTGAAACAGTATAAAAGTCGCTAAGCAGAAATCGTTTGTGGAAGGCATTCATTAATAAAATGGGGCAACCATGCTATCAGCACGTTTCGTCATGTGTAAGGATGTCACTATACGCAGAAAAAGCAAGCTTTGATTTAAAGAAAACGTTAGCGTTGTAACTGATACGAAAACAAGCTTAGGATCGAAGCTTTCAAAAATAATTCGTCGCAGACACTTAAATATGAACTTCAGCGATGGACAAAAAGAATAAGAGTTTTGGTGAATCAAGCAAGGTCTATTTTCTAGTTCTTTGTACTCGTGTTTTCAAAAATTCAAGATGAAATCGTGGTAGGTTTTTTTTTTTTTTTTTAACCGAATAGAAAGAATAATTTGACTATCTTACAGCTTGCCTAATATGGTGTTGCAGGTTGTAATAGTCTCGATGAAGTAAACTCTTCAAGAGTATTTTTGTTAGCATACAGTCCTGAGCTACCGCGTTATGCAGCTACCTGTCGTAAGTGGTCGTCCTACATAGTTATAAAGCTTCACTTTTAACAACCCGTTCGGACATGCATCTGTGGTGTAGGAGCAACGTGCCGGACTAGGCATCTAACAGGCCTGGAAAGTTGATTCATTCCTGTCCCACCCTCTTGCCTGAAATGAGCAACTCAGGTTGGCAGCTCCTCGCAACTTTGTGGTGTCATGCTGTCTTGTTTCTCTACAGTACATCGAACAATCAGTGTTCGACCATGTCCAAATACCTCCCAGATCCATCCCATGATTTGCGTTCACAACGCTGACCATTAACTAACTCCTGACTATCTGCAGAACGGGGCGTTTGACTGTATCACGTTAAATTTATTAAGCACGCAGGCCCCGCGACGAAATAGTCCGCCTGCTATAGATGAAATAGATATATGAATTTGTAAACCTTGTAACAAAGTTTCGAAACCACGAGACACTACACGTAATCAATGCTGGAGGTTCTGTGCGGGTTCAGAGAATAGACACGCTGCATTGAACCTGTGGCGCCATCTGCCGCATGAAAAGAGAAGCTGATTATACGGGAACGGAAAGCTCGGTTATTTCGCGAGTATCGTTACACAAGTTCGCTTGTGCAGGCGTATTATGGCGTTCCTGGTGTTCATTATCATGCGCAAGGGATCCCATTGAATTCCTCTTATTCCATACATCTTGCTTTAATAATTGCTTTGGACCTCATTTCTATATAACGTACTTATATAGAAATAAAAGAAATGGCATACGGTGGTTTATCAAACTGTGCACAATGTGTATACAGTGCGAAATTGTTATCTCATAACTGGGTTTATTCTGTGCGAACTAGGCAGGTAGCTATGATATGGAAGAGAATGCTGATAGCGATTTTGGCTTGGAGCGCTTCTTGAAATGAGGCGGATCGTGGATCAGTGTCTTTGGCTTTCAGCTGCTGTTTGCAAGGTCGTGAGTTCGATAACGCGGCCGTATTTGATCGGTACGAAAACTGCGATGACAGTGCACGTTAAAGAACGCCAGGTGGTAAAAATGAATCAACAGCCCTTCGCTACGTACATTCATGTCGACGTTAATTCATATCAAACTATGAATACAAAATGTGAGCTGTCTAGGAACATCGATTCGTCCGCTCCGCAAAAGGACCTCGGTAAACGTTCTCAGCGCTGAGATATTAAATTTATCTTTCTAGTCTCGCAATGTAGAGTCTAGAAAAATAAACTCGCAGCTCTAATTACCTCGTTAAGATACGTACATTTGGGCTTTCCGGTGTCAGGAAGTTTAATTTTAGCCCCCTCAATATAACGGAACTTCAAAATTGAAAGCACCGTATACGCGAACCAATTACTCTCTCACACAACCGTTTTAATCGAGTGCATAGGGCCTCATTTGAACGCCTTATGATATCAGCAAAGGGGCGTAAGACAGGCTAGTTTCTAATCCGTCGCACAACCATCCATTACTGCCAACGTATTCGAAAACTAACGTCACCGGCTAACTTCCTCCGACGTTATTAGGTGTATAAACAGAAAAACCAGATGATAAATGCGAAAACGTGTGGGGAACTTAAATTAACCTGTATTAGGATTAAAAAGCGGGTAAAATAATTCCACAGTGCCGACGCTTTATTAAAACGACGTCATGCTCCGGTCCATGTCTCAGAAAAAATATGAAGGAAATGATTAAACGAAACAAATGCGATAGGAACAGAGGCTTGCGCGTTCAGCTCGCCCATACGAAATATGCCAGTTTGTCTCAATACTACGTGTAACGTAGGGAAAGAAATGTCTGAAAGCTTGATGAGAGGGACCTGTAATGCCACACAACACGCACTTCGAAATCATTTCTCTTAAAGGCTTACCCGCGACAAAACGGCGGACGCTTGCCTTTAGCATGACTTGTAAAGCGAACTATAAACAGTACCGCTGTTTTCATTGTGCTCTCACAGACCAATTTAGGACCGCCAGTGCTTCTGGCAAGCCCTCATCCTTCTGATGCTGCGATAAAAGACGCAGCGTAGATTGTTTCTTTCTTCATCGACAGCGTCTGCAGGTAGGCAGCCAGACGCTTGCATGTTCGTGCGTGTGTTTGTCCGCCTACGGTCACGATCACGTATACGTGTTTGTGCACTGGTGCTCTTGCGAAGGAAAGAGAGTGTGTTCACGTAAAAAAAAAAACACGGAAATAACATTAAACACTTCATCCTGCGAGAAATGGAGCGCCGGAACTCTTTTATCTTTTCCCTATCTGGCGGCATCGCAAAGCGCCAACAGCTCCGCCATGCAACGCGACACCGTGATGAATGGCTTCACTGCGCGATTATAATGAGATTAGTGCCGAGATTGATTACTGGCAAAGTGGACCCGAGAGCAAGTTTCGGCTGAAAGAGTTATCTCTTTCGCTATCCGAACGCTAGTGCTTTTATACGGAGAGCCGCCGAACCTTGCGCTGAACCACGAAACGAGGTCGGAAGATGAGGCGCGAAATATGCGCCCAAGCGCACGCACGCGCACGTACACATGCGCGAGCTCTTTGAAGAATACGCGAGACGTGCGCAAAGACGCGTGTGCTGTGCTTCCCTGCTCGTTGCCTGTCTGGGATGATGATAAAACGCAGGAGGACGACCCTCCCCACGGTTCTCTCCCAAGCAAGTAGCCAAGCGACGGGAGTATGCTTGCGTGTAAGAAGGAGGGGGAAGGGGAGAGGGGGACTACAAAGAAAACGATCAGTCGTGAGCGCCTTCGGTTCATTAAACCACGCCGTAATCAAAACGCCGCGACGCGATCGGTGATTTACTTGTCACGTGTAAAGTTTCAATCACGGGCATTCTTACCGGAGTTTCTGAGGAGGTGTTTACAAGGACAGTCCTTAGCACAGGCGCTCGTTCGCGTTGTACTGAGGCAGATAGAGTTCACTAGTATCATTGTCACGGGATGTTTGACAGTATTCGGGAATTCTACACGGGGGCAAACAGATGTGTATGCACCCCAAACTAACATTGAATACAAAAGGTATACGACTGCAGAAACCAGACACTGAAAATGTTGGCCTGCAGGTGTGTATTCTGCACACGTGTGCCGGTACCATCGCTGTGTAGATTTCTATTTCACATCTACCCGACAGATCGCAAACAAATGTAAAATTTTCACAGCTTGGTGATATCCAAATAATCAGCCTCTTACCCGCATGCACACATTTGCAAGAAGACTGAATTTTCTTTGATGAGAATGACAATTGAGCGCTGCATGCTTCTGCATGCAGAGAACGCCGAACTCGAAGCCAAAGGGCGAATCAAAAGTTCTAAGCTCACGAGACTTAAGAATACATGACGCCGCTACCTTCCATGAACCTTAGATACAATTATCAGACAGTGCTGCATGAAAAAAACTGCCATGTGAAAATTAATAATTAATAAAAAAAAAACAGAAACGCACTAGTGTTTTGGGTTTCTAAAGCGAATGATCAAGCATTAGCCGGTTTTGTTATCGCAAGGAAGTCTAGACATACTGTAGTTGACCTAATACACAGGAATTGCCAACCATTATAGGCCCCTTAGGGTGGTGCAGTGGTAAGACGCCCGACTACTGTGCCGGAGTTCCCGGGTTCAACCCCGACCACGGCGGCTGCGTTTCGATGGAGGCGAAACGAAGAGGCGTCCGGGTTCTGTGCGATGTCAGCGCACAATAAAGATCCCCAGGTGGTCGAAATTACTCCGCAGCCCTCCACTACGGCTCCTCTTTCTCTCTTTCCACTTTCACTCCCACCTTCTTCTTTTCCCTTGCGGCGCAGTTCAGGTGTCTACAGCAACAAGTGTGACAGACACTGCGCGTTTTCCTTCCTCTGAACCAATTAATAATAATAATAATAATAATAATAATAATAATAATAATAATAATAATAATAATAATAATAATAATAATAATAACAACAACAACTATTAGAGGTGCAGAATGGCTTCGATGGGGCAGGGATAGGCAGGTCACCGCCGCTAGCCTGCCATCGAATTTTATCTGTTGTAGGCCGTCACTGCACCCGCCACCACTTCGGTGGTGGACGACGGCTGTTGTTGCGGCGCGCGTCTTTCTCTGCCTCTTCCTTTTCTTTCTTTATTTTCTCTTTTGTCTGCACGAGGCAGCGGAGATGGCTCAGCTACAGAGCCAGTAGCAGGCCCGTGCATTTTCTTTTCCTTTTTCCTACAGCCACAACAACAATAGCGCGCTGGAATGCCACAGCGGCTGCCCCCCCCCCCCCCCCCTTTTTTTTTTTTCTCCAGTAGAGGGCTTTCGGGCGCCGACGCCAACCGCAGAGAATTGAATTAATTAGCTGCATTGTAAACGATAGACGCATCTTGTTGCTTTGCAACCTGAGGAGCGGAAACGCGTTTTTTTTTTTTTTTTTTATCACACAGTTCTCCTAAAATAAACTCATGACCATATAGACCAATGCGAGTTAATTGTATCGCTGCCGTCAGCGTCAAATGCTCTGCAGGACAGGAGTAATAGATTCTAAACGTGTGGACTGAATAGGCCGCATTAGTTTTAATTGGTATCGACGGGGTCGTATAAGTGTTTAGAACGTCAACAAGCCGATTTTAAGATTTGGTCATCACCCCCCTCCCCCCTCCACATCTCAAAAGATCTGCCCGACTTTGGCGCCTACTTTGGCGCTGGCTATGGGTCCAAGCAGTGTCTGCCTATTTTCCTGTAGCTGATTGATTTATAGGAAGGGAAAGGCGCGGTTACTGTCTCAGTTGTTTTCTGTGGACACCTCAACCGCGCCGTAAGGGAAGGGAGGAAGGTGGGAGTGAAAGTAGAAAGAGAGAAAGAGGAGCCGTAGTGGAGGGCTACGGAGTAATTTCGACCACCTGGGGATCTTTAACGTGCGCTGACATCGCACAGCACACTGACGCCTCTTCGTTTCGCCTCCATCGAAACGCAGCCGCCGAGGTCGGGTTCGAACCCGGGTACTCCGGCACAGTGGTCGGGCGTCTTACCACTGCACCACCCCGGCGGGGCCTATTTTCCTGTAGCGCACCAAAAACTTTAAACTCGGCTGTGTCATGTTGTCTGATGATGTCAAACAACGAAACGCCCAGTCAGCCCCGGCCTGTCGCGTGCAACTGTCACCAGCCAGAGGAATGCCCGTGATGTTTTGATTTCAAAGCCCAAGACGTCAACGCCACCGCCGATGCAATGTTATCTGGAAAACGGAGCCTTTTCGGCTGCAGCTTATATGAAACCTTCATGGGACGATTGGATGTCTGCTGCAACAACTCTGCGAAATCAGGTAGATTACTTTGATGCTTTATCTTGATGTCGATGCTTCACAAATGCGACAAAATCATTGAGCAGGATGAAGCTGGGGTGGAGGGATAAGTCAAGACTCTAGAGCGGCATGGGCTGATGGACACACACCACCTAATAAATTATGTGGGGAAGTGTTTGGCGCTTATGGCTGGCTTTCAGGCATGTCTGAATAAATTTCACTGGAAGATTTGGGGATGAGCAATGAGTTGGTCATAAGATGGGAAGTGGCGTTGCTGGTTGGGGAGATGCGTTTGTGTGTTAATGTTGGCACTTCTGAAGAGCGAATGTAGGCAGGGTTAGTGAGAAGCAAGTAGGCTACCTCACCAGTTTGAAAGGGTGAAGAGGGGGGGGGGGGGGGGGGCGTAATGTGTAGGCAGCTGGTGGGTGATGTTTCTGGAGGGCAAAGGCTTCATTATTTAGTATCAAAAACAGGCAGATGACGAGAATTTCGCATGATGGTGCTGGTAGTGCTGCTTGCAGTAATTCAATATAAGTCACCGTCTGTCCCGGATTTGGCGCATTTCATTGGCCAGCTCCGTGCTATCATCACTCACGTCAGGCCGGGTTTGACGTTCCCGGTGAAAGTATAGAAAGACAGCCTTCGAGAGTTCTAATAGCTTACAGAGGGCAATCGCATGACGTTAGGCTCCCCGAGCTCTAAAGCGTTAAACTCATCTGGTCATGGTTGTCGCCTGTGTTGGCTCCACAGCACACCTTCCGCTGTTGGCAGGTGACAAAATGATGTGAAGGATATTCGCCCCCTCTTAGAGGGAATATGGGAGAGGGAAGTAGGTCAGATGACTGGAGGCGAAGATTGGCTTATTCTAGAGCGGAGCAATACGTACAGCCGCCCAAATCATTCCTGCGTGGCGGCCGCATTATCTGTGATTCTGAGCGGGGAACCAACCTGCGACAAGTCCAAGTGCAAATAAGGGCTCACCAAGTACTTGCATAATCGTACCTTTTCAGCACGTTTTATCAGCCCTAAGGCTCAGGAACACAGAAAAGGTGGCTTTCGCACCAGTTAAAAATTTGAGTGGCTGTACATAATCGGAAGGTAGCTGACACACGGTAAGAACTTGAAAAGTGGTCACCGTGGCAAAAGAAGGTTACGGCGAAAACGGAGGAATGAGTAAGCAGAGGGTGGTCGCCATTGGATGAATCCGGAGGCTATGAAAAGGGCCCGTTGACTTGACATCCAACACGTGAACAAGTCTTCAAGATAGCATGCGTGTAGTTTCATTTTGGATTTATGTACGAGCTTCGCGCAGCTGCCTTCGCAAGAATGTGGTTCAAAGGCTGGTAACTTCGTTTGCAGCAACGTATGAGTAAACCTTAGAAGATAAAAACACACATGAGCCCGAGCAAGTTTGGACGGGCAATACGAACCCCTCCTATGACTGAAAAGCGTTCACCCATCTATCCACGCGCAAGAATTCATCAGCTGGATAATGTGACACCATTCTCGCCGCTTCGATGTATAATCACGGCGAAAGGCGCTAACGAGATAGCGTTTCAAGAAAGAACGATGTTTCAAACACGTGGCACATTAGGCGTCTAAAGTATCCCCCTTTTTGTCGAGAACTTCAAGCCGACCGAAGACAGGCTGGGGCCACGGAGACGGCCCTTCTTTTGTGGTGTCCGCAGCGCCGCCACCCTTTGAAGCAAGCCGGCCGGCTCGCAGCTGACAGGGCACTGAAGAGAGAACGGCTCATTTGCGCGGCTTCCTGCGTGCTTTGAGCCAAGGGGGACAAAACAGCTCCGTCGTCGGCGTCGACGGACAAGCGGTGTGACGTGCCTCGCCGCAACACGTGCGACGTAGCATTCTCACCGGCTCCTCGGCGTTGAGAAAGAGCGCACTGGTGGGTAAAATGGCCGGCCGTCCACGGTGGGCGGGTCGCTGGCCACGAACGCTTCGCGGAGTGCATGCGAGGGGGACCCCTTTCTTTCTCCGGGCGGCGTTTGCTCGCGTCACTTCATTAGCACATCTGCTAGGAACGAGCAGGCGAAAGAGATGCTGTCATGAGGTCGTCCTCTAACGTGCAATTTCTGCCCCGCGGGCAAGCGCGAGGCGTTAAGGGAAGTAGGTGTCAAGAGGGCGGGCCCACCGCAGTGCACGTGGCAGGCCAGACTGTTAGTCAAAGCAACACGTTGGAGTCATGCTGCGCTGGAGGGATAGCAGGTGCTTGAACGTGGGAGCCTCTACAAAGCTGTACGACGTTAGCGGTGGCTGTTAACTAGTGAGTCTCGGCTAACACGCAAGAAATGCCTTTTAGTTTTTCGACACTGTACGACCCTGACCTTGCGAACGCGCTCTGCACATAGTGCATATAGGTCTTGGCCCTGACCGTGGAATTGCCGTAAGGTGAGACCACGTTAGCGCTGTCACACTGGGCATGGCTGCTGTTTTGTCTGCCAAATATCGGTCGTATAGATCAATGCCTCCACCCCCATTCCCCTTCTGTCTTTTCCCGAACCCCCCCCCCCCCCCCCCCCCCCCGCCTAAACAAACGCATGAATATTTGTTTTATCGGTTTGTGATGAGCTCAGGTCGCTGATGTAAACCTTCACCTGGAACCCCGATTCTTGTGCGCCACAGAATAATAGCCCTGTTCCTCTGCAAGCCTTAGCCGCGATTATGGCAACCGTCATTGTCGGTAATTGTTTTATGTGCGGTTACACGGCAAACTGCCCTGCGGTTCGCTCACCGGAACTTGTGAGACCGCAACTAACACCTTTTAGGATTGATTGATTTATAGGAAGGTAGGACGGGCAGCCTGACTACATGGTTGAATGCGGAAAACCTTGTTGTACGCTTAACCGCATTATAGCAGATTGCAGAGAGCAGGCAGGGCGCGGGCAGTTAATATGTTAACAGGGCGCAGTATCTGTCACGCTTATTTCTGTGGACACATGAACCACGCCGTACGGGAAGGGAGAAAGGTGGGAGTGAAAGTAGAAAGAGAGAAAGAGGAGCCGTAGTGGAGGACAACGGAGTAATTTCAACCATCTGGGGATCTTTAACATGCGCTGACATCGCACAGCCCACGAACGCCTCTTCGTTTCACGGGCAGTCGGTTTTCAACCGTTTACGCCGCTTCCTCGAAACCGTATACCATGATAAAATGTAAAAAAAAGCGATGACAACAACAATCATGCATGACCCTTAGCGAGCTGCAGTACTCGGGTATAATCACGACAATAAACGATACCAACTTCTTGTTGTTCCAATGTACTAAGCAAGCCAGAGAAATCAAATCCTAGCACCTGCAAATTTGTCTGCCGCTAGCTTCTTTTTTTTTTAGCTAATAAGAAAAATATTTAAGAGCGGACTGTTTTAAAGTTGCAGAGGAACACTGTGACGGCACGGGCGTAGAAAGGACTTCACTGCAGACTTGATTTGTATCGCTTCGATAGCAACCATTAGCTATATAGAAAATGAAACCTACTTCCCCACCAGACGTAACCGTCGCTATTGTCGCTGTTTCTATCGCGATCTTGCCTCTAGAGGCCTCTGTGAGGGCCCTGAAACGCAATTTGAACTTTTTGACGAAGCGGCTTTCTTATTGCATATTCAAGCTTTAAGACAGACATGCGACTGAGACAGTCAGTGAACGGCGAACGTGCCGCGCGCCGCGCTCGTGTGTGTGTGTGTGTGTGTGTGTGTGTGTGTGTGTGTGTGTGTGTGTGTGTGTGTGTGTGTGTGTGTGTGTGTGTGTGTGTGTGTGTGTGTGTGTGTGTGTGTGTGTGTGTGTGTGTGTGTGTGTGTGTGTGTGTGTGTGTGTGTGTGTGTGTGTGTGTGTGTGTGTGTGTGTGTGTGTGTGTGTGTGTGTGTGTGTGTGTGTGTGTGTGTGTGTGTGTGTGTGTGTGTGTGTGTGTGTGTGTGTGTGTGTGTGTGTGTGTGTGTGTGTGTGTGTGTGTGTGTGTGTGTGTGTGTGTGTGTGTGTGTGTGTGTGTGTGTGTGTGTGTGTGTGTGTGTGTGTGTGTGTGTGTGTGTGTGTGTGTGTGTGTGTGTGTGTGTGTGTGTGTGTGTGTGTGTGTGTGTGTGTGTGTGTGTGTGTGTGTGTGTGTGTGTGTGTGTGTGTGTGTGTGTGTGTGTGTGTGTGTGTGTGTGTGTGTGTGTGTGTGTGTGTGTGTGTGTGTGTGTGTGTGTGTGTGTGTGTGTGTGTGTGTGTGTGTGTGTGTGTGTGTGTGTGCGTGCGTGCGTGCGTGCGTGCGTGCGTGCGTGCGTGCGTGCGTGCGTGCGTGCGTGCGTGCGTGCGTGCGTGCGTGCGTGCGTGCGTGCGTGCGTGCGTGCGTGCGTGCGTGCGTGCGTGCGTGCGTGCGTGCGTGCGTGCGTGCGTGCGTGCGTGCGTGCGTGCGTGCGTGCGTGCGTGCGTGCGTGCGTGCGTGCGTGCGTGTGTGTGTGTGTGTGTGTGTGTGTGTGTGTGTGTGTGTGTGTGTGTGTGTGTTGAAAGCGAGGGGTAGAGGTCATCGGCGTTGACTTGCCGGAGACACTTTGAAAAGGACGAACGCGCTCCACATTCACCCGCCGCCTTTGGCCTACCACGAACGTTCAGCATGAAGGAAAGTTGTGCGAGTAAGCAGCCCGACCTGACGCCAGCTTACAGCCTTTGTGCGCTCACACAGCGTGATAATGACACAGCGTATAATATTGAGAAGCATTCTTGACTGCTACTAAGCCCGAAACTTTCATTCGTCTTTGTTTCTTCAACCCCGTTTCGCCTGTCAGTCTAAGCTTGCCGTTGAAATTTGACTCATTTGCTCTTGACGTTGCCTTTACGGTAAAGCAAGGTCAAAGGCTTCGCGGACGCTAGAACTACTCAGAGGTCGGCAGTGAGAAAAAGTACGGCGCATACACAAAAACCACATGTGCAGCTGCGTCTATGACAAGGGCTGATGCGTTAAAAATACCCCAAAATTTACTCGTTTGCGAGAAAATGTCTATGCCACAGAACAAGGTCCCATGGTGTGAAAAGCCCACCACGCGCTTAATAGGTGTAACGCTCGCACAGCGCGCGTAAGCAGAAATGTCCGGTTCGAGCAGTGGCAACGTGAGGCTTGTAGCTCGTCTTCCCTTTTGTAGGCTCCCCCCCCCCTCTTTCTCTCTCTCGTTCGCGGAAAGTCTTCCTTCAGCAAAGAGTCAAGCCGAGCCGTAAGTGAGCGGTACAGTCCGCCACGCCCACGCGTTTTGAAACGCGCGTACACTGAGCCGGCTCTCTCCCCGTATACAAATGCGCGATGGGCGAAGGCTGCCGTCTTTTACGACATGCGTGCACCTGCCTGCCTTGTACGCAGCGGTTTTTCTGTTCGTGGGTGGCCTTACAACAGGGCTGTCCGGGAAGAAAACACCCGAGGTTGACGCAAAACAGGAACTCTTTTCGGGTAAATGGTAAGAGGCAAGCGTGCGTGTATTCCAGTCTTATGTAGCGAGCTCCTATTACACTCGTCCATTAGTAGCAAAGTGTCTGACGCATTTCGCTACTTTATTATTTATACGCATCCTGTGCTTTGAGGTTTTACCTGTGCACGCGAAAAGTACAGTTCAGAAGGTCCGAGGAAGTTGCGATAAATGTTTTCTTTTTTTTTTAAATCTAATTTTGAAAACTGTCCATTTATGGTAGCAATATTTACCCATTTTTACTTATCTCTGTCTTTATATAGAGAATTCGAAGTAGACGGATACATTTGCACTCATATAAGCTTATAAAAGAAGCCTTGGGCATCGCTATACCATGTATGGCTGCTGTGACTATAAACTATATGCAGCTGAATATGAAACATGTATACATGTTTCAAGTGCAGAAATGCCTCCATATTTCTCTCTCCTTCATCCTTGTATGGCTTGGATCCACCGCGGGGGAGAAAAGCAACGGTTATTATATTCCTGTCTTGGTGACTTCAAGTACTGATGAGTTTCTTATTACAGTGCATGACAGCCAGGCACAATCTAGTCGCACCTTCACGCGTGTGATATATCTTCCCCCTGTCTCCACATCGTATACCATTCTTACACCAGGGAACAGCCGGCTGCCTATCCCTGGGTATGACAGAACAAAGGGGACACCCAGAAGCGTTATGGTTCAGTGCCCCAGCGCATTTTCTAGGACATCACTGAATCACGCGAATCAAGTCGGGGTTCACTGTTGGATACCTCCTCCTCTGTAAGCTCAACTCTTTTGCCTATGTTTCGTTAAAATATCTTCACTTTCAGTATACACCTCTTTCTGTCATTTCCTTCATCACTCCCGTGTCTGATTAAACCTACATATATCTTGATGAGCTTTGAAAGCAACCTCATTTCATTCAAACCTATTCTATAAAGATGGTTTCACTATCGTTAGGTGCTGTGCTTCACCGCAGGACGTACGTGCAATAGGAAAACGTGACCTCGTGCTAATCGACAGAAGGTTTTTAAAACATCAGTTGATAAGGTTTTAGTATTCGACGAGCAAAAAGGAACTGAATGTGTGAAATTTGCTGGGGATACACTTGAATTAAGTATTTATTTGCCATCATTCGGAATGGCGACGACTAAAGCCGATTAAAGGTGTGATGGCAATCAAGCGTCTCTGCAGAGAAATGCTCCATGTAGGGGCGCATGGCGACAACAGGGGCCGTTATACATTTCCAAGGCGGGAAAACGCTGCCGCCGTGGTCGGATTCGAACCCGACCACGGCGGCAGCGTTTCGATGGAGGCGAAACGAAGTGGCGTCCGTGTGCTGTGCGATGTCAGCGCACGTTAAAGATCCCCAGGTGGTCGAAATTGCTCCGTAGCCCTCCGCTACGGCTCCCCTTTCTCTCTTTCCACTTTCACTCCCACCTTCATTCCTTCCCTTACGGCGCGGTTCAGGTGTCCATATAGCAAGTGTGACAGGTACTGCGACTTTCCCTTCCATGTGAACCAATTATTTATGCTGGTTCGAAAGAAGAAAAACGCCGTCGGTGTTAAAGCCCGCGGAGCGTTGTCTAACGCCGCTCGATGACGCACCCGCGGGAAAGAGGAAGGGAGAGTGACAATCTTAAATCTTGCTCCAGCTAACGTGTAAGCTTCTCCGCATAACTTGAACGCGTGAGAAGAAGCCTGCACACTGGCAAGGATTTAGTAGGCAATTAAGTCATCGTTTGAAATGCTAGCGAAGAAAGAAAAGAAAAATATAGAGCTTTGAGATACTTCATTTGCAAGCTTCGCACACTCGAACAGATGAACTTCCGTCTAGCTAAGAGAAGAACACGTTCTTCTAGGTCACCGCGGTGGGTCAGAGCTGTGCAGCTCTTTTACAACGAGCGATATGGCAGAAGCGACATTGAAACTGCTTGCAACAATTAAGGCGACAATCGCTATTATTTTGTCGTCAATATCACTTGATCGCCACATTGTCTTTGTCCGTCTTTGTCTATACGGCATAAACTCTGTACCGGTTTGATTGTTTTGACCGGCTTCCGCCTTCTCCTCGAGTCATTATTTCTTCTTCCAGTTTTCGTGTGCTATGCCAGGCAAAACTAATGCTGACATGGCACATTATGCCACTTGTAGAGGACAAGGTACTTAGGGTCCTATACTTTGCATTAGACTCTGCCGCAAGACCGAGTGAATCCATATCCAGAACATACCTCAAAACCTATGCGTTTACCACTTCTTTTTCAGCCTTGGTGTCATTAGAGGTGTTACCGGTACAAAATTTACAACAGGCCTAATTACCTCCGCGTAACTTTGTGAACGGGTATTCTATCGCTTTTGTGGCGATCTTCATTTAATTAGGGGCTATTAATCGGCCACAACTTGCCAAATAACTTGTTTTGACAAATAGCATTTTCTTTTCGCCTATACTTTATCTCTGGGAATCGCCGAGGACGGTCTAAACGCACTGTTACCTTACCTTTCACTCTTACCACCATAGTTAAAAATCACTTAAAGAAACAGCTCTTCCTGCACGGTTTTGACGATTACGACGCCTCGAAAGCAGTGATCGTTTCAAGAGTCGAGGACAATAACTGCCCCTACAATAATCTCCTCGCGTTCCCCATCGCGTGATGTCCGTACACAAGTGCGAGTTGAGGGGACGCTTGTCAAGCTCGCATTATGTGCGCTATCATCTCCGCCCACACGCCCACTTCCGTCAGCGGAGGAGCGCGCAAAACAACACCGTGGCAAAGTGTTCCGGCATCGCCGCTACGCGCTGCATTTGTGCGTGCACACAGCGCCGTCGCGGCAGCTGAGAGCGTATAGCCTCGGGCCCTGAGACAATGGGTGCCGTCGCATCACGCGTGCGTTATGTATAGAGCCAGTTTGTCATGCTAAAATCAAGCGTGGCCGCGACAGACAATGAACAGCGCGCGGCTCTCTTAGCGTTATTCACAGCGCGCGCTGCTCTATAAGCGTGTTTTTTGTGATGCAAACGCTGCGCTGACGTTGTCACAGCGAGCGTATGTATACCTGCCTATGGAAGCGCGGAATGAGCGCCTACTCTACTTTTTTTTTTCTTCTTCTTCCGTAAGCTGTGCACACGGGCGTGAAAGGGACTGCAGAGATGCCGAGCTTCACGCGCGGTGATGCACGCAGAGAATGCTATCCGACGCCATGCAGGCACGCCACCTGGTTCTGCCAAGACGGCTTCGCTTCCGGTCGAAACCTATAACCTTTATGACGTGTCATATAGCGGGCCTTTTTACCGCGCTAAAAGGCAGCTACTTTTCGATTGTAATGCTATTTTGACCCATAGCGATAGTCCAGGGAAGTTCGATGCTAATAGTGTTAATTTAATTATTTATTATTTATTTATGGCAATGAGTTTGCCACACGGCATAAAAGGTGGTGGTAGAGTCACAGGAATGTGTGGAGTGCAGCCATGTGCAAGAAGTCACATAAACTGCGTGCATAAATGTTGTTTGTTATCCATAAGTGGAAATGAGAATCATTAGTCGGTGAGAGTCATTAGAGAGACTTCTGATGCGCGTAGAAGAAGAGAGTGAGAAGTTTGGGCTTAAACTGAACATTAAAAAGACAAAGATCATGACGTCTTGCCCTATCAAGTACTGGAGCATCAATGGACAAGAGGTAGAAGCTGTGACAGATTTTCTGTTTTTTGGGCTCCAAGATTACCTCGGAAGGAGACTGCAGCCATGAAATTAGGAGACGCCTGCTTCTGGGAAAAAGATCAATAGTTAGCCTTGACCGCCTAGTAAAGAGCAGAGACATTAGTCTGCCAACCAAGATCCGTATAACTCGTGCTATGGTCTTTCCAGTTGTGATGTATGGATGCGAGAGTTGGACTGTGAAAAAGGCTGACCGCCGAAGAATTGACGCGTTTGAATTGTGGTGCTGGCGAAGACTCTTGAGAGTTCCTTGGACTGCCAGAAGGTCAAATCAGTCGATATTGTCGACCATAAACCCTGACTGCTCATTGGAGGGTCAAATTCTAAAGTTAAAGCTCAGCTACTTTGGTCATCTGATGAGAAGAGATGAATCGCTGGAGAAAGATTTGATGTTGGGAAAGGTTGAGGGTCGCCGAAGAAGGGGTAGGCAGCGAACGCGATGGTTAGATGGCATCCTCGAGGCACTGCAGATGAAATTATGTGATGTTAGGAAGATAGTGAGAGACCGGAAAGCGTGGCGTGACATGGTCCATACGGTCACGAAGAGTCGGACACTACTGAACGACTGAACTAAACAGAGTCAGTGAAAGTCCAGCTTTTTGTAAAATGGTCTTGAGTATATGCGAAGTTCCTGGGCATGTCCATATTAGATGCCGGACAGTGGTGTCGCAAGCGCGTTCTTCGCAGTGTGGGCATTTGTCGGGAACTGGAATAGTAGGACTTTGCCACTGGTGTCGAACGGCAGGCGTAAGGGCCACTCCGACTCTCAGCCGTCTCAGAAATACCTACTCTACCCTTGTTAGATTGGGGGGAAGGAGGTACGTACACACGGGGGAATTAGAGCACGTGTACGCTGCCTGAGGGATGCTGCTGATGTCAAATGGGTCAGGAGTAGATCCGGTGGCAAGGAATCATGAATAGGTTGCGACACATCTGCTGCATGAGGAAGCACGTCTGCTGCTATGGTATTCAAATTTGTGTTGTCTTGAACGCAGTGAATGATTATAGTCACTGAGTAACGGTGACAAGCAGCATGTATAGTCTGTGCGATCCTAAGAGTGCCATGGACTTTCTTTAAATGCTTTAGGGCTTCCTTAGAGTGAGTCATTATGTGTACTTGATTAAACGTAGGGTCGGCAGGTAACGCTTCTATGGCGTTTAAGATAGCTTGCAATTCGAAGGCAAGAGTTGATTTGGCGTCGGTAAGGTAAGTTCGATTGGTGTTCAGGTGAGGGTGGGTTGAGCTTATAAAAGCAACTGAACAACCTGTTAGGGCTACGGCTGCATCTGTGTAAATAATACAGTCATCATGTGTTGCGCAAGACATACTGGGAATGATGATGAGAGCTGCGACTTCTTGGTGAGTAAAGGCTTATTAGAAGCAAGGTGGTAGTAGTCCCATAGAGGTGGCTGGTTCTCTAATTCAGGACGAAGGTGAAGCTTTTCTTGTTCTGTTTATCTGTCTTTGGGCAGTTAATTCTGCCAACGTGTTAAGGTGGGCGTACTCCTGGAGTAGACGGATAGGAGTTGATCGAGGCAGTCCCGTAATGACTCGCATGGCCTCATTACGCTCATTATGCTAATAGTGAGGTAGCGGAATTGAATCACGGCCGCCGCGGCTGCGTTTCGATGAGGGAAATATGCAAAAATGCCTATATGTTGCGCAATGAAAAGTCCATATAAGCACTAGCACTTTTTCTCTCTTCCTTGCTTCCCTTTCGATTACCCTTTCCTCACGGCGTGGTTAATGTGTCTATTGTGGTTTATCCAAAGTTCAACAGTCTCGGGTGACCCCTCCACTCTCCCCTTCCTTTTTGGTATAAGTCCGTCTTACCGGTCCGCGCAGGTCGATTCTACAGCAAGGCGGACATTATGTACCTACGTTGTAGCTTTCAGTGATTAAATGAATAAAAAGTAAAATTGACTAATCAACTTTTCTACATTTGACTATGCTAAGTTTCTTGTTGAAGGCCTTCAACTTAATATAATTTTGGTCCCTATAGCAACTGAGCGCACTTTTTTTTCTTCACCGGCAAAGCAGTTCGAAATATCTAACGCAAAAATGCGCAATTTTTTGCTCCTAAAGTTGGCTTCCCGCAAAGCGGATTTTTAAAATGACGCCCCTCTCGTTTTCGATACAGCAAATACGGAAGCCATTTAACTATTTTATGCAGTTGAAGTAATTAACGTGATTTCCGCGACAATGCTACACCCAACAGCGCGTTTTAAAAATTGTAATTGAGCAAAGCCAACTTTACAAGCTTAAACAAGCGTATTTTTGACATTCAACATTTCGAAATGCATTGCCCTTAAAGGAACTTTACAAACTGGACTCAGCTTCTATATTGACAGCCCCCACTTTCTTACTATAACGTTGGCCCTTGAAATAGAAAGTAAAAATCTGATTATCTAATTTTAATTATTTAGTCGTGTGATTACTGAGCTCTATCACGTGCAGCCTTTGCCAAAACTTTAGATCCCAGGGGTTTGCTTCTGAGCTACACCATGTGGCTCATTATGAATTTTCAGTGCTCAAAATCTGCTCAACGTAAGATTTTTTTGTCGTGGGCCCTCATGGACAAACTTCCACGAATGTTGTAGAAGTGTTACTACATAGCTTAGAAGCAGACCCTCTGGTCTTGACAAAGAATTACATGATACCCGCCTCTGCTGTGCAATCCACCTGCACGGACCTCACGACGTAGCTCTCGAAGAGTTTTAAAAACTATCTGCAAATATTTAAGAAAGAACGCCCGGTATGCCTATTTGAAGAAAAGAAAAAAGGTAGAAAACTTTGGCAGCCATTGTCGCTTAAGGTTTAGTTGACAAGATACCACTTTTTTGCATTTCCTGTGCTCAAATTATATATTAATTTAACTATGCGCACAGATATTAAATATATTATATGATATACTACGTTATATTAAATGTTATAATTGAATATGCTGTATAATATATTGCATTCAATGTGCAATATATGATATTAAATAACCACAAGTACGCCCTTGTCTCCTGCCATTTTCTAAGGGAATGAATTTCCTGAAGGTGTGCTGAATTTTAAGTGAGTAGAAATTTTCGTTAACTATAACACGAAAATGGACTTTTCTGTGTTACTGTCTTGTTTCTGCCTGGATGTAAGAACATCTTTGTACTGTTGATTTTTTTTTTTTTTTTTGACCTGAACGCATTGTAAACACTCCTGCACGGGCCCAGAAAGGGCCTGCAGTATGTTTAAATAAAAATAAATATATACTGATACAGATAGGCTCAAGACGAGAACAATGAGGTCGCCTGTTTTTCAGGCACTGCATCCGCGCGGCAGTTGAGCACATTTTGATCACATTCCACGAGTACCATTCGTGGTTACAGCCAAGAGTGCGTACGTAAGTGAGCAAATAAGGCCATAACACAGAAGGCAAAGGCCTCCTGGCGCTCTGAGTTTTCACGGCGTCATCGGCATGCCGCTGGCTACCTCGCGCTAAGTATGTGTGCGCAAACGCTGTGTCTATACGTGCCGCCAGCCAGCCGCCTCACACGCAGAGAGGCGACGTTCCATTAGCATGCAGTCCATCCCAGCGCGCTGTACGTGGGAGCGGCCGCGTCGGCGGCGTCCACCGCCGTTCCCGCGCGCAGTGACCGGCAATCATGGCGGCGGGTCAAGCGTGTCCGGCCGTAGTCGCGCATAAATTAGTCCCCAGACAATGACTCTGTTTGCGCATTTCATTATGTTGATGAGCGTCCAGCAGCCGCTGCTTGCTTTCTCACCCCCCGCACATCTCCTCCCCCATTTCGAGTCGCCGAAAAAAGGCGCCGAATTATAACGAGCCTGCGCCGAGGAACGTCACACAGTTCCAGCGTGACGTGCCTGCTTGACAGCTGCCGCGGCGAAGTTCAACGTACGCGCATCGGCAGCAGAAGTGGAATCCTGCGAAGGGGTCGAGAAACTGCAAGCATGTCAGCAAATCGAGCAAATGTATGAAAGCGGAAACTCAGGGATGAAAGAAGGCCAGTGGACTTCTCATGTTGATTTTTTTCTTTCTGTCCTATCCGAAGAGACCTGAGAGCTCCAATTGAAGAAATGTGGCCCACCTGGCCGGTCCAGACTGCACGGCCTCCTTGTGTGAGAAGGGGAAATACGCTGGAAGCTGACAGTGTGTTCTTCTCTTGTCCCTATCTTGAAACCGTTTGTAAATGCTTTCAAGCATGGCAGAATTCCGTTAAAGATAGCATTCAGAGGGCGGTCAAATAGATCTTTTTACTGTCCCTTCCGCGGGATTGTTTTTCAGAAAATGCTAGTTCTTCGCCGCAGCCGAGTTGGCTTTAGGCGCGAAACAATACTGTCATGTCATGTGGAGGTCCTGTAAGCGTATGTAAAAAGTCGGTAATGTGCATATGATAGTTTTAGAAACAGAAGTTTGCTGCTGTCTTCAATCCATTTCAGCTTTAATGATACACGAGTGAGCTGCACTGGTGAAGTTTCGATTGTGAGAATAGGGTGAACCACAAGGCTTACCGAAGGGATATCTACCATATATATCTGCCATGAAAGCTCATTTTTGACAAGCCGTGTCATTCCTTGTGTTCATCATCATCATAATCAGCCTGACTATACCCACTGCAGGGCGAAGGCCTCTCCCATATTTCTCCACTTAACCCGGTTCTGTGCTAGCTGCATCCACTTGACCCCTGCCAACTTCTTAGTCTCATCCGCCCACCTAACTTTCTGCCGCCCCCTGCTACGCTTTCCTTCCCTTGGAATCCAGTTTCTTACCCTAAGCGACCATCGGTTATCCTCTCTTCGCACTACATGTCCTGCCCATGTCCATTTCTTCTTCTTAATTTCCACTAGAATGTCGGTAACTTGAGTTATTTCTCTGACCCACTCTGCACGCTTCCTATCTCTTAATGTTACTCCTACCATTTTTCGTTCCATAGCCCTCTGGGTTGTCCTCAAATTAAGTAGAACTCTCTTGGTTAGTCTCCACGTTTCAGCGCCATAGGCGAGTACAGGTAAGATGCAACTGTTATATACTTTCCTCTTTAGCGATACCGGTAAGCTGCTAGTCATAATCTGCGAGTGCTTGCCAAATGCGCTCCATCCTAAACTTATTCTTTTTGTTATTTCCTTTTCATGGTCCGGATCTGTGGTTACTATACCTGTCCTAGGTAGACATATTCGCCTACTATCTTCCAGTACCTCGCTACCTAATGTAAACTGCTGTTCCTTAGTCTTCCGCATATTTATTTTCAAGCCTACCTTTCTACTTTTCCTGTCTAGGTCATCAATCATCATTTGCAGCGCATCCCCTGAGTTGCTTAGCAAGGCAATGTCATCAGCAAATCGCAGATTACTGAGGTATTCTCCATCTACCCTTATCCCTAACTGCTCCCATTCCAAGTCTCTGAATACTTCCTCTAAGCAAGCTGTGAATAGTACTGGGGAGATTGTGTCTCCTTGCCTAACACCTTTCTTTATGGGAATTTTGTTACACTCTTTATGCAGAACTATGGTTGCTGTGCAGCCACTATATATATCTTCCATCACTTTCACGTACGGCTCGTCTACCCTCTGATTTCGCAATGCCTGCATCACCGCCAAGGTTTCAACTGAGTCAAATGCTTTTTCGTGATCAATGAATGCTATATATAAGGGCTGGTTATATTCCGTTCCTTGTGTTACTATCTCGTTTCTCTGCCTTGTAATATTTATTTGTGTGCTTATATTCTCGATGTAACTGTCAGCTTTTCTGACGCTTAGCTTTTTTGCGGTCACAATGACGTACATTTGAACGCGTTATAAGGCTGCCTATCAGCACATTTTCTTGTTGGTTTAGTTCTGTAATGCGAACTATTTTTCTTTCATGTCTTCACTCCTATTTGAACTGAAAAGAGACATTATTAAGATATAAGCAAATTCAAAAGTTGCAGATTTATTTGGATTTATTTGGATATTTACTTTCATTCAGCAGTGAGAATGCCAATGCTTATAGCATTTTATTTTCCTTGTTATTCCTGCCTCATTGAGCCTATGTATTAATTAGAAGTATGTATTCGATGATATTACTATGATAATACCAAGATATTACTATGTATTGATTAGAGCTACATCGTAACATTTCACACTGCATTCCACTTTTTTTTTATTGTAGTGTGATTACTTTATTGTGGTAACTTTTCGTCGTTCTCTTCACATTGTATTTCAACTGTACCCCCTCCCCCCCTCCCCCTTAAGAGAACTTCTTGTTGGGCTAGTTGGTGTCTATTCGTTATAAGTTAAAGGCGCCAAAACAACACGCACACACAGAAGGAGCCGTAGTGGAGGGCTGTAATTTCGACCACCTGGGGATCTTTAACGTGCGCTGACATCGTACAGCACACGGACGCCTCCATCGAAACGCAGCCGCCGAGGTCGGGTTCGAACCCGGGTACTTCGGCACAGTAGTCGGGCGTCTTACCACTGCACCACCCCACTTTTTTTTCTTTATTACCATTTTTTTAAACACAGCATACACTCTGATTACACAACAACAAAGCAAAACAAAAGGAATGCTAAAAGCACTAGGCACGTTCTGCCTAAAGCACTAGATTTAAAAGGGCTTTACTGAAGCCAGCTGGTTTAGTACAGGTAGCCACTCCGGAGAATCACCTTGTGCACGCAGAATTTCTCTCAGGTATACCACGCTCTCGATGAAGCAGTGTCGAGCGGGGTGTACAACGGTTCGCTCATGCCTGACATCCATACACGTTTTCCATACGCTATGCATACATAATAGCATCAGCATGTCATTCCGCACTCCTTCAGGGTCGGCGCATGGCAGATATCGGATACCGAATGGCGTTATTGGCAATTCCTTTTTTAAAGTTCGCTTCAAGATATCCCAGAGGAAAACTGAGTCATGGCACTCCAAGAAGATGTGTTCAATGGTCTCGGGATTTCTGCAAATAGTGCAGTTAATAGACCAAGGTACAAAGAGCCCTTTGTTCTGCAGCCATAGTTTCACTGGAAGAGTGCCGGAATGCAATTGAAAAAAGAATGATTTTGCACCAGCTCTGACAGGCATACGTTTTACCCTTTTCAAAACGTCACGCTCAGACCCTACATTATACACAGCGCGGTACACTGGCACTGCCAAAAACACATCTCGCAGATCCTTATACAACTTCTTCCGCGGCACAATTGACAGATATTCAGTTGAGAACCTTGCCTTAAGGATACGAAAAGATAAAACAACTTCCTGCAAAAAGGGGTTTAATGCCACCGGTTTTGAAAAAGCAGATACGACGTAATCAGGCAGTGACTCAAGTAATCTCACTTGGATTACAGTCCTTAGAAAGGTGTCACTTTGCTCACCACCCCACCTCCGATGCCTCGTGCGGACAGAAGAGAAAATAGAGAAGAAAGGAAAAACAAGAGGGAGAGAAAGACGCGCGCCGCAACAACAGCCGTCGTCCACCACCTAAGCGGTGGCGGGTGCAATGACGGCCTACAACAGATAAAAATTCAGTGGCTGGCTAGCCCCCGCCGCAAGCGGCATTGACCTACCTTCCCAGCGTAGGGCCAGGAACTGCCACCCTTCACCACCTCACACAATGCCAGTGCCCGTTAGGAACCACAGGTAGTCTAAAATTATTCGGCAGCCCTCCACTACGGCATCTCTTCTTTCACTCCCACCTTGCTCCATTCCCTTAAGGCGCGGTTCAGATGTCCGAGCAGGTGTGTGACAGATAGTGCGCATTCTCTTTCCTGTGAACCAATTTGGTCGGTTGGTTGGTTTGTGGTGTTTAACGTCCCAAAGCGACTCAGGCTATAAGAGACGCCGTAGTGGAGGACTCCGGAAATTTCGACCACCTGGGGTTTTTCAACGTGCACTGACAACGCACAGCACACGGGCGCCTTGCTTTTCGCCTCTATCGAAAAGCGGCCGCCGAGGCCGGGATTCTATCCCGCGTCCTTGGGAACAGTAGTCGAGTGCCGTAACCACTGCGCCACCCCGGCGAGGTGTGAACCAATTTGAAACTCCACTGAGGTGGTGGTGGTAAAAATATTTTAATGAACATATTTAGGAGGTTGTAGCGGCGGTTGGAGTCCTCAGTCCGGAACCCCATTGGCGTAGGCTGCTGTCCACGCTCTTTCGATGAGTTCTTTTTGACCCCTTGCGTCCCAGCTGATCAGAGCTGCCTCCCACCCCTCCTGCGTTTGCTGGTTATTAACAGTGACAGTCTGATTTCGCTGCCATGCCCACACCATATGTGATACAGGTCCGCCTTCTCCCCGCAGAATTTGCATTGTGAGTCAAATGACTGGATCTATTGCGTGTAGACTTCATGGATTGTTAAAAGTGTTGGTCTGTAGCTTGCGGAGGTATACCTCCTCCCCTTTGTCTATCTCCGCTGATTCCTGCTTTACATCAACCCGACCTCGGCGGCTGCGTTTTGATGGAGGCGAAACGAAGAGGCGTCCGTGTGCTGTGCGATGTCAGCGCTGTTGTTGTTGTTGTTTTTGTGGCTGTAGGAAGAAGGAAAAGAAAATTTGGAGGACGCTTAAGCTTCGCCTTCAAGAGTGGAACGCGATAGCGTTATTGCACCTCGTCGAGAAAACTTATTAAACGCAAGGGTATTGGGGCATCCACGCACCGGTACGCGTATATCTGATCCCAACAAACGGATGCGGCGCGAGGGGGAAAACGAAGATGGAGAGGGAGAAGAGGCCGTCGGCTGGCTGTTACGAGCTGCGGCCGGCACCCCCATTCCATGCTAGCGACACAAGGCATGGGCCTCGGCGACCGTGTTGTGGTAGCGTGCAATGTGCGTTGTTGCGTGGATGTGTGTGCGCGCTCTTGTGCTATATACTTGTGCCGCGAGTCTTCTCCAAAGACCGCATGAGGCTAGTCATCTTGTCTTGCCCCGGATGAAGTAAATGTGATTTGTGCATTGATTCAATCGCTGGCGCACGGCCGTTCCACGAAGCCCTTCGTGGCTCAGACGCAGGTTTGTTACATACCGCTTACATGCAAATTGGCCCCGAAATGCGGTCTATTTTATGAGGGAACGCAAGACTTGTATTTCGGCAAGATCCCTTGTGCTGACTGGTAGAGTTTGTTCTAGTAACGTTGCTGCTAGCCGTTGGATGTGCGTGCGTGATGTGCCGCGAGACTACCCCAAAGACTGCATGAGGCTAGTGCTCTAGTGGCTAGTCTTGCCACGAATTAATTAAATGCGGTTTATTTGTGCATGTATTCAATCGCTGGCGCACGGCCGCGTCATGAAACCCGTCGTGGCTCTCAGACGCAGGTTTGTGTTACATATCGTTAACATGCAAATCGGCTCCGAAATGCTATCGCACGCCTTGTATTTCGGTGAGAACCCCACCTAAACCGTCCGGTGAAGCAAAGGCCTGCATAAAAAAAAAAAGTGACCGACCGCCGTGCATGTAGTGAAAATGGTTTGTGTATTTTGCAAGTGGCTTTAAACAGCTCTTGCAGCTGTTGTTTAGGTATTGCAGCAATGTGGCACTTTTCAAAGCTATCTTGTTTGCTTCTTAGTTTTGCAGGGCAGTAGATAAGAATGAAAGGGTGCTCACAATGTCATAAATGGCAATATAGCATCAGCAAAACCTGCAGATGTCGCCCTTCATCAACAATTTTCCTTCTAGAGATTTACTTTCAGATTAAAACAAGTATTCATTGAATATCCATGCCCAGGTGGAAATTGCCATCACCAGCTGCTGCTTCTGAATACACTTTCTTTCCTTCAACATAGGGTTAAAGGCCAGGGCAATCGCGTGTTTCGTTTCTTTTTCGTTTATTTTGTCAGTAAAGAAAGTTTTGTTCCTCCTTCGGTGTGGTATATGGTGTTTAACTGCCATAAGTGATATAGAAAAACTGCCTATAAGAGATGTCATAGCAGACAGCTCTGCATTAATGCCATTGATTTGACGTTCTTCGTGTGCACTGACATTGCAAGTGTGTCTTGCATTTCACCTTCATTGATATGCAACGACCACTATGGCTGGAACTGAACCCAGGTCCTCGGCCTAGCATGTCTTAATATGAGTGCTGTTTTTTTTTTTTTTTTTTTTTTTTGCAAATGCAATCCTTAGAAATCTAGTATGTTGACTGCAGACAGCAGCAGAAACAAAGCCTAGCACAAACACAGACTAGAAATCACTTTTTTCACTGATACACACTATGTTACTTAATCTGTGTCAATGTGATGTGGGCATCAACAAAATCGGCCTTGCATGTTACACACATTTGCAAAAATGTTTTTTTTCTTGCAAACAAAGTGGTAAAAGTTTAATAATAATTTATTGGTACAATATATTATTCCATTTATTTCTGCCACCAGCCCGAAGTGCAATGTCTGGTGAAGGTATGTGTCTAATACTGCTCAGTTAAGCGAGGCAAAATGCATGAAACAAAGTCTATTACTGTTTTCACAAAGAGGAGAAGTAATTAATTTGTAGCCAATGTGCACAAAGCAAGAAAGGTATTAACTTTGGCATGTTTTAACCTTGATAGTGTATTCCCTTGCAGCATACTTGCGCTCTTGCTGCCCATGCAGCCATGAGGGAGCTGCACTAGTTGCTGCTGTTATCATATAAGCAAACTGTCCCAATGAACTAGAATGCTGGCAGGGGTATGTCGCTGTAGGTCGCTGTATGTGAGCAATCCTTCCATTTCAAGTTCCTCGGCATTAGGTCTTACCGCTCGGCCGAAAAAACCTCGAGTGTGTTGATGAGCAGCCTCATTGCCTCGTTTCCCTGAGTGGGCAGGTGTCCATACGAGTTCTATCTCTCTGTCGAGTCTGATATCCGCGTGGTTGTTTCTGGCAGTATTTGATATTCTGCTACGCGAGAAGTTACGTATGGCAGTTTTTGAATCAGTGACAATTATGTCCGCATCTGTTGTAGTGATGGCTAAAGCGATGCGGCTTCTTCCTCCTGGTCCGAGTAGCAGACTTTGACCGAAGCGGCTGATATGCATTTACTTACTGTACTGATTAATTACAAAGATAGCAATGGCACCTTCAGCCAGTCTAAGGCGCCGGTATACACCACCCCATCGTGATTTTGGTATTTTCTGTTTAGGGCCCTAGCTCTAGCTTTCCTCCGGCCTTGATGGAAGGAGGGATGCATGTTTTTGGGCAAAGGTTTGGGGATAATTTTGTCGCCAGCTCCTCTTGGTAGTGGTCCTAGTGGTTGGCTAGTGGTTCGGCATTAATTCCCATGCGGTTGAGAATTTGTCTGCCTGCTTTAGAGTCTGTTAGCCTTTGTAGCTGTAATCAGCTCCTCTACATTGTTGTGTATCCCAAGTGAGAGAAGTTTTTCGGTTGAAATGTTTCTGGGTAGACCTAGCCCAGCCTTGTAGGTGCTTCTAATGGGTGTCTAATTTCTCCTTGTCAGATTGAATGAGGCGGAGATAAGGGACAGAGTATGTGAATCGACTTAGTACAAAGGCATGGATAAGACGACAAATGTCAGCCTCTTTCTTGCCGTTACTCTGTGTATCAGACTAGTGATTTATCGCACAGTCATTTCCAGCCTGTTGATAGTAACATTGCTCTCCCTATTGCTCTGGATGTAGAGCCCAAGTACCCGAGTACTCTAATAGTATCGACTGTGGGTATGGGTAGTCCGTGCAGGCAGACTTTTATCTCTACTTTGTCTTGTGTTTTCCTTCTGACTGCTAGTAGTTCAGACTTATGTTGTGAGCATTTCAGCCCAATCTGGTTAGCGTATGACTGGACTACATTCACTGCTTCTTGAAGCATTTCCTCTATGTGAGCGTCCGAACCTTTTGCTACCCACAAGGTGACATCGTCAGCATACAGGGAGTGTTGAAGATCTTGGATTTCTTCAAGTTTGGGAGGCAGACCTATCATTGCTAGGTTGTACAAGAAGGGAGAGAGGACTGATCCTTGCGGGGTTCCTCTGTCTCCTATTGCTATTTTGTCAGATCCAAGTCCTGCGATACTTAGCTCCGCAGTCCTTCCCGAGAGAAAGGAACGAATGTAATTAAAGGTTTTGTTCCCTGCGTTTATGTTGGCGAGGGTTTGGAGAATGGCTTCATGAGAGACATTGTCGAAGGCTTTTTCCAGATCCAAGGCAAAAATCGCTTTGGTTCCGGTTTTGTTAGGGGGATCTATCACTTCTGCATTCAACTGAAGCATTACGTCCTGAGTAGAGAGTTGAGTTTTGAAGCCTATTGCCGCTTTGGTTGGGGGTGACCCTTGTGAGCAATCTCAATATTCGGCTATGCACAACCGAATTAGTATACACTCGGAAGAACAAGATTTAAAAGCCACTGCTGTAGCTTTAGATCTCTCTATTAACATATAGTTACCGTCTCTCCTACTTCCACCTTAATCTTTCAGGTAAAAAACGATTAAAGTAATAATTTTCCATTAAATATCCTGTGAAACAACAATAATAAAAATTTCCATATGCTTTACTTGATTTCAATCCCTTTTGGCCTTTTTCATATGCATGTCGTCACGAGCCATTCATTTTCCTACCCTTGTCTGTGCACGAAAGGAATGAAGTTGTTATAAAACTCCTGCATGGAAACCACAACAAAGAAGGAACAAATAGATGAGGACAAAGCTGCATACATTTTTGTGATAATGAACAAACTAGTTCAGCTCGATTAAAGGAACAATGAAAAGGTGTTTGCTGTGGCTAGAAAAAGTGCACTAACGATTAGTATTTCATCACTCATTTCCACGGCAAAAATTTTTAAGCTGGTTTTACTAACACAGATGGAGGTAAAAAAGAATGCCCCTCCTTTCCCTTCAACTCGACACACGCCGATGAGAAAAGTAAAGAAAATGTCACAACCATTCCCCACTGCGGCCCATTTCGCCTGCATCATTTGGCCCCAGATGGCCAAGTTTATGCCAATGGGGGCAGCTAAGAGTAGGCCGTGAGATGATGTCCAAATAAACTGCGAAAAGCAATTTTGAGAAATTTGTAAATTAAAGGGGGTATGCAGAGACATTTAAAATTTGACTTGAATACCAACAAAGAAAATCCTAGAAATGTACTGCATTACAATTAGACAATAATTACCTTTATAGGTTCCTTTTAGAATATTTCCTCAAAAATTAAAAAAAATCAAACCTTAAAAAAACCGCAAGAAATGAGAAAAAACCTGGAAGACATCAGCGCTTCCCCTGCAGATCATCATTACTTCACAACTCACTGAATCACCAATTCCTGAATTTGTGACACTATCATCCCACACCTACTCATTAGCTTATACTCGTGAGCTACCACATTACGTGAAACACCAACAGCCATAGCTAAAAAGACCTGCTTCAACCAGGAATGTGCCTGCATGGCATAGGAGTAATGTGCTTGACTCGTTATGTTTCATGCCTGTTTAGTACGGATGAATTACTTGAGCAGTTTTTAAATGGGCATAACAGGTTCAATTAGTCTAGGCTACACAGGTGTGGGCCTGCTGTGTTGCACCTAGAGAAGAGATGCCATGTAACGTCAGTTGTCTGCTCTATGTGAGGAGGGAGACAATGACTGCCAACCACTCCACTCGGCGCACGGCACTCTGTTGGGGCTTCCAGCTGGCTGCTCCGATCGATGAGGATACGATGCATCACTGTTGTAGCTTGCGCCATCAATGGGAGCTTCTTGTTACAGTATAGAAGGCTTCCGGTGGGTCCGATTCTCATTTCCCCCCTCCATCTCAAAGGAGCTGCTGGAGTCAGGAGTTCCTACCAAGTCGGCCATGTCTTGTGGCTTCGTGGCGACAGACAACCTGCTGACCAGTCAGTGCACGGCCTTCCCACCTGCCAACTGCTACCTGCCGGAAGCATGCCCATGATTTTTCGCTCACATCAATATTGCCGCTGTTGCTGGATTTTCTGGAAAACGAAGTCTTTAAGCTATCATACCAAAACAATGCCGCAGAAGCTAAATGCTACTTGGGCACGAGGCAAGGCTGGCATTATGCAAAAAGGGACAGGGGCCGAATACATTGTAGGCTGAAGGCCTCAGGAGTGAAGGACGAGACAGCTGATAAGGATCTAGACTAGAACAGACCAGCTAACTGCGGTTTCACGTGCCACTGCCAGCCGGCGTCCTTTTTCATCTTTCCAGCGGCCATGCTTTGGCCGCAGTCTTTGCGCAGCCAGAGGAAGGCGCTACACCATGAAATTGTTAGATTTGGAACTGGCTCACTTTGCTGCAATGTCATTTTGACATTGGCATAGGTGAGCAAGCATTTTGGTAGGACGAAAAGGCAACAGCAGCCAATCGGCCATCGAGCGAGCTTTATTCTGCACTCACGAGAAGGTACCACTCAACTGAATTTGCGCGGGAAGCCTGTATAACTTTTAACACAACAAAATTTTTGCAGTGTTTTGCAGAAAATCTTCTGTCAGCGTTATGGAATGTGTGAGCATTGTGAGCGAAAAATCACAGGCATACCATTGCCAGAAAAAAATATGCATCTCAGTGCAAAAAACACAGGGCGAAGAAAGGAGACAGACGCAGAGCAAATGCTTCAAAGGATGCAGGACGAAGCGTTCATCCTGTGTCTGTCTCCTTCCTTCATCCTGTGTTTTTTGTACTCATAGTCGTCATACCAATACCAACTAGCCCGTCTTTCCACTTTAACTTTGTCAGAAAGTAGTTGGTAGCTGACATGGCCGGGCGCTTACTCGGTATCAGGTTGTATGATGGCAGAAGACTATATAGCATGGCCACTTTGGCAAGTGCTGCAAACTCAGACTTTGCCTTTGAGATAAGAGGGTGAGATCGGAATCCAGCCCTCCAAGACCCTTGGATCTTGAGTAGGACACACTGCTTCTAGGCCCAGGTAGGACAAAGGTCTCTCCCATATTTCTCGAATTAACCAGGTCCTGCACTAGTTGAATCCACTTGACCCCTGCAAATGTCATAGTTTCATCAGTCCACTTGAGGGCAACGCTTGGCATCCGTTGGAAAAAAAATTTTTACCTTTGCAAGCGGAAAGGACTATTCCAGTTAACGCAAGAAGGAAATGACCCCGAACTAAACATTGTCTCCGTTATATCAGGCCCGCTGTAATGTTAATACTGTGTGGAAGTGGTGCTGTTGAACACAAACAAGTGTGATGCGAGTGGTGCCCTAGGAGGCCTAGCATATCATTGAAAAATGGGGGTGAATGTGCGTCAGTGCTTGAGAAAGTAGGTTTTGACGTGGCAAATGCGATCAGGAAAATTTGTGAAGCATTTAACACAGCCCAGAAAGGCATTTTCATAGGTCCTTTATGACTATCATTCAGCAGGAAAGAATTCATGTTCATTGCGGGCACAGGCAAGCAAAAGAATGAAGCAGATGGACATGCTCAGAGGTATCGTCGCACCCCTCACAAAGCTTCAAGAATTGCTTGATTAAGTTAGTAGAGTCACAATCTATAAAGTTGTCCTACCTGCTTGAATCTGATAAACATGCTGAGCTGATGAGTGCTTCAATGGTCTCTGAAATGGTACCTATGGTAATATTCTAATGCAAGAAGTCCACGGAGGTGGTCTTTGTGAGCATTCAAGTCAAATTTCAAAGCTTTGCAGATAATGTTTAAAAAGTGCTCCTGGCAACTGCTCGCAATCAATTAAGGTGACGCCTCTCGTGCACTCTCTCTTCAATGATGTTATTGGGGTCTGCTGGGTGCACACAATAACTGGACACTCCCAGGTGATGCAGGCAGGCAGGCGGGACAGGGCGAGGTGGCATGCACTGAGTTGATGGGGACAAGAGTTCATTTTTTGCACCGATACGATCGGTGCTAATGCAGGTAGCTTGAAAATGTTTGCTTTGCAGAGGTACTGATTGCTTGCACGCGTTTTCTAGTTTTAATAAGTAGCTTTTCGTGGGACCTTTCAGTAACAATTCCACAGCAATTATGTGTGAGACGAGACACTTTTTTAGCAAACACAGTTCCACTGTAAAGATATAAGAATGTAGCCTATACCATGTTCTGTCATAACTCACTGCATGCATTAAGTGTCAACCACGATATTGCACATGAAAGAACTGAACAATTGACTGCTACAAACTTGGCTTGACACTGCATTTAATCTTTGTTTCATCAAGATTTGTTATAACAGGAAACTTTTTATGAGGCAGTTTGAGTCTAGAATCAATGTGTACCTGTTAGCAAGGTATGACTAATTGTACTGGTGTTATAAAATGCTTTAGAAGCAATAACGGGCACACAATGCATGCTCATAACTGGGAGGTGAAAGAAGCTTGATTGTGAGAACTTTATGCAAAACTGCAAGATATGAGCGCTAGTTGCATTTGTGCAGTTGTGGAAGATGGTGGCTTAATTATTTCTTTCTTGTCCCTACATTTCACGCAATTACATTTGAATGAAGATTGTTGAATAATTGAGCTATAATTCAGTTTGCAGCACGGAGTTCATACTTACCTAGAGAGCATGTACCATGGTTGCATTATCTAGCTTTCTTATTTTGCGCATTTTGAAATGCAGCTTTTGAAAGTTTGCACAATGCCATGGAGCACTCGCGCATCGTCAGGGTATCACCAACGAAACAGCCGCAGGCATCTGAAAAAAGCTCCAGTACCCTAGTCGTTTTAGGACAGCAGGCCCCGTCTCAAATATTAGGTTGTTTACAGCCTTGCCAGAGACGTGTGCTTCGGAATAAGCCCACAACACCCGAATGGAGTCCTAAACGAAGGGTCATCTTTTAGTTCTCACTGCATGGAACACATCGCGCCTACGCTGCTCGTCGTCTTCGGGTCTCCGTCCGCTGGTCCGAACCATAATCCACTGCCGAAGTTTACAACGTTCCTGATGATAGAAGCTCCACGGCTCCACTTTGATGATGTCCGAATTCAAAACCACCGTGTACAAGTTCTTTTTTTCCGTGCTGCGCATGGTGCTGCGCCACAATGCGCCATGCTGCTAATGTCGCTGTGGCTGCGTTGTGTTGCTACGCTGCTGCCCTGTTCACATACAATCATGTGCCTTTAGACACATTACAAATTATTTTGTTTACTCGTCATAACACAAAATACAATATAATTCACTACTTTGCGTGCATGTTTTGGAACAGTTAAATGTGGCTATATTTGACAGAATTTTTCTCCTAGTGTCATTGGCCTTGTTAGAGTGTACACTCCAGCCTTGTCATTGGTGCTATTTTGCAAGATGGCTGCGCCCAGTATAGCGAGCTCGCTATCTCCTCAGAATATCTCAGAGGTTTGTTTTGCTCCTCCCGGTTTTCAAAGCATTTCTTTTGAAATTAACCTTAAACGAGTGCGGATACAGTTGCGCTGCAAGTTCACATTTTTTTCCCAGCAATAGTGCTGAAGCGATGTTGGTTTTCTGGTGACCACTTCAGGCACCGTCTGCTTCCACATTAAGCCGGATTTTAAACTATTGGCTTTCGCGAATTGTCATGTGCTTACGGAAATGCGCTACAGATATTTATGTTCTGAATGTATGCGGTTTTCACGGACGCGGTCCGCTGTTATCATAGGGTGTCTACGGCTGTTGCCGCATGTGTTGCCCGCAAGTACTTGGCTCTGGCTAGTAGCGTAATGTTGATCCGAGTTTTAAAGCGTCTGCCTGTCTGGTTTGACTGCACTTCTTTGGTGGTGCCACGAAATGTGCGTCATTAATTGAAGTTTCTACTGTTTTACTACTGCTTCGAGATTTGAGCGCTCATGCTTCAAACTGTTCGATTGAGGCTTGTGCTGTTGGGCAAGTTGGTTCGACTTCGGCATGGAAGTATAGCAACCGAGTCAAGGCCAAAATGGACAACACATGCGACTCAATTTCGTCGTTGCCTTGGCGCTGGTTGCTTAAATCATTATTTTTTATCCTTTACTCTGTAAGCGGTCACACATCAATGATAAGTATTTTTGTGGAAGTTTGGTATGTCGTTGCTATTTTTATTTGTAGCTGTGGGGCCGATCAGTTGTGCATTCCATCAGTGTAACTTACTGCCTCCCCCATTAGATATCCACTGAAAGGAAGTACAAACTACAATCGAAACATGCAAATTCTAGCTTTGTAAAACATATGTACACTTGGTTAGCAAGCCTGGCTTTTTGCTTGATGGTAATAGAGTGTTTGTTTGTAAATAGATGAAGAGCTGCAAAGTGGTTCGCTGGCCCTAGGCCACAGAAGCCACATTTTGGTCAGTGTTTTTTTCTTTAGAAATAGCTATACTGCATACCCTACATACATACACCTGAGCAGATGCATGCAATTTTTTTTAACCAGATTATAACAGCTTGTGCGTGTTGTTCTGATATCATTGCCGTGCAGTGAACAAATTGAAGGAAATTGCCTGTCTTTGTTGAAATTGTGTGTTCTTGTGTTTTTCTCCGGTACATTAGCAAATCAATAGTGCTTCAATCAGTTTGACTTCTGCTGTGTAACTTAAGATGTCATAAAGTCCTTGTTAAATTTAATGCTGGAGTGCTCATGCCAGTAGTCATCTTAAATATTGTGGTTATCCAATCCTTTCATGCCACAACAAAAAGGAAACATACTAAATGTATATGCAGCATGAATGAACACGAGAGTTCGGTTGCTAAGAAAGGGGACAGCTGGACAACTGCCATAATGTGGGTACAGACCTCTTCAGACTTGAGTTGCAGGTAGGATATGGCCTACAAAGCACAGTTCAACGAAGAATGCCACCAATGTTTGTTCATTGCTGCTAGGTTAAATGTACCTTTTTTGGCCCAGAAACCATAGTCTCCAGAGTTCATAACATTTTCACAACCAATTCAAGCTTATTGGTTCCATCAAAGCCTATGTTATCTACCAGGCTGTTTGAAAGCACACATCCACAAGCTTTTGTCTGTAGAGGGTGCTAGGAAGCTGCTAACAGATATGGACTAAAAAAAACATTTAAAGGAAGGATACTGACAATTGTTCATTGCTGCTAGGTTAAATGTACCTTTTTGGTCCAGAAACTGTAGTCACCCGAGTTCAAAGTGCATGAATGCATATTCATGTGACAGCCTTAGAGGCCCTCTTCTCTAGAAAATCCTTCCAACTGTGTTGTGAGCAAAAAATTACAACCTGATGGTAGTTCGTAGGTGACATGGCTAGGCACTGATTGGGTAGCTCCTTTAAAGAGGAGGGCAGTTAATTAAACCCACTGGGATCCTTGAATAACAAATCACACATGTGAGAAAAAGTAGGGAGACACTCAAACTTCACCTTGAGAGTAAATGTGATAGTGCCTTTAGTACTGCCTTTCCGTTCCGTGAAATGTTTTATGTGTGAGCGATGCCATAGTGGAGGGCCCCAATTAATTTTGAGAACATGGGACTCTAACCTGCACTGATATCCGAAATTGCATGGGCACCTTGCTTCTCGCTCCATTGAAATGCAGCCGCTGCGACCAGGATCAAACCTATGTCCCCCCGACTCGGTACTTGAATGCCTAACCACCGAGCCACTGCTGCAGTGTTGTCATCGCATGCTGAAGACAGCATTTCTCAGACGTTAGTGCTGCAAGGACGTGGGCTGAAGGCAGGTCACATGGATGTGCCAGGCTGAGCACAAGTAAAATTTAATGCTTTTATTCACGGTGCAAGTCAAACAGAATTGCTGGACATGTTGCTGTACAATGCACACGACACGACAAAAAATACAAGTCTTCTTGGCGGGCGAGATTGGTTCTGTCTGGGAAAGATCTCTTCGGCAGGCTATGCAGTAATGCTGTGCAAGATAGTTTCGCACTGCCGTCTAATGAACTACAGTAGTAAACTCTGCTGTAGTAAAAACTCAATATAGTGGAGTTAAATATCTCAGCTTGTCTTCCGTACACTACTGTAAAGAAGGGGACAGAACAACTGAAAGCTCGCAGCACGAGGGTAGCAAGTGGAGACGTGACATGTACAGTTTTGCCACACTTGGCTATGTCACGCGCATTTCTCAGCTAATGCCTCTTGAATGAGAGAAAAAGTAGAAGACAACATTTTGTTCATGCTAAGCTTTTATTTTTTTTATAAACTGACAAGACATGTTAATAAGCAGCCATTTAATTACCAGATAGCATCTTCAGGCCCATGTCATCATCAAAAACTAATATTGTGGACCCAAATATAGTGGACCCAAATATAGTGGATTTTTGCCAGTTCGAGTGACCTTACTAGGGAGGGGTTCTACTGTATCAGCAGAACTAGGCAAAAGTTTCATCTTATTTACTTTTACAAAGCATACACAAGAAAGTTAGTGCTGACAGGGCATGAGAGTTGGTTAGCGTGGTATATTCTTGTCAATGCTGGGAAAGGTTTGCCCCTTTTAACATCAAGAAGTACTTTCTGTGAGTGACACAGCCGATGTTGGAAGGAAGAGGACAGTATCCAAGTACAGTAATGCTGAGCATGAATTTCCTGATGCGACGAGTTTCACAAGGCACCTGTTGTGTAAGAGATTTCGGCTGGACAGGAAGGACATTCACTTCAGTTTAACAAATTACAAGGGTGAACAATATTATCTATCAGCGCAGCTGCCAAGAAGTGATTTGTTACATTGTAGTCAAAGAACAGCACCCATTGCCCCCCAAAAATCAAGGTGGCTGCATTTTTTCTAGGCCTTATCACTCCAGTGCCGCAAAGCCAGATGGATGCTTCCTTAGCTCAAGCTTCTCGATACTTTGAGAGTGCAACTTTGTGGGAGTGCTGTACCAGCAGCAATGGTCTCTTGCAGCACAAGTTGCACCAGCTGCCAATAGCACCAAAGTGCAGTTGAACTGAGCTCCTGCCTTTCAGTTCTGACTGGCTGAAAGGTTTGCCTTCAATGCGCCAGCCTCATTCTGGTTGGTGCCACAGATTGACGCCACGTTAGCTCAAGCTTCTGAGTACCTACTAAGTGGAACTTTGCTTGACCTGAAGTACACGTGAGTGAAGAATCATATAGAGGAGACCTTGAAAAATGCTTCATTTCATATGGTTTTGAAAGCCAGATTGACTAACATTCACGGTGAAGCACTCATAAATTTGGTTGTGAATGCATAAATCAACTGATAGTCAAAACAGGCAACAATCATCACATCGAAATGTAGTAGTTTATGTAGCTGGGGGGATGCTTTAAGTGACTGAAATGCTCAGAATATAGTAGTGGCATTAATCGCAGCAATGCCAGCAGCATAAAAGCAGCCTGTGGTATTGTTGCAAGCGCATATCACATGTTTTGAATATGTGGCTCATGGCCTAAACTTGCTTATGAATGATCTGATAAAGCTTGTCATTATTAAGTCATGCTTTTTAGCAAATAATTCCATGCTGTTCTTGTCATGTTTTTTTTCCAAAATGTTTAATTTGTTAGAAGAACTCGGGGAAAAAAATTTTAAGCCATACAAAATTTCTGGATATTTAGCATTCCTAGTTCAGATCCCTTCAAAGGCATGTGATTGTCTTTTGTTCTAATTTTAATCTTTCATTTCTCAGATTAACAATAATTGCATTGCGAAATTTTCAGTGAGCAACACAATAAAATCTATAAGAGCGAATTGGCGGGCTAGTTGGTTTTGCATGATGAAAGAACAGCGCAAGGCACGGGACACAGTGACACGAGGTGTGTGAGTGTTTGCGCTTCCTCGTGTCACTGTGTCCCGTCCCTTGCACTGTTTCTTCACCATACAATAAAATTATGACAAAATTTTTCTAGTGTTTATAATAAAACTATAGTGGAACTGAATAACTTACACCTATGTTTTCCATTGTGTTCGAAAAAAGTCTAACCTTTTTAAGCTGCAAGAAATGTGCACATTCTGCAAAGGTATTGCTTTCACATTGGCTTTGTATATGCATTGCAGACAAAAAAATTTCCGCTTTGTGCAGGTCTCATAGGACATAAATTGATTGGATAACGCATCATATTAAAAAGTTCAGGTGGTTAGCACAATGTGGAAGAGGGTATGTTCTATGATATGACTATGAGTACTGCTTTTATAAAGTACAAAATTTCTATCACCCTACTAGGTTCTTAGTTTATGAGAACCGAATTTGTGTTGTCAACAAAAAGAAACAGCAGTCATGATCTTCTGTTTTTGCCATGTTGATAATTTGGTTTGTGTACTACTTTGGAGCCGAAGACTTCGCTCTTAAATTCTGCAAGACGGGAGTACAAGTCCAGATAAGTAAAGGTTAAAACTCGGTTGTCGGCACCCTGGCTGATTGAAATAAAAGGTGATGCTGTGAAGACTCATACAGTTTGGATCTTTGAGAATATCATATATACTCAGGGTAACTTTGCAGTGCATGATGAATCCTGCATCAAACGTCAAGTGTGCATTAGTCAAGACCTAACTCACATGAGCTGTTATAGCCTTCTTAATGGAACCGTGAATAGAAGCAACTGCGCTGATACTTGCATGCCACAGATTATAAGGCACCTGTCTATCAGCCAACTGGGCAGGCGTTCTGTTCATGAAAGGATGATTGCAGCCATGACTAAACCCATCAAAAACATGCAAAAAAGCCCCAGACTCTCCAGCAACATGCCAAGTACCATTTTCACCTTCGGTTCTCTTTAGAACAGTAGTCGGTGAGAATGGTACTTGGCAGCATGTTCTCAGCAAATACTGCGGAAGCAGCTCACTTTTCTTAATGTTCATTATCCATTTGATACCAAAAGTTCAAAAGATGTTATATTTCTCGAGAGAAATGCATCCATTGGATATGTGTTTTCAGTCGATGTCGAGAACTTGTTTTATTCTGTGTTCCATGATGCCTTGTTCACTTCTGTAAGGGATGCCATAGAGAGTAGCGGCACAGTTGATTTCAGAACTCCTCAGGTGTGTCAATTAGTAATTTTATGAAGCTGCTATAATTTCATCTGAGTGTGACGTTTATATCTTTTGATAACAGCTTTTACCGACAAAGACAAAGGATTTGCATCAGATTCTGCGTAGCCCCTGTGCTAACATTTTTTTAGCCTTTAATGACCGCGCCCTAAAACTCAGTTTGACAGAGGGATTGCGTTTTACCCATGAACTCCCTTTGCGAGGACGTTTTCAGTTTTTGAATTTAAGTATTACCTTGGCGAGCATCATGTGTGTTGGCAATACTCTCCTCGAGCACGGAAGGAGCTGCTGCCTTATTCCTCGGCTCATTCAAAGACTGTGAAACGCGCTATTGCTAACCTCTGCCTTGGGTCTGCTCTTGTGAAGTTGTGTGAACATACTATGCAGGTGAGCTTTGAAAAGCAAGTGGATTGATTTGCTATGGCGGGGTTCCCAAGCTCGGTAATCACTGGTGATGCTGAAGCCTTCCTAAGGAAAACCAAACGTGTAATGTTCAAAAAGTCGTGCGAGACAAGAAAGCCAAGCGTAAAACCAGAAGTGGTACCCTATGTTCACAGGGTTCTGCACAATGTGAAAAAGGCTGCAAATCGACATGGCGTGCCTGTCGTATTTTCCGCTCCACGAAAGCTTGCACAATTATGCTCGCGCATTGCGAGCAATGAAAAGGAGGGCGCCTGCAGCAAAAAACATGGCAAACAGTACGTGAAGTGCTGCATAGGAGTAGTATATGAAATACCACTGGCCTACGGAAAACCCTATGTGGGCCAATCGAGGCGCTGCGTGAATGACAGTGCAGCTGAACATGCACTATCACAAAAAGAACCAGGTGGTGCACATCTTTCACAGCATTGTGCAAATTGCTTCGTGTGCAACCGAGCGGCAAAACATGCGCTGGGGGAAAAAATATGCGTGCACTAAAAGATATGTGAACCACGGCTTCATGAGATAAAGATTCTGGGCAGAAGTAGAGATTTGAAGGCACGCGAGGTCTTAGAGGCGTTTTACATAAGCAAGAGAGGGAAAGCGTGTGAGTGGTACATCGGTTCACCTTTTCAAGACCGAGATGACATATCTTGAACGGTTTGTTTGATGCATCGTGTTGTTGTTCATGCGCATGCCTTAAAATTTCTATATATTTGCTGCCTTGGCAGTGAATAAAGGTCAGATGAATTTAGCGCTCGTCCTGCGTCATTCTCTCTTGTGTCACTTCTTAGCACTATTATTTTCAGTCTCGAACAGTATGCACTATTTAGCCCAAATTGTCATTCTTCTAAACCATTTAATCATGTTGGCTATAGGAGCCATATGTGACAGAAAATATATTTAGAAAGCTGTGTATTCATAAGTCACTGAGAACAAAATATATCAAAAAGGCTGCATTAATCATATCTGGTTCACTTTTCATACCCTTCTACTTTAAGATGACAGACATGGAGTATGATTTAAATCGACAGTATGCAGAGATTGTCTGCCAACTTGAGCTTCACAAGAATTTTGTACCTTTTTTCCAGCTTTACAGGACACAATAACAGATTTTTTTGCAGATAGTGACATTGTAGGGCAGTATTGTTTATGCATCCAGAAATTACGACACCAGAGCTTAATGGTTTTTGCTTGGTGCATGTGAAAAAATGAAGCAAGAATAAGTTCTTAACAGAGGTCCATATTTTAAAGCAATGAAATTGCTCATGGATCTTTTTCTCAATGTGAAAAATACAGGTGTATGTTAATGAAGCAATGAAACTGATTTGAAAATGAAAATTAAGTTATTTTTAAACAAAGAAGGGTAAAAAAAGTAGGAAAGGAAAAGCTCGGAAGCACATCACATTTTCCACTATGGCCATGGAAAAAGTCTGGCTCTTCTGGACGATGACACCGGTTAGGCAGTTTCCATCAACCTTAGCCTCAGACCATTTGTGTCAAGTGAACACCTTACCGCAACATTTCTAACTAGAGACCGGTATTGATAATACGTCTATGGAAAAGTTTCGCTTCTCGTCTTGCAACTCATTACATGATGGAGCTGAAATAAGTTCCGCTTGTAATAAAGTTGGCTATGCGCTTCACACACTTTTTGACAGCTTTCACTGGTGCAGTATGCTACTGTGAATGGTACATCTGGGCACTCTATTGATGTGCACTCCACTGGTGTCTTATTCATCACATGCAGTGTTTATTCCCTTCAAATTTAATTTATCCTAAGAGTGGCACAAGGTTGCTGCTGCAAGGTGCACGATGCAAACCAGCAACTTTCACTTGATGTACTAGGGGTGAAAGTGTGTTGCTATTGCTAGGGGGAAGGACTATACAACCAAGGCACAGCAGAAGCCAAATATTATAGTGATTGTGGACAATCCCTGCCAGAATTCTAGTTCATCGGGACAGTTTGTCCATGTCGTAACAGTAGCAACTAGTGGCTGCATGGGCAGCAAGAGCGCAAGTATGCTGCAAAGGTTAAAACATGCCAATGATAGTACCTTTTTTGCTTCATGCACATTGGCTACAAATGAATTACTTCTTCTCTATTCTTCTATGTGAAAACAGTCATTGACTTTGTTTCATGGATTCTGTCTCGCTTAACTGGTCAGTATTAGACATATACCTTCACCAGACATGGCACTTTGGGCTGGTGGCGGAGAGAAATGGATTAATATATTGTAGCAACAAATTGTTATTAAACTTTTATCACTCACTTTGTTTGCAAAAAAAAAGTTGAACCCCTTATACCACACCAAAAGAGCAACAAATTACGCTGTGTAGGGACCATACAAACGAAACAAAACTCGCGAGTGCAGTCAGAGGCAGCAGATGGCGACGGGGCATAACGCAAACAAGATTGTTCTGAAAAGTGCCACATGGCTGTCATTTATCGAAAAAGTAGCATACAAAAACAATGTTTCATACTGTAAAGGTCACTTCCTCTGATGATAGTGCGGGCGATCTCCAAATTTGGAATTGGTTTCAAAGATCAAATAAAAAAGGGCGCGCATGTCATTCATGAAAGCGGACGAGTAACGAACTTCATGCTTCACACATAAACAAACGTCAATAACAATTGTTTCATTTAGAGTTTCAACAACAGAACTCACTTGAAAGCTTGCAGAAGCCGCACATTACTGTCAGTAGAACAAAACGCGTCATCCCGAAAGCAGTCAAGTGCTTTTAACCTCCGCACTTTCATTTCATTGTCGCCTTGCGAAATGCACAAATCATTCTCACTGCATGCACGGCAGAACGTGTCTGCACGCAGTAGAGGTGGTCAGAAAGCACAGCTGCGGACGGTTTGCTTTTTTTTTTAATGCAGGTATTTTCTTCACCGGACGGCGTAAGTAATACAGTCGTACCTTAGTGGGGATCTTGCCGAAATACAAGGCTTGGGTTACCTCATAAAATAGATCGCATTTCGGGGCCGATTTGCATATAAGCGGTATGTAACAAACCTGTGTCTGAGCCACGAAGAACTTCGTGGAGCGGCCGTGCGCCAGCGATTGAATCAGTGCACAAATCGCAGTTCATCCGGGGCAAGACAAGATGACTAGCCTCATGCGGTCTTTGGAGAAGACTCGCGGCACAAATATAGCACGCACACACATCCACGCAACAACGCGCATCGCACGCTGCCACAACGACACGGGCGCCGAGGCCCACGGGACGGGTGCCACGGGTCGCTAGCGTGGAATGGGGGTGCCGGCCGCAGCTCGTAACAGCCAGCCGGCGGCCTCTTCTCCCTCTCCATCTTCGTTTTCCCCCTTGCGCCGCATCCATTTGTTGGGATCAGATATACGCCACCGGTACCCGCGCGGCCCGAAGGGGAGAAGCGGGTGAGCAAAGATAGTGATCTAAAGAAAGGAAAGGCGCTTGATTCTACAACCCGTGAGGGTGCACGGTGAAACGTCAGGGGCGAGTGGCGCGCCACGTGTCGGGGCAGCGCCGCACATTGCGAGGAGGAGTTCTCCTGTGTTTGTTTGCCGCAAGATGGCTCTGCATGTGCGCAGAGCGCAGAAGAAATGTAGCGGAAACGTACTGCGCTACTCGTGTAACTGCGACTTCTGTAAGTAACATGCTCATAATTACCGATATACACCGCAGTATAACGTTCTACGGCACGTTTCTAAGGCAACACCGCATTCACTAGAAGCGCTTTTGTACCGCTTTCAAGCATCGAACTCGTGGCTGAGTGGTAGCGTCTCCGTCTCACACTCCGGAGACCCTGGTTCGATTCCCACCCAGCCCATCTTGGAAGTTGCTCTTTATTTATTATTTATGAAGTGCATGCCGGGATTTATCACTCACGGCCAACGCCGCAGACGACACCAGCTTTTCTGCGACACGAGCTCCTTGATTGACTTATAGGAAGGGAAAGGCGCAGTATCTGTCACACTTGCACTGTGGACACCTCAACCGCGCCGTAAGGAAGGGAGGAAGGTGGGAGTGAAAGTGGAAAGAGATAAAGAGGTGCCGTAGTGCAGGGCTACGGAGTAATTTAGACCACCTGGGGATCTTTACCGTGCGCTGACATCGCACATCACACGGACGCCTCTTCGTTTAGCCTCCATCGAAACGCAGCCGCCGTGGTCGGGCTCCAACCCAGGTACTCCGGCACAGTAGTCCGGCGTCTTACCACTGCGCACACGAGCTCCTGATTTATTTATATTTGTAGGAAGAGAAAGGCGCGGTAACTGTCTCACTTGTTTTCTGTGGACACCGCAACCGCGCCGTAAGGGAAGGGAGGAAGGTGGGAGTGATAGTGGAAAGAGAGAAAGGGGAGCCGTAGTGGAGGGCTACGGAGTAATTTCGACCACCTGGGGATCTTTAACGTGCGCTGACATCGCACAGCACACGGACGCCACTTCGTTTCGCCTCCATCGAAACGCAGCCGCCGAGGTCGGGTTCGAACCCGTGCGGCGCGGGTCTTTCTCTCCCTCTTCCTTTTAACGCGGTAGGGTACACGAGCTCCTTAACTGATTTAAACTGATTTATTTATAGGAAGGGAAAGGCGCGGTAACTGTCTCACTTGTTTTCTGTGGACACCCAAACCGCGCCGTAAGGGAAGGAAGGAGGGTGGGAATGAAAGTGGAAAGAGAGAAAGAGGGGCCGTAGTGGAGGGCTACGGAGTAATTTCGACCACCTGGGGATCTTTAACTTGCGCTGACATCGCACAGCACACGGACGCCTCTTCGTTTCGCCTCCATCGAAACGCAGCCGCCGAGGTCGGGTTCGAACCCGGGTACTCCGGCACGGTAGTCGGGCGTCTTACCACTGCACCACCCCGGCGGGGCACACGAGCTCCTTAACGCTACCGCGTTAAAAGGAAGAGGGAAAGACCCGCGCAGCAACAAAAATGTGACGTCATGATGGCGTCACATTCGGGCAACCGTCACTTCCGGTCATGTCCAATCGTCATCGTTACTGTCATTATCGATCGCTATATCTAACCATTAAATTTAACTGACAGTTTTAAAGGTAAACAGAACCTCGCAGAATCTCCAGTGTGACACTTCTCGCGGACGCACGCACGCACGCACGCACGCACGCACGCACGGATGGACACCCATGAGAATATAAAGAAAGCATGCGAACTGAAAGGACTCAATCGTGCACGTATACATGAACAAAGAGAGGGGAGGTGGTGAAGGGTGGCAGTTCCTGGCCCTACGGAGCTGGGACGGTAGGTCAACGCCGCTTGCGGCAGGGGCTAGCCAGCCACCGAATTTTATCTGTTGTAAGCCGCATTGCACCCGCCACTGCTTCGATGGTGGACGACGGCTGTTGTTGCGGCGCGCGTCTTTCTCTCCCTCTTCGTTTTCCTTTCTTCGCTATTTTCTCTTCTGTCTGCACGAGGCGGCAGAGGTGGCTCAGCTACAGAGCCAGTAGCAGGCCCGTGCATTTTCTTTTCCTCCTTCCTACAGCCACAGCAACAACAGCATAGACTAGACTTGGCGTCAAATTACACAATAATGCGACTTAGTAATGTAGCAGAAGAACGAACACATTCACACGCGAAGTAGTGAATCATTCATCTAGACTGTTGTTGTTGTTGCGACTGTAGGGGAGAAGGAATTTTTTTATAACTCCGGTGGCAGGCTAGAGCACCGCAAGCGGCGGTGACTTCCCCAGTACCAGCCCCGTAGGGCCAGGAGCAGCCTCTCGACTCGACTGGAGCTGCTGTTGTTGTGGCTGTAGGAAGAAGGAAAAGAAAATGCATGTTCCTGCTACTGGCTCTGTAGTTGAGCCACCTCCACTGCCTCGTTGTTGTTGGGGCTGTAGGAAGAAGGAAAAGAAAATGCACGGGCCTGCTACAGACTCTGCAGCTGCTTCGTGTGTACAGAGGAAGTGGGGGGGGGGGTGAAGGGTGGCTGTTCCTGGCCCCACGAGCTGAGACTGGTAGGTCAACGCCACTAGCGGCGGCGGCTAGCCAGCCACCGAATCTTTATCTGTTGTAGGCCGTCATTGCACCCGTCACCGATTAGGTGGTGGACGACGACTGCTGCGGCGCGCGTCTTTCTCTCCCTCTTCTTTTTCTTCTCTACTTTTTCTCCTCTGTCCGCAGCTTGCTCTAATTGGGCTGGAGCAGGAAGGTCACGGCCGCTTGCGGCGGGGGCTAACCTGCCACTGATTTTTTATCTGTTGTGGGCCGTCATTGCACGTGCCACCGCTTCTGTGGTGGTGGACGACGGCTGTTGTTGCGGCGCGCGTCTTTCTCTCCCTCTTCTTTTTTCTTGTCGATTTTCTCTTCTGTCCGCACGAGGCAGCGGAGGTGGCTCAGTTACAGAGCCAGTAGCAGGACCGTCATTATCGCGCACGGAGTGAAATGTCGTCCGCGTATGCAGATACAACAATCCCCTGTCCTACTGATGGGAACCCATTCATAACTCGATTACATTGACTTCTCCGACTTGAGAATTCAGAGCTCTGAATGCTACCCTAAAAACCTTCCGTAGTTGTACCGCAGAGGTTTGAGTATACTGTTATCGCGACTGATATCATATGTCTAAGGATCGCTCTACAGGCACCAATAGCATTGCCGTGCACTAGGAACGTCCTGATTTTATCCACCTTCTATCAACGGAGCATACATTCATGTCTCGATTACATTCTCGGCAAATCATCTTAAATCGCGCATTTCACACGATGTCAATTATAATTCGTACAAAGGAAAGGAAAGGCGCAGTATCCGTAACTTTTGTTCCGTGGACAAGTAGGAAGGGAAAGGCACGGTAACTGTCTCACTTCTTTCCTGTGGACACCTGAACCGCGCCGCAAGGGAAAAGAAGAAGGTGGGAGTGAAAGTGGAGAGAGAGAAAGCGGAACCGTAGTGGAGGGCCACGGAGTAATTTCGACCACCTGGGGATCTTTAACGTGCGCTGACATCGCACAGCACACGGACGCCTCTTCGTTTCGCCTCCATGGAAACGCAGCCGCCGAGGTCGGGTTCGAACCCGGGTACTCCGGCACAGTAGTCGGGCGTCTTACCCCTACACCACCCTGCGGGACACGTAACAACGCCCCGCCGGGGTGGTGGTGGTGACAAACTTTATTAAGGTGAGCCTTAGTTTTAACATCCTAGTGATGCCCCGCCGGGGTGGTGCAGTGGTAAGACAACCGACTGCTGTGCCGGAGTACCCAGGCTCGAACCTGACCTTGGCGGCTGCGTTTTGATGGAGGCGAAACGGAGTAGCGTCCG